>NC_057392.1:88825238-89158033 GCF_019320065.1 Cervus canadensis
ATCCCACCCTCGCCTTCTCCCACAGAGTCCAAAGTCTGTTCCGTACATCTGTGTCTTTTTTGCTGTCTTGCATATAGGATCATCATTACCATCTTTCTAAATTCCTTATATATGCGTTAGTATACTGTTTTGGTGTTTTTCTTTCTGACTTACTTCACTCTGTATAATAGGCTCCAGTTTCATCCACCTCATTAGAACTGATTCAAATGAATTCTTTTTAATGGCTGAGTAATATTCCATGGTATATATGTACCACAGCTTCCTTATCCATTCATCTGCTGATGGGCATCTAGGTTGCTTCCACGTCCTGGCTATTATAAACAGTGCTATGATGAACATTGGGGTGCACATGTCTCTATCAGATCTGGTTTCCTCGGTGTGTATGCCCAGAAGTGGAATTGCTGGGTCATATGGCAGTTCTATTTCCAGTTTTTTAAGAAATCTCCACACTGGTCTACATAGGAAAAGGTTTTTAACTTCCACTTTAACTAAGACTTAAAAGGAAAATAGAGTTTGGATGATTAACTGAAGAGATAACCTTTCAGTCAGATTAAGTAAGCTTAGTCTAGAGAAAAACCAAATGTGGTGATAGAGAAATACAGGTTGTTAGCTATTCCTATACTTTCAGACTCCAAGAGGCTGAATGAAAGGAAAGAGTCCTTAAGAAGAATTTAATAAAGTATACAACACATACATATTAAAAACCAAACAAAACCCAAAGGCTATGAAAGACATATTGATAAATTAAGTTTTGTTATATTTAAACAGTAATATTTTAGAAATCTAGTAAAGTGGTTGAAAAGCCAAAGCACAATGTAAATAAGAAACTTGCAATTATGAAAATGATAGTCTTTAGAATATATAACAAACTGATTACAGTAAGAAATAGACTAACAAGTCAATAGACAAAAGACTCCAACATTTTTTTTCATGAAAGGTCTAGAATGACTGCGGCTCTAAGGAACAAAAATACTCAATTTTCAAATATATAATTCAAAAGGAATGGCAAATACAACAAAATGGTGGAATAAGCACTGTTTTAACCTTCTTTCATTTCTCCTAATTTTATTAAAATGATGGTAAAATAAAAATCTTAATACAGTTATGCTAAGAAAGCAAAATACAATTGGCCCTCCATATCCTAGGGTTGTGATCTCTGGTCGGTTGAATCTAGGCTTCTCAGGTGGCACTTTTGGTAAAGAACCCACCTGCCAATGCAGGAGACGAAGGAGAGGCCAGTTTGATCCCTGGATTGGGAAGGTCCCCTGGAGGAGGGCATGGCAACCCACTCCAGTATCTTGCCTGGAGAATCCCATGGACGGAGGATCCGGGCAGTCTACAGTCCATAGTGTTGCACAGAGTCGGACATAACAAGCGACTTAGCAGGCACACAGGGGTTGAATCCACAGATACAAAATCCACTGATAGGAGGACCGGCTGTATTAATCGGTCTGTGCCATTTAATACAAGGGACTGCAGCATTGATATTGGTTTCTGAGGAGGTTTTTGCAACCAATCGCCTGCCACCTTGATAACAAGACTGTATTATAATATATACTTCTGAAAAAAGGCACAGTATTAGGAATCACAATAACAAAAAGCCTAGTTCTCCAAGACACAGCAATACTAAAATGTGTATGCAATAACAGAGCTTAATAATGCAGGAATTGAGAACTGAAAAATTGAAAGGAGAAACAAAAAAAAATCCAAATTGTTAGTTGGAAATTGACATTCTTGTCTCATTTGTTGATAGAAAAAGTAAATAGGAAAATAGTAAACATATAGAAAATTTGAAAAAACCATCAACTCAACAGAATTAATGTATTGAGGACATTCCACCCAATGAAAACAGGATACACATTCTTTTCAACTGCATAAAGAAATTTCACAAAGATGTACCACATGACAAATTTGGGGGAAAAAATATCTCAGCAAGCCAGAAAAATTAAGATCTGTTGTCAACCTTGTTGTCAACAAGGTTGACAACAGAGTAGTTGTCAACCCACAGCATAAGTAAAATAAAAACTGGAAACATAATAGTGTATGAAAAATCCCTACACATTCAGAAATTAAACAACATATTTCTAAATAACTCATTGGCCAAGGAAAAGATACCTCTAGACAAATTGAAAAAATATTTTTAAGCAATTGAAATGAAATTATAGCATATCAAAATTTGTAGAGTGCAGAAAAAACATTGACTGAAGGAAAATTCTTAGCTTTAAATGCATTATTAGAGGAGAAGAAAGGTCTAAAGGAACTGATCTAAGCTTACTCCACTACAAATTTAGAGTTAGATTAGCATATTAAACTCAAAGTATGAAGGAAAGAATAAAGGGGAAAAAACCTAGAAATCAATAAAATCAAAATAGATAAAGAAAATTAAAGATTTATTCCTTGAAAAAAAATCCCATGAAATTGATCAGCCTCCAGTCAGAATAATCAGAAAAAAAGAGAAGCTGCAGTTTACCAATATCAGAAATAAATGAAAGGACACAATTTTAAATGGTCAGACCCATAGACACAGTAGGCAGCAGTCAGCGTGTGCTCAGATCTACTGGACTGGCCACCCAGGGGGGTGCAGTGTAGGGAAAAATGGGACCAGGACTTGGATAACTGTTAGACATGTGGAAAGAAATTGAAGATGACACAAATAGACAGATATACGATGCTTATAAATTAGAAGAATTGATATTATTACTGTTAAAATGACCATACTCCCCAAGGCAATCTACAGAGTCAAAGCAATCTCTGTCAAAATACCAATGACATGTTTCATAGAACGTAAGACCTGAATCAATAAAACTCTTTAAAAAATAGGCAGTATGCTCTCTGAGATCAGTCTCTGAAACATTATTTTTTTGGAAATGTCTCTTCAGACAAGGGAAACAAAAACAAAAATAAACAAATGGGACCACATCAAGTTAAAAAGCTTTTGCACAGTGAAGGAAACTATCAACAAAATGAAAAGTCTGTCTA
The DNA here is from genome assembly GCF_019320065.1 of Cervus canadensis. Lineage (NCBI taxonomy): Eukaryota > Metazoa > Chordata > Mammalia > Artiodactyla > Cervidae > Cervus > Cervus canadensis. The sequence continues at coordinate 88,828,218 of NC_057392.1, forward strand.
CTGAATGGGAAAAGATGTTCTATAAATGATATAACTGATAAAGGGTTAGTATCTAAGATATACAGATTATTAAAAACTAATGTGATCTTATGTTTGCCATAAGCAATCAGTCTCACTTTCAATTATATTTATCGAAAATGAAGTTGCTAAAAGTGTAGATCTTGTTGACCTGATGAGTAACTTTATAGAAAGATGAGAAAAGACTTAATAAATCAAAAGCATTACATTAATGTTATTATTCTTCATTGTAACACATAAAGACATGCATATTTTTTTAATTTGTGTATGTTATTCATGTATCCACTATTACCTGTATTATTTGTTGCTGCAGTTTACCTGCTAAGTCGTGCTTGACTTTTTGTGACCCCGTGGACTAGTTCATAGAACTAGAATAAAGAACTCTAAAATTGTATGGAAATACAAAAGACTCTGAATAACCCAAACAATTCTGATAAAAAGAACAATGCTGGAGGCATCATGCTCTCTGATTTCAAACTATACTACCAAGCTATATTGATCAAATAAGGACTATACTGGAAAAAAACAAACCCAGACATCAGAGGTTTAGAATTGTGATACTGGAAAAAAACAGATCCAGACATCAATGGATTAGAATATCAAGACCAGAGATAAACTCACACTTATAAGGGCAATTAATCTATGACAAAGGGCAAAAATATACAATGGAGGAAAAGACAGCCTCTTCAATAAATGGTGTTGGGAAAACTGGACAGCTACGTGCTAAGAATCAAACAGGACTACTTTCTCACATCATTTAAAAAATATACTCAAAATATATTAAAGACATAAACGTAAGAGAGGTGGGAAGGAGGTTCAGGATGGGGAACACATGTACACCCATGGTGGATTCATGTCAATGTATGGCAAAACCAATACAATATTGTAAAGAAAATAAATAAATAAAACTAAAAAAAGAGGGGGGGGGGAATTCTGAAAGCATGCAAGAGTAGAAAAAACCAAGATTGTCACACACACATATGCACACACACACATTTTTACTGCTAGTAGAATAGATCACTTTAGAAACACAACCTGAATGCCTCCTTGGTCATCTTGCTACAGCCTGCTTTGAGATCACTCAGCGGCATAGCAGTCAGGAGAATATGACAACAGGAAGCCAAGGTTATGAAACACTTGCCAAAACGAAATGAAACAAAATTAGGATCTTAGAAAACTTGACTTTCTTGATTAAGAAATATTTTCACTTACCAAATATGATGAAGTTTTTAAAAAGGTATTTAGCAGCATTATTTTCCATGGTTCTTCAACATTATCTGGAAGAGGTTCATAAATATAACCTGCTAAGAGGGCTCCCAACATCAGAAAGCCAAAAGATTTTTTCCCCATGCTGTGACGGTTCTGTTTCTTAAGCAAGACAGTATTAGGCCTCTTTCAATGCCTGAAGCTAAAGAGAGGCAAACACCACCTAGTTATTATGTAACTTCTGGGCCATGGAGTTCCCTCATTGGCACAATAGGTTGTTACATGGCAGGTACAAAGGGCTAGAGCTGAGGAAAAGAGCTGAAGTTCCAGCTCCTGTGCAGTTTGTAAGGGATAACACTCACATTTTGACAGGTCATATCAAATCTGCCTGCATTAGCATATGAGAAAAATAACTGTGGAACACCAATTTAGAGAATATTCTCAAAGATTCTGGAAAATAGAACAGACACACGCTTCTTCTGTGTATGTGTCTTAGTTACTCAGTTGTGTCTGACTCTTTTGACCCCACGGGCTGTAGCCCACCAGGCTCCTCTGCCCATAGAATTCTCCAAGACAGAATACTGGAGTGGGTATTCCAAGGGATATTTTACAGGAGATCTTTTGATCCAAGGATTGAACCGGGTTCTCCGCATTGCTGACAGTTTCTTTACCATTTGAGCCACCAGGAAAGAGAGGAAAACAAAGGGGGATCCATAAAAAAGTTTGATATAGCTTTAATGATATCTTTATTATAGCTTTATTAAAAGCCAATCATATACAAATTGATCATCTTAATGGCTATGTAGTGTCTGGAGTAGTTTTGGGGTGAATAATGGAAAACTTGGCAGCACCCAAGCCTAAGCCAAGTCTTAGGTCCGCTGTTGGGTTAACCAGGGAAAGATAATGGACTTTGTGAAATAAAAGGCACTGATGCAGACTTTGTAAGTCCAATTTTAAAAGTGCATTTCTCAGCTTAATATATAACTTGCTATTTCAAATTCTATTTGGTTAATATATAACCTCAATTGTTACATAACTCCACTAAATAATATTGGAAGTAAAGATGTCATACCCAAGCTAATTCTGCTGATTTATGTAAAATGTGTGATTCTGTCACTGTTCCACTTTCTAGAAAGGAAGAAAAAGAACTTGGATAACTACCTTGTTAGGTGTTGTTAAGGGAATTTCTGTATAGAAGGTGGATAGTATAAAAGGAAAATTTTAAAATTACAGAACTACTTGCCCAGGAGAGAATCAAAACTTAATGCTAAAACACTTCTGAGGCTAATTTTCTTAAAGAACCATGAATTTAAGTAACCCTGACCTGAATTTAACTGGAAATTCTTTCCTGACAATTGATCGAGGGGCCTCGTATACAGACCTATGGACTCATCAGTCCTACATAAACAGCTGCATTTCGGTTCTTAATGACCACAATCATTGTGGAGTATGCCCTTTCACTCCTTAGTTCTTAAAAACGTCTACTTTTCCTCCTCTGAAAATGACTCACTGAATTTCTTACCTGGTATGTGTTCTCTGCCTGGCAATTAATTCAGTGTTAAAACAAAAACATACAAATTTTCATATAGTTGTTGTTTTAGGAGAAGGCATTGGACAGGATGAAAGAGCAAGTTAAGACTCAGGGTGAAATGTTTAAAGATCAACTATCACACTTCTCTGCCTCTGTCTCTTTCTTCTTGCTTTGTTCAGCAGTTTCTGTCTTAAAATACATACTTTAATTTTAAAAACATTCAGGTGAAGTTTAGCAATAAGTCACAGTAATAGTATAAGTAATAGAATTCGTGAGCAATATCTTGCCTATCAAAAAGCAAACCTTTATCAGATTAAAACAGATACATGAAAACTAAACCTCTGTATTAACATGCTATTAATTAAAAACAAATTCTTGAGGAAAATGCATAACATTTTTCATGGTGGAAGAACCAGTTTACATTCCTTCCAACATGGGATCGGGTTTCCCTTTTCTTAACATCTTCTCATTTCTCTCATGGCTTTTTAAGAAGTCACCATCTGAACTGGTGTGTGGTGATATCTTACTATTTGAATTGTATTTCCCTGATGATTAGTCATATTGAGTACCTTTTCATGTACCTGTTGATCATTTTGATGGAAGAAATTTTCAGATACTGTGATATGCAGAAGTCATCATGGATTATACATGATTTGGCTTGAACTTTCTGCCAAGTAGAGCAGTCTGTCTTATGGCCTGTTAAACGTCCATCTGTTTTAACCAACTAAAAAAAAGAATGCAGTCACCAGATTGTTTAGGATGCCCAAATTTGAAGGTAGGGATAAATGCTCCCCTTCCTACGTCCCTAATGCTAGTACTACTGGAGATGAGGTTTTCTTCCCAAACACCAATGTTGTTCTCTCTTACTATGTGCATGCCATTCTGTCTCTTTGGAAACCTTGAAGGAATGTACCAGTCACGTTTGATGTTTGTTCTTTGTTTTGACAAGATATAAAACTGCGGTTCAGGCATCCAAAATGGGGCCAGGTGGCCATTGTACATGTGGTTGTGGAGATGTTCCTGCATCATTGAAAAGTTGAACTTTATGAACAATATAAAAATCCAGGACAACACTGGTCATCCTCAGAACATCATCTGTTAGTGTTACTGAACATAGATTGGGGTCTGCTTACCCAACACATAGCAAAGTCAATCAACTGACCCTGGATTGTGGTAAAGGAAAGTACAGCATTTATTGCATGGTGCCAAGCAAGGAGACCTCTAGTCTTTCCCATTCTATTGTTTTCCTCTATTTCTTTGTACTGATCACTGAGGAAGACTTTCTTATCTCTCCTTGCTATTCTTTGGAACTCTGCATTCAGATGGGTATATCTTTCCTTTTCTCCTTTGCTTTTTACTTCTCTTCTTTTCAAAGCTATTTGTAAGACCTCCTCAGAGAGCCATTTTGCTTTTTTGCATTTCTTTTTCTTGGAGATGGTCTTGATCCCTGTCTCCTGTACAATGTCACAAACCTCCGTCCATAATTCTTCAGGCACTCTGTCTATCAGATCTAATCCCTTGAATCTATTTCTCACTTCCACTGTATAATTGTAAGGGATATAATTTAGGTCATACCTGAATGGTCTGTTGGTTTTCCCTACTTTCTTTAAGTCTGAATTTGGCAATAAGCAGTTCATGATCTGAGCCGTGGTCAGCTCCAGCTCTTGTTTTTGCTGACTATATACAGCTTCTCCATCTTTGACTGCAAAGAATATAATCAATCTGGTTTCAGTGTTGATCATGTGATGAAGTCCACGTGTAGAGTCTTCTCTTTTGCTGTTGGAAGAGGGTGTTTGCTATGACCAGTGAGTTCTCTTGGCAAAGCTCTATTAGCCTTTGCCCTGCTTCATTCTGTACTCCAACGCCAAATTTGGTTGTTACTCCAGGTGTTTCTTGACTTCCTACTTTTGCATTCCAGTCTCCTGTAATGAAAAGGACATCTTTTTTTGGGTGTTAGTTCTAGAAGGTCTTATAGGTCTTTGTAGAACCATTCGATTTCAGCTTCTTCAGCATTACTGGCTGGGGCATAGACATGGATGACTGTGATATTGAATGGTTTGCCTTAAAAGACTCTTGCTCCTTGGAAGAAAAGTTATGACCAACCTAGACAGCATATTAAAAAGCAGAGACATTACCAACAAAGGTCCATCTAGTCAAAGCTATGGTTTTTCCAGTAGTCTTGTATGGATGTGAGAGTTGGACTATAAAGAAAGCTGAGCACCGGAGAATTGATGCTTTTGAACTGTGGTGTTGGAGAAGACTCTTACAAGTCCCTTGGACTGCAAGGAGAGCCAACCAGTCCATCCTAAAGGAAATCAGCCCTGAAAGTTCTTTGGAAGGACTGATGTTGAAGCTGAAACTCCAATACTCTGGTTACCTGATGTGAAGAATTGACTCATTTGAGAAGACCCTTATGCTGGGAAAGATTGAAGGTGGGAGGAGAAGGGGATGACAGAGGATGAGATGGTTGTATGTCATCACTGACTCAATGGACATGAGTTTGAGTAAGTTCCAGGAGTTGGTGATGGACAGGGAGGCCTGGTGTGCTGCAGTCCATGGGGTCACAAAGAGTGGGGCATGACTGAGTGACTGAACTGAACTGAAGCAAGGAGAATGAGCAGTCAGTGCTCAAAATACCTGAAATCCCCATTGACTTTCAGGGAAGGGTTTTTAAAGGCAACATTAGTGGTGTGGGTTGCAGGGTGCCTGATAAGACTTTGGATCTTTTTTTTTTTTTTTTTTTCTGATTGGTTGCTGGCTGAGGGAGATACTTGGCTTGGGTCAACATCATCAACCTTATGGTACTAACCAGTCTGAGGTTTATGTACTTGTGGTTAACAGTTTCCTAGTGTGGGAGTCTGGTGTCTGTAAAAACAATTTAGGAGGAACTTTCCTGGGGTCCCTTGTCTAAGACTCTGAGCTCCCAATGCTGGGCACTCAGGTTCAACTAGTCAGGAGACTAGAGCCCATGTGCTGCACCTTAACCCTGGTGCAATAAAATAAATACACACTTATTTTTTTAAAAAGCAACTTAGAAATGTGTTTCAGACAGGGTTATCATGTTCTGGGAGGCATGTTATCATGTTCTGTATCCCTGCTATAAGGCTGATCTATTTTCTAAAGTGTTACTAGTTTCTGGCCCAATAGCTATTCTTTGTTGCTACATGTTCACATTTTCCAAATCATTACCTTTTGAAAATTGGAGTATAATTGCTTTACAACTTTGTGTTAACTTCTGTTGTAAAACTAAGTGAATCATCTATATGTGTACATATATCCTCTCCCTCTTGAATTTCCCTGCCACCCACCCCCATCTGACCCCTCTAGGTCACTACAAAGCCCCAAGCGAAGTTCCCTGCGCTATACCGGAGGTTCCCACACGTGCATGGCTGTCCTATCCCCCAATTTGTCTCACCGTTCCCCCCGCCTCTGTGTACACATGTGCATTCTCTATGTCTGAATCTCTGTTCCTGCCCTGCAAACAAAGGTTCTCAAAGACCTTTATCAAAATAACAGGCTTGATAATAGATTGAATGGAATGATACAGTGTTGGTCTTGTGGGGCGAGGGGGAAATTCACACATGAAAGGACTTTGTGCTGTGTTCTTTGTTGTGTATTTCTACCCCACCTGACAACTTTACATTGATGCTTTCTCCTTTTCTTCAGCAGAGAGCAGAGGAGTCAATGGCAGTTGATAAAAATGAGGGGTTTTATTTACAAAGTCATTTACTGACTGTCATGTACTCTGATGATTATGGAGCACAATTAAGAGTCTCTAAGTGGAATAAAAATCTGTTCTTAAAAAAGAAAGAAAGAAAAAGTAATAAAAGTAATAAAAAGTAAAAAAAGTAATAAAGTATTGTATGCCATTATGGAGTTCATCTCTGGAGTACAAAAATTAACCTTGCAGATTAAACAACCAGATAAACTGGATAAAGGGGAAAAAAGGCTTGCAATCATATCAATTTATGTAGCAACCATATTAGACAAAATTCAGCAATTATTTTCTTGTCCCAGTGAAACTTCAAAACTTGAAGGAGAAGAGAATATACACACTGGTAAGAAGCAACTCCAAAGTACAGACCTAATATCAAACACTTAAACAGTAGACTTGATATCAAATAATTAAAATCTGAACACTGGAAAAAACAAAAAAGTGTCCTTTCTTGCCACTCTTTCTTTCCCTAACATTATACTGGAGGTCATAGGCAGTGCAATAAGACAAGAAATATGCATAAAAAGTAAGCAGATTTTTAAGGATAATTATTCACAGATGGCAGGATTATCTACATAGAAAGTCATAAATATTTCATTGAGAAGTTTTAGAACTACTACGCAAATTAAAGCAAGGTTTTGAAATATAAGATAGATATATAAAAGCAATTGTGCTTCTATATTCCTGATATCAATAATAAGAAAATGAAAATTACAAATAAAGTATTGCAATTTGTAACAGCCTTAAATATGAAATAAGAAGAAAAAAAGAAAGAAAGTGAAGTCGCTCAGTTGTGTCTGACTCTTTGTAACCCCACGGATGGTAGCCTGCCAGGCTCCTCTGTCCATGTGATTTTCCAGGCAAGAATACTGGACTGGGTTGCCATTTCCTTCTCCAGGGGATCTTCCCAACACAGGGAGCAAATCTCGGTCTCCCGCACTGCAGGCAGACTCTTTACCATCTGACCACCAGGGAAGCAGGAAATACCAGTTCAGTTCAGTTCAGTTCAGTCGCTCAGTCGTGTCTGACTCTTTGCGACCCTATAGATTGCAGCATGTCAGGCCTTCCTTTCCATCACCAACTCCCAGAGTTTACTCAAACTCATGTCCATTGAGTCAGTGATGCCATCCACCATCTCATCCTCTGTGGTCCCCTTCTCTCCCACCTTCAATCTTTCCCAGCATCAGGATCTTCTCAAATGAGTCAGTTCTTTGCATCAGGTGGCCAAAGGATTGGAATTTCAGCTTCAGCATCAGTCCTTCCAATGAATATTCAGGACTGATTTCCTTTAGAATGGACTGGTTTGATCTCCTTGCAGTCCAAGTAACCCTCAAGGGTTTTCTCCAACACCACAGTTCACAAGCATCAATTCTTTAGCGCTCAGCTTTCTTTATAGTCCAGCTCTCGCATCCATACATGACCACTGGAAAAGCCATAGCCTTAACTAGACAGACCTTTGTTGACAAAGTAATGTCTCTGCTTTTTAATATGCTGTCTAGGTTGGTCATAACTTTTCTTCCAAGGAGCAAGGGTCTTTTAATTTCATGGCTGCAGTTACCATCTGCAGTGATTTTGGAGCCCACCCCCCACCCCCAGTAAAGTCTCTCTCTCTTTCCATTGTTTCCCCATCTATTTGCCATGAAGTGATGGGACCAGATGCCATGATCTTAGTTTTCTGAATGTTGAGCTTTAAGCCAACTTTTTCACTCTCCCTTTTCACTTTCATCAAGAGGCTCTTTAGTTTTTCTTTGCTTTATGCCATAAGAGTGGTGTCATCTGCATATCTGAGGTTATTGATATTTCTCCCAGCAATCTTGATTCCAGCTTGTGCTTCACCCAGCCCAGCGTTTCTCATGATGTACTCTGCATATAAGTTAAACAAGCAGGGTGACAATATACAGCCTTGACTCACTCCTTTCCCTATTTGGAACCAGTCTCTTATTCCATGTCCAGTTCTAACTGTCGCTTCCTGAGCTGCATACAGATTTCTCAAGAGGCAAGTCAGGTGGTCTGGTATTCCCACCTGTTTAAGAATTTTCCACAATTTGTTGTGATCCACACAGTCAAAGGCTTTGGCATAGTCAATAAAGCAGAAATAGATGTTTTTCTGGAACTCTCTTGCTTTTTCAATGATCCAATGAATGCTGACAATTTGATCTCTGGTTCCTCTGCCTTTTCTAAAATCAGTTTTTGAACATCTAGAATTTCATGGTTTATGTACTGTTGAAGCCTGGCTTGGAGAATTTTGAGCATTACTTTACTAGTACGTGAGATGAGTGTAATTGTGCAATAGTTTGAGCATTCTTTGGCATTGCCTTTCTTTGGGATTGGAATGAAAACTGACCTTTCCCAGTCCTGTGGCCAGTAGGGAGTGTTCCAAATTTGCTGGCATATTGAGTGCAGCACTTTCACAGCATCATCTTTCAGGATTTGAAATAGATCAACCAGAATTCTATCACCTCCACTAGTTTTGTTCATAGAGATGCTTCCTAAGGCCCACATGTTTTCGCATTCCAGGATGTCTGGCCTAGGTGAGTGATAATATCATTGTGATTATCTGGGTCATGAAGATCTTTTTTGCATAGTTCTACTGTGTATTCTTGACACCTGTTCTTAATATCTTCTGCTTCTGTTAGAATGTTCAAACTGCCACACAATTACACTCATCTCACATGCTAACAAAGTAATGCTCAAAATCCTCCAAACCAGGCTTTGACAGTACATGAACTGGGAACTTCCAGATGTTCAAGTGGATTTAGAAAAAGCAGAGGAACCAGAGATCAAATTGCAAACACTCATTGGATCATAGAGAAAGCAAGAGAGTTCCAGAAAAACATATACTTCTGCTTTATTGACTATATCAAAGCCTTTGACTGTGTGGACCACAGAAAACTGTGGAAAATTCTTCAAGAGATGAGAATACCAGACCACTGACCTGCCTCCTGAGAAATCTGTATGCAGGTCAAGAAGCAACATGGACATGGAAGAACAGAATGGTTTCAAATCAGGGAAGGAGTATGTCAAGGCTGTATATAGTCATCTTGCTTATCAAACTTATATGAGAGTACATCATGTGAAATGCCAGGCTGGATGAAGCACAAGGTGGAATCAAGATTGCCGGGAGAAATTTTCTAGTAGTCGTGTATGGATGTGAAATTTGGACTATAAAGAAAACTGAGTGCCAAAGAATTGATGCTTTTGAACTGTGGTGTTGGAGAAGACCCTTGAGAGTTCCTTGGATTACAAGGAGATACAGTAAGTGAAACGTAAAGGAAATCAGTCCTGAATATTCATTGGAAGGACCAATGCTGAAGCTCCAATAATTTGGCCACCTGATGCGAAGAACTGACTCATTGGAAAAGACCCTGATGCTTGGAAAGAGTGAGGGCAGGAGAAGGAGGGAATGACAGAGGATGAGACAGTTGAATGGCATCACCAGCTCCATGGACATGAGTTTGAGTAAGCTCCGGGAGTTGGTGATGGACAGGGAAGCCTGGCACACTGCAGTCCATGGGGTCACAAAGAGTCGGACACGACTGAATGACTGAGGTGAGGCATAAATTTTAGAGAATGTACATAATAATGATATATAAGTTATGCTTCTGGGCTTCTGTTCTTGTCAAATTCATATTTATTCATTTATTTAGCAATGATTTTGCTTGTTTTATATAAACATCCTCAGCTAACTTTGCTGTTTTTGGCTCAATAGTTTTGGTGCACGAGCTTAGTTTCTTGGCAGCATGTGGAATCATCCAGGACCAGGGGCCGAACTCGTGTTCCCTGCGTTGGCAGGCAGATTCCAAACCACTTGACCACCAGCGAAGGGAAGACTAATGACAGTGTTTGGGCTTCCCTGGTTGCTCAGGGTAAGGAATCTGCCTGACAATGCAGGAGATGGAGGTTCTAATCCTGGGTCAGGATGATCCCCTGAAGAAGGAAATGGCAACCCACTCCAGCATTTTTTGCCTAGGAAATCCCCTGGTCAGAGGATGGTGGCAGGCTAGCATCCATGGGTCACAAGAGTCAGACACGACTTAGTGACTAAACCGCTACTGCAGCAACAACTTCATTCCTGCCATCAATAAATGGATCTTCTCCAAGGACCTGAAATCATGCTGAGTGAATCCTTTGTAATAAACAAGCACATATTTCTTCTAGCTGAAATAACATTTATCAAGCAAGGAAAATGAAAGGAATGTAAGAAACCTAGACTTTTTAAGATGATAAAAATAACAGAAAAATAATATATTCTGAGAAACAAAAGTGAGTGAATCCACTCTGAGACTAATGTATAAAAAACATTCTTTGACAATAACAACAATGACATGCATGTGGATTTAGGAAGACTGATCTATAAAACACACATTCTTGATGTGAATTCTTTGCAGGCTTTTCCTACAACACTGGGGTTTACATTTTTCTACATTGATCAGATTTTTACTACAGGTTTTCATGTAGCCAACTAATTTACTGATTGACTGCACTCTAACCAACTTTAGTAAAAAGAAAAGAAAGTGTTCCATGGAATGTACCCTCTATGTGGTTATGCACCACTCGAACTCCAGAATTCCAAAGTCGAGTAACATACATGTGGCCATAATCTCTTAAGACATCATATTGACAAGTGATGACATAGGTCAGGGGTAAACCATGCAACTTGTGGTCATCAGCTAGTGAGGGTCAAGTGTCACATCCTGAATCCCTGGATATTTTTTAGCCAGCTCTGAACTACCATGAGTTGGAGTCTTATAAGTGTGGCCTTTCTAAAACGTCTCAGGGAGCAAAGAACTCCAATTAACAAATTTGAACAGATGGCTTGATTCCGGAGGAATGAGTTGTTTGGAAAGCATCTCCTTCTTAACTGACCTATCTGTAGTAAAATATTCACTCCAGAATCTGACCATGAGTGATTTAGACAGAACTGGTTACTGTGTATATTCTCAATATGATGGTAAATCGAAATCAAAATTCTGAAGAACAGGATATATTAAAGATTGGACCTTGAGTTTGATCTTGACATGTGGATCTTCTAAGAGCTGAGAAATATTAGGATATGTTGATTGTATAAGTCATTTTAATGGAAAAATAAAAACCACATTGCAAAAAAGACATACTTAAATTTAAAAATCCTTAAAAATATAACATAATTTACACAGTTGGTAAAAGAATAAAAATATTAATGTCAAGCAAAGTTTTGTGGTAGATGTCCATAAACTAAACATAAATTTTAATTTTCAAAACAAAAATAATCAGGACTCTCTGCATAAACCTTGTTAAAGGATCTTTTATTATAATATGAATTGCATACTTATGTAACCTGCAGGTATTTGATCCTCTTTTTCATTATTAAGACTATTTTAAATATCTAAGTATGTCAAGAAACATTATGATGGGAAGGAGATAGCTCTCATACTGAAGAGACGTTTGATCTTGAAAGAGTATAAACCATGTGAAACAATTAATTTTTAATTTTTTTCAGCACTGCTCTACCTTTTCTAGGTCTAGTCCTTGTCTTTCCAGGAACAGTAAAATTTTATCATTTTCTTCCAAGCTAATTTTCCTGCAATGTGCTTCTGAGCACAATGAGACAAAATGATTATTCTACCAGTCATAAGATACGTATCTAGTAACCCAAGTTTTTTCTTTTTTTTGCACAGTAATGTTTGGATAAATTAAAATTTTCAGACTTTCAAAAGGTTGTTTTTCCAAACACTACCAACTTTGTCTTGGATATACCTGAAGTACTGGCCTATTTAATAGAAGGCAAACTGATTATCACACTGAAAAATGGTATTACTCACTCATCATTCAGAGAACTGGCCAGGACTTCAGGTACAATTTGGTAGTGGTAGTGTGCATCCAATTTTCAAGAGAAAACTTTTAATAACTACCCAATAAGAATGATGTTTCTTCCAAGTGTTTTTGTTTACATACTTTTTTCAAAGTTAGGAAATTCTCTTCTATTCACCATTTCCTATTTGTTTCATCTTTATAGATGCTGAGTATTATCTGTTTAAACAGTTCATGCTTATTAAGATAACCATATGATTTCCTTCTTTAAATTGACTTCTGGGTCAAGCTCACTCATCGGAACTTCCAGGGTTTGATCTGACTGATTGATTACCCAACTCTCTGGGAAGTCCAAAGTATACAAAATACCAACAGTCAGAATTCATGCGTCCCATACAATATGCTGTTTCATTTGGGAAAACTGCATTAACAAAGTCTATTTTTGCCTGGAAATTCCTGTGGGGGGTACCCTTGGTGAGACAACTTCATGAAATTCTTATGAGAATAAAAGAAGCTTTAAATTAAGCCAAATTCACTGTAATCCCTAGCAAATTTCAACAAGGGAATCAGTGCTTTCAGCAAGAGGATGGTACCACATGTCTTCAAAATGAAAGGGTCTCTTAGAGACAAAGATACCACTCTCACTGAGTACAGAAGCTTCCTGCCTGTCAGTTTCTGTTACAGGATTGAACGCAGCACAGTCTTCAAAAACACAACCCAGTCTGATCTCGGTATGGTGAGAAGATCCCCAGATCCTTGGTTTGTGATGGGCTGCTGCGTGGAGAACCAAACTTCCAGCAGTTTCTCGGTTTTCCTCCAAAAAATGTGCAGCTTCCAGAACCATGAGACTAGTGACCCACCAACCACCACAGAAAATCGATTACATTAAATCTCTGTTCCCACAGAGGACGCCGCCACTGCAGGTGGTTCCACCTGTGTTAGGAAAGTTCAGGTTCAATTTTGCCATAGTTTATATTAACTTAGAAAAAAAGGATTAATAAACATTTCCTGGCTTTTGTTTGTTTTTTTGGTGTGTGAGGGAGCCTGAACGCGAGTCTGTTGGGAACAGAGGCAGGCTCAGCTGTCTCTTGAGGCTCGCTGTTTCCCCGTGAGGGAGGATACAGCAAGGGTCGCTCACGTCGTGGACTGCACTGTGAGTCCTTCCCTGCCCTTTCGGTCCTCCGTCTGGGGTTGATGTTCTTCCGCCTGAAATCATCCTCTTTAAAATCCAAAGCGACAGTGGGCTGGGCAGTGAATTCTCTTTAATTTTATTTGTAAAAATATGTCCTCATTTTGTCCCCGGATTAGAAAGATGTATTCATATTAGTCTTTTCATATATTGGTCTAACATATTCATATTAGTCATTTCATATATTGGTCTAATATATTCATATTAGTCTTAAACGTCTTTTCTCATTTTGCATTTTCTTTTAATCTAGCTGTTCAGTATTACAATTTTTTTCTGATCTGTCTTCCAATTTCTATATTGTATTGCAGTCAACATGATAACAAATATCTACATTGTAAAACCAAGAGCGAACTATGAACTTTGGATGATGATGATGTGTAAATACAAATTCGTTAACTGAAACAAATGACTCACTCTGGGTGGGGATGTGGATAATGAAGACGGCTATGTATGTGTGACAGAGGGGAGTCTGGAAATTTTTGTCTTCTTCTCAATTTTGCCATGAATCTAAAACTGCTCTACAAATAATATTAAAGTCTATATTAAATGCTTAACTTTGAAGGTTAATATTTTTATATATTGAAGTTTTATTTCTTTATTTTTTGAATAATCCATAATTTACAGCTTCTTCCATGAGCATATTTCTAAGTTTTAAAATATATTTTTATTTCTATTAAACAGATTCTACTAAAACATTTTTTCTAAGGATAATGTTTATGAATTGGGGTGATATTTTCTCCCTGTAACTAGTTCTTACTTTCCTCTTTGTCTATATACCTGCTTACTTTCAGCTTTCTATTGATTATTGAAATGAAAAGTTAATTTTTGGAATAAATTGAGACCTAGGATCCGGTTGCCTTCTCTCAGTAATGACCTATATTTGCTTCTAGTAAGATGCATGCACATATTATAGTATGTTATAATATACAACATTCTGAATATATATTATGAATATACTCAGATTAAATAAAATATTTTGATTTCCTAATTATAGTTATTGCTATCATTTATTGATTTTCTTTCTTAAAAAATACTTATATACTATACAGGAAATTGTACCAGTATTTACAAAAGTATTAAAGTGTAAAATTGTTCACCTCAGTGTTCCTCAAAATAAGTAAAAGAAAAAATACTTAAAGAGTGTATGTATAATTTAGAAGTAAGAATCAAAATTTTTTAGTAAAAGACAAAAGAAAACCCAATAAGTGAAAATGCTGGGCATCTTACCTGCTGGGTCATTCTTGCATCTAAATTCCCTCTAGTACTGTCTCCAGAGATACCAATTCTCCCAGGATCTACACATCTTTCAAGAATTTGGGGGTGTAAAAAACATTTTAATGCAGTGTACACATCTTCAAATTGAACTGGAAGATGGCACTTTGGGGCTAGTCTGTAGCTGTAGACAGAAAAACAATCACTGATTTATTTACCTTTTAAATTAGTTTTATTTTTTATTTACTTTTTATTTTCTGTTGGAGTGCCCCAGGTGGTGCTAGTAGTAAAGAACCTGTCTGCCAATGCAGGAGACATAAGACACGCAGGTTTGATCCCTGGGTCGGGAAGATCCCCCAGAGAAGGGCAAGGCAATCCACTCAAGTATTCTTGCCTGGAGAATCCCATGGACAGAGGAACCTGGCTACAGTCCTTGGAGTCACAAAGACTCAGACATGACTAAAGTGACTTAGCATGCACATAGCTGATTTATGTATTAGCTTCAAGTGTATAGTAAAGTCGTTCAGTTGTACATATGTCCATTCTTTTTCAGATTATTTTGCCATATAGGTTATTACAAAAGGGTATATAGAATATTGAGTAGAGTTTCCTGTGCTGTAACCATTGATTCTTAGTCATATACTAAAATAAGGCAGGTACTTCTGATTCACAATCAAAAGTAAAATTTTGTTTTTATCAACAGGATACTTGTTGAAAATGTATTTTTCCTAATCATAAAATGTGACTGGCAATCTCTGAATATCATTTTTATAATCAAAATTTAGAGTTTGAATGATCAATCTGGTTCAGTTTTGGGGGAAAACTTTCTAGCTGCTATCTTTTGCTAGCAACAAATATTTACAGAATGACTAGTTTTGGTAATTCCCATACTGTATTTTTAAAAAAATCAGTCATTATTACTACCTGTTTCTCCAGAGTTATTTTCCAACTTTATAAAATTATTCCCATTTGACATAGTCTTTATTGCATTAGTCCATTAATTCTTTATTTTCTAAGGTTTAAGTAGCTTCTCACAGAGAGTATATTCCATAGAAAATTTAAACCTTTTTCCTACTCTTTCTAAAGAGTGCTCTAAAAAGGACTTTAAGATAGGTTCTGTCTTACCTTTCATAGTTAACATGGCAATAGTTGCTTTATTCAATGGATTACTAGCTTCTAGGCACCATTCCAAGCACTGTTACAGGTATTATAACATTTAATCCCCATATAAATGATGAGTTTTGCAAATTGTTAATATTTAGAGTTTGCATCCTTTAAAACATCACACAGTCACCAATTTGCAGAATCTACATTCAATCCCAGTCCTCTGGCCCCAAAGTCCACCTCCTTAGTACCCTACTAATTATAGGGGAAAAATCCAGAGCCAGTAGTTAAGTCCCTCTGATTCTGCAGCCTTGAACAAGTTTTTAAGTTTTTGGTGTTTGTTTCTTTTTGAATTATGTGTGTGTCTCTTCTCTCCAATGCTGGACTGGACAGCCTCTGACATTAGATTTCTCTATTTATAGTCAGTCTCATCAGTGGCATGGATTAATTTTTGCCATAAAAGACACTCTATATAGCTGATTGTATGTTGATATGTGAGGCATGTGGCCTAAAATCAAATGAACACAGCTCTTACTTGGTTGATGTGACAACTGTATCAATCTGTCTGCTGTCCATCTTGACAGAAGGTCAGAGGTATAATAATCTGAAATAAAAGAAAAAATAATGGATTACTAATAACAGTTGAAAAACGGTACTGTTAAGAATAAAGTTTACCGTGGCAATATGGTAAATTTCTTCTCTTTATTGTGAAATACTAACAAAAGGAAAAAAAAAAATGATCCTAGTTTCATGTTGATCAATGCACATAGTTACATCTCAATAGAATGTGAATCATTCTCTTTGGTGATCCTTTCATTTGCCCCTTTTCCATTTGAGAAATTTTTCAATTGCCTAGTCCAAATTAGCTTTGTTCACCTGCCTTTTATGCAACTGGTATGTAGTTAGAGGCTGGGAATGCAAATATGAAGAGATATATTCTCTGACTTTAAGGTGCTCACATCAATGAGGTATACGGGCACAGATACAGGTCAACAACAAAATTACAAAAGAAAATAAAATAGCTGCCTTAACAGAGGTGAGTGGGCAGCCCTGTTGAGATATAGGGGAGAAATCTCTCATTAATCCTCCCAAGGGTTCTGGGTAGAATTTAGAAAGGATTTGAGTAAACGAGAGACTGCAAGTTTGTATAAATATTTTTCATGAGAGTGTGTGTGTGTGTGTGTGTGTGAGCTGGGAATTAGCACTCATATAAGTACAAATCTAGCAAAATAGTTTAAGGAACAAAGCTTTCAGCATTTGGGCCCGTTTGAAAGACAAATCAGCCATGGTAAGAAAAGTTTTACTTTAGAAACCCAACTGTATCAACAGCAGTTAATAATACTGCCTATTCATTGTAATTTTTAAGCAGCACTCCCTTAATTACTTTTCATACAATTAACTCCACATATATACAACTAACTTGCAACCTCTCCACTGAAGTCTTCTTACCTCTCCTAGCGAGACGTGTTCCTCCTTTCGTGTGCTGGCAGAGCTTTTTGCCCTCAGATCTCTTTCACTATTCATCTACATCGCATCATTCTGTAATTTCTGCTCTCATACAATCAATAGAATTGTCCATGAGGCATTCTTTAACTTTTCAGGATGCCTTTAGTGTTAGGTGTTGCCAGCGCCATCCTCTTTCCTGCTGTCCTCTTGTTTCTAGGCTTCTCGTGTCTCTGACCGTTCTTAGCCCCACAGTATGGCTATCATTTCTTCCTGCACCTTTCGAAAATATTACTAGTTTCCTGCCAACACTCCCTAAGTCACCCAGCCGAGAACACTGGCAATCAGACTCCCTTCCAACCTGGGGAACTGGGGCACTGCTCTGGGTTCCACACTTTAGAAGGACTGTTTGGACTTCTTTGGTTCCGGCCTCACCCCAGGGCATAGACCCAGCAGAGCACAGTGGCATGTCTTTCCATTGCAAACCACACTCTCAGCACCTTGGACCTTGGGCCTGGAATAGAATCTTGCTACTTTTAATCCACAGCCCTATCCATTGTGATATCCTACATGGAAAAAAAAATTTACTAAAAGTCTTTTTAACATAAAAACAAAACTATTTTTCTGAATACATTTTGATCTGGGAAAGGGATAGAAATGTTGCTGGGGGAAAAATAAGAAAGAAAACATAACTCATTATTTAGTTGTATGCTCTTAATCAGGAGATGATTTCAAGAAAGCAGATGATATTTTAACATTTAATTTAAAAAACTGAACATTTTTTGACCTCTATATGGTGCCGTTGTGAAAGCATACTTGAAGTATAATCATTTGAGTCTTGAAGGATAAATAAGATATTTGCAGCCATATTTTAGTAAGCTCAAAGACAAAGAAACACTTTTATTTTCTAAGGAGCTTCATCTTCATTCTGTAAAATTCATAAGTTCTATCAGTGAGTGGTAGGATCAGAAACTCTCATAATTTTTGTAACATAAATGTTTTAAAATCCAAATGTTAATAAACATTTATTTAGGCTGAGATTTCAAAAACTCCATTAATTCATGTTGCTTGAATGAAATGAGTCTCAGAAGCAGAAACATGATATTTAACTTATAGATCATAGTATGAGAGTAACCATTTATATTATATGAAGTGAATCTTCCAAAATATCACCCTTATCATTACTACCCAAACAGCAACCACCACCATGGATATAAAACAATCCCCTTCTTAATGATTTTGGCTTCCATTAGCGCACATATATATGGACACAATGTTGTTAAATGTTGTATCTTTCACAGTTACATTTTCATCTGGTATTGGTGAAATGCTTTGAAAACCTGAAAAGAATGCCATGACTCCATAAATTGGTTTAGCCCCAATATTTCAGCACACAGGGCCTAAAATAAAACAGACACACACATCTATTCTAAATGCAAAAGGTGTTTTTGATCCAAGGAGTGCACATTAATATTCAATATGACACCGAAAGTTTTAGTTACAATCTTTCAAAAAATCTGTCATGATACCACCAGAAGATATACAAACCCAGATGCTTTATTACTATATGATGTTTTCCCATAAGTGACAGTAATTCTTTATTTATACATTCATCCAATAGGAATATTAATATGAAATATATAACTCTGTATTAAATACTGTCAATGAGTAGGAGAACCAAGCAAACTCTTTATTCTCAGAGCCAAAAGAAGGACTTAAGTTATAAAAGGACAACCTAATACAAATATGGGCAAAATTCATTGGAATAGTTGTAAAGATGCTGGTGAAGGAAAAGGTTTTTAATTTGCAGTTGAACTGAGACTTGAAGAGAAAGTAAAGTTTGGGATCAGCTGAGAAGAAGGCTTTAGGCAGATTGAATGAGCTTAGCCTAGAGAAAAACAAAAATGTGGAGATAAAGAATTGCAGGTCATTTGCTGTTCTATACTTCCAGAGTCTATGAAGATGAGTGAGAGGAAAAAATCCTGAAGAACAATTTAATCCATTCCCTTCTCCAGGAGCTCTTCCTGATCCAGGGATAGAACCCCAGTCTCCTGCATTTGCAGTAGTTTCTCTATCCTCTGAGCCACCAGGGAAGCCTCCCCCCCAAAAAAATATATATATACATATTAAACACAAATCCCTAGAAACTATGATAGACATATTAATAAATTCAGCTTGGTTAAAATTAAGAATTTACATTTTAAGAATCTTATAAAGTGATTGAAAAACAAGCTACAATGTGAATAATGGTATTTGCAAGACTTTTATTATGAAAATGCTAGTTTTTAGAATATATAACAAGCTCATAAAAATGAGAGGTAGACCAACAGTTCAAGAGACAGAAGACTTCAATGGTTGTCTCTTCAAAGGTCTAGACTGATTGGGACTCTAAGGAAAAAAAAAATTCATTTTTCAAATATATAATTCATAAAGAATAGTATATATAACAAGATGGGCTTCCCAGGTGATGCTAGCAGTAAAGAATCCACTGCCAAGGCAGGAGATGCAAGAGACAGGGTTCATCCCTGGGCCAGGAAGATCCTCTGGAGTAAGAAATGGCACCCCACTCTAGTGTTCTTGCCTGGAAAATTCTATGGGCAGAGGACCCCGCCAGGTTACAGCCCATGGGGCCACAGAGTCAGACACGACTGAGTGACTGAGCGTACACATGTATCAGGAATTATAAGAACAAAAGACCTAGTTCTCCAAGAAGACACAGCCATCTTAAAATGTTTAAGTGTATAGTAGCAAGTTTCATAGTGCAAGAATTGGGAACTGAAAAAAAACTGAAAGAAGAAACAGAAATATCTGAAATTATTAGTCACAAATTGATACTCCAATCTTATTAACTGGTAAAGCAAGTAAATAGGAAAACAATCAGCATATAGAAAATTTGAAAAATGCTATCAACCCAACAGAACTAATTGACCTATTGAGGGCATTCCATCCAATGACAACAGAATAACATTCTTTTCAACTGTATGCAGAACTTTCACAATGATGCACCACATGACAAATCTGGGAGACAATCTCAACAAGCTAAAAAAGGGTTAAAATTATACAAAGTATGTTCTCTGTCCGTAGTGCAATTAGTATAATTAAATATAATTAAATTACATTAAATATAGCTAGTATAATTAAGTTGCAGTAATAAAATTAAATAAAAAACCCAATGATTTTGGGGGAATATGTTTATATTTGGAAGCTAAACAGCATGCTCCTAAATAACTCATTGATTGAGGAAGTTATCTCTGGACAAACTGAAAAAAAAATCAACACATTTTGAAGACATTGAAAATCTTAGCATGTCAAACTTTGCAGAAAGCAGACTTCAGGAAATGTATAGCTTTAAATTCATATATTAGAAGAAAATAAAGATCTTAGGGATGTGATCTAAGCTTCCTTCACTAAGAATTTGGAATTAGACTAGCAAAGTAAACCCAAAGTGTGTAGGAAAGAATAAGGGAAAACAAAGACCAGAAATCAATAAAAATGGAAAATAAAGAAAACTAAAGATGTATTCCTTGAAAAGAAACCATAAAATTGATTAGCCTAGAGTCAGACTTCTGAGGAAAAAAGAGAAGATGCAGTTTACCAATATCAGAAATTCGTGAAGGACATCATTTTAGATGCCCAGGCTCATAGACATAGTAGGCAGCAGTCAGTATGTGTTCAAACCAATTGGTCTGGCCACCCAGTGAGCGTGCAGTGTAAGGCATAGTGGGACCATGACTTGGAAAATTATAAGACACTGAGGAAAGAAACTGAAGATGACACAAACATATGAAAATACACTGTCCTTACGAATTAGAACTGATATTGTTAAAATGACCATATTACCCAAGTCAATCCATAGAGTCAATGCAATCCTTATCATACTACCAAAGACATGTTTCAGAGAACTAGAACAAAGAATTCTAAAATTTGTATGGAAACACAAAAACACCCGAATAGCCAAAACAATACTGAGGAAAAAGAACAATGCTGGTGGTTATTATGCTCTCTGGTTTCAAACTATACTACAAATCTACAGTAATCAAAATAGTATGGTGCTGGCACAAAAATAGACCCATACATCAGTGGAATAGAATAGGGCTTCCCATAAATAAATCAACACTTATATGGGCAATTAAACTATGACAAATAAGGCAAGAATATACAATGGGGTAAAGACAACCTCTTTAACGAATGGTGTTGGGAAACCTGGAGAGCTACATGCTAAGAATTAAACTGGACTACTTTCTCACACCAAAAAAGAAAAAAACAAACAAACAAAAACAAAAAACAAAAAAAGATAAACTCAATATATTAAAGACTTAAAGACCTAAAACCATAAAACTCCTACAAAAAAAGCATAGCAGTATACTCTTCAACACTGGTCTCAGCAATATTTTTTTATTTTGATACGTGTCTTCAGGCAAAGGAAACAAAAGGAATAATAAACAAATGGGACTACTTCAAGTTCAAAAGCTTTTGCACAATGAAGGAAACTATCAACAAAATGAAAAAGCTGTTTACTGAATGGGAGAAGATATTTGTAAATTAAATAACTACTAAGTGGCTAATATCCAAAATATACAAAGATTATTAAAAATTGTGATCTTATGTTTCTCAAATGCACCTATTTTCTCTTTTAATTATATGCATTAAAAATGAATAAAAGTATAGACTTTGTTGACTTGAGAAATGAATTTATAGAAAAGCAAGCCAAAAAAATCTTGTGATCAGTCAAAAAGATTACACACTAAATTGTTATTATTCATAGTAATACATAAACTAAATCAAACTTTATTTATTACACACACTTTGTGATTGATACATGTTGACAGATTAAGGTTAGACTATTTTGTTTCCATAATGAAGCATATATGTAAACCATTATTATGAACAGTACTGCACCTACAAACACTGCAACAAAGCTGGTAGTTACAAAAGGAGAGGCATTTGATACTTCTTTAGCTTTGTGCAAGCAGTTTCAGGTCAACAGGATGGGACTTGGCCATTGCGTATACATGGATCCATTCTCCCTCAAACTTCCCTCTCATCCAGGCTGCCACATAACATTGAACAGAGTTCCATGTGCTATATAGTAGGCCCTTGTTGGTTATCCATTTCAAATATGTTTAAGCAATATGTTTGAGACGAACATGTGAGTCCAATTTTTAAAGTGTATTTATTTCTCATCTTAATGTATAACTTGCTTTTTCAAATTCTATCTTGGTTAATGTATAATTTCAATTGATAGGTTGCTAGATAGCTCCACTAAATAATATCAGAAATGAAGATGCTCTACATAAAGATGCCACACATTAAAGACATGTGTCCTTAATCTAACTCTGCTGGTTTTAATGTAAATAAGTGTTTCTTTTGTTACTGTTCTGCTTTATAGAAAGCAAGAAAAAGAACTTGGATAACCACCCTTTTCTGTGTTGTCAAAGGAATTCCTGAATAAAGGGTAAGTGGTATAAGAGAAATAATTCTAATTTATAGAACTACTTACCCAGGAGAGAATTAAAAATGCTGTGCTTCATGATACTTCTGAGGCCAATTTTCTTAAACAACCATGGACTTTAAGTAACACTGACATCAGTCTAACTGAATATTCTCTCCAGTTAGATCATCAAGGAGACTTGCATAGAGACCAATAGATCCATGAGTACTACATAGCCATCTAGTTTTCAGTTCTTAATGACCACAACCATTGTGGAGTATGCTGTTTCACTCTTTAGTTCTTAAAAACGTTTTCCTCCTCTGAAAATAATTCAGTGAATTTCTTGTCTGGCATGTGTTGTCTGTCTGGTAATTAACTCAGCATTAAACAAATTTTCTCACCCTACTTATTTAACTTATATGCAGAGTACATCATGAGAAACGCTGGACTGGAGGAACCACAAGCTGGAATCAGGATTGCCGGGAGAAATATCAATAACCTCAGATATGCAGATGACACCACCCTTATGGCAGAAAATGAAGAAGAACTAAAGAGCCTCTTGATGAAAGTGAAAGAGGAGAGTGAAAAAGTTGGCTTAAAGCTCAACATTCAGAAAACTAAGATCATGGCATCTGGCCCCATGACTTCATGGCAAATAGATGGGGAAACAGTGGCTGACTTTCTTTTTCTGGGCTCCAAAATCACTGCAGATGGTGATTGCAGTCATGAAATTAAAAGGCACTTACTCCTTGGAAGGAAAGTTATGACCAAACTAGACAGCATATTGAAAAGCAGAGACATTACATTGCCAACAAAGGTCCATGTAGTCAAGGCTATTGTTTTTCCAGTGGTCATGTATGGATGTGAGAGTTGGACTATAAAGAAAGCTGAGTGCAGAAGAATTGATGTTTTTGAACTGTGGTTTTGGAGAAGACTCTTGAGAGTCCCTTGGACTGCAAGGAGATCCAACCGGTCCATCCTAAAGATCAGTCCTGGGTGTTCATTGGAAGGACTGATGTTGAAGCTGAAACTCCAATCCTTTGGCCACCTGATGCAATGAGCTGACTCGTTGGAAAAGACTCTGATGCTGGGAAAGATTGAGGGCAGGAGGAGAAGGGGACAACAGAGGATGAGATGGCTGGATGGCATCACCGACTCAATGGACATGGGTTTGGGTGGACTCCGGGCATTGGTGATGGACAGGGAGGCCTGGCATGCTGCGGTTCATGGGGTCGCAAAGAGTTGGGCACAACTGAGCGACTGAATTGAACTGAAGTGAACTGAAACAAGTTTTCATATAGTCTTTGTTTTATTATTTGTCAGAAGAGAAAAGTCACTGGACAGGATTAAATAGCAGGAAAATATTTAAAGATCACCTGCCACATTTCTCTATCTCTATGTCTCTCTTTTTGCTTTAACAGTTTCTTTCTTAAAATACATACTTCAATTTTAAAAGCATTATGATGAGAATTAATAAGTCACAGTATTAGATATAATAGAAATTGCAGACAATAATTCTCTTATCAAAAAGAAAATCTTTCTCAGATAAAAGTCGATATGTAGAAATTAAACTTCATCATTAAAATTCGTTCTTTTTAGAAAAATTTCTTGAGGAAACTGCATACTGTTTTACATAATGGCAGTACCAGTTTATGTTCCTTCCAACAGTATATTAGGCTTCTCCTTTCCCTGCATTCTTGCTAGCTTCTCTTTCGTCTTTTTAAAAAATCTCCATGCTAACTGGTATGAGGTGATATTTCACTATGGTTTTGATTTGTATTTCCCTGATCATTAGTGCTATTGAGTACCCTCCATGTAATTTTTTATACTTCCTTGATGATTAGTGATATCAGGTACTTTTCATGTAATTTTCATGTGATTTTTAATGGAAGAACTTTTCATATATTGTGATATGGGGAAGTCACCCTGTGTTATACATGATTTGGCTGAACTTTATGCCAAGTAGAACAGTCTGTCTTATGACCTGTCAAACATTCTTCGGCTTTAACCAATTTTTAAAACAAGAATGCAATTACCAAACTCTTTAGAATGTCCACCTTTGAAGATAGGAATACATGACCCCTTCTTCTGTCACTAATGCTAGTACTCCTTTTATGATGAGGTTTTCTTCTTAAACACCAGTGTCTTGCTGACTCACTATATACATGCTATACTGTCTCTTTTGAAAGCTTGAAGGAATCTGTTTTGCTTGCTTGTTCTGACAATATAAACCTCGGGTTCAGGCATCCAGAATGGAACCAGATGGCTCCATTTGTTTTTGCTTGTTCTTGCTTCTCATTGTGAATGGGATTTTGGACATGTTTCTGCATAACTGAAAACCTGAATTTTCCAAACTATGTAAACTTCAAGGACAGCACCAGCCATTCTCAAAACATCATCTGCTAGTGTTACCAAACATGGACTTGGGTATGCTCACTCAACACACAGCAAAGTCAGTCTACTGACACTGGATTGTGGTAAATGAAAGTACAGCATTTATTGCAAATGTCAAGCAAGGAGAATGGGCAGTCTGTACTCAAAAGACCTGAACACCCCAATGGCTTTTTGGGGAAGGTTTTTTAAAGGCAACGTTACAAGAGTGGGTTGCAGGGTGTCCGAGAAGCTTTTGGATCTTTTTCTGATTGGTTGTTGGCTAAGGGTGCTATTTTGGGGGTCAACATCATCAACCCTGTGGGGCCAGTCAATCTGAGGCCTATGTGCTTATGGTTCATACTTTTCATCTGTGGGCATCTGGTGTCTTTAAAAAAAACTTAGGAATATCTTTCAGACATTGATATCTACTGGCAGCAGACTAACAGTCCTTCAAAAGATAAATGGATAAGGAGGATGTGGTGTATATATATATACAATGGAATATTATATATATTATATATAATATATTTATATATTTAAATATATAAATATATAACATATATTTATGTTATAAATATATATAATAATATATTTATATATAAATGCATATATTAAATTTATTTATTTAAATATATATTAAACAATTAAATATATAAGATTAAACATATTAAATATATTATATAGATTTAGTAAATATATAATTATAAATATAATACATAAATATATTAATAATATTAATAATTAATCAACAACAATTAATAATATTATATTATTGTTGATATATTAATGTTATTATATATTATATAAAATTGTAGAATACATAAATATATTTAATATATTTTAATATGATTATTATTAATTATATTTATATGTATATTTATAGTAATTTATATTTATAGAGAGCATATTAAAAAGCAGAGACATTACTTTGCTAGCAAAGGTCTGTCTAGTCAAGGCTATGGTTTTTCCAGTGGTCATGTATGGATGTGAGAATTGGACTATAAGGAAAGCTGAATGCCAAAGAATTGATGCCTTTGAACTGTGTTGTTGGAGAAGACCCTTGAGAGTCCCTTGGACTGCAAGAAGATCCAGCCAGTCCATCCTAAAGGAAATCAGTCCTGAATATTCATTGGAAGGACTGATGCTGAAGCTGAAACTCCAAATCTTTGGCCAGCTGATGGTAAGAGCTGACTCATTTGAAAAGACCCTGATGCTGGGAAAGATTGAGGGCAGGAGGAGAAGGGGACAACAGAGGATGAGATGGTTGGATGGCATCACCAGCTCGATGGACATGGGTTTGGGTAGACTCCAGGAGCTGGTGATGGACAGGGAGGCCTGGCGTGCTGTGGTTCACGGGGTCGCAAAGAGTCGGACACGACTGAGCGACTGAACTGAACTGAACTGATTCTGAACAGTGTGAGATGGTACCTCTTTGTCATTTTGATTTGCCTTTGTCTGATAATGAGTGATGTTGAGCGTCTTTTCATGTGTTTGTTAGCCATCCATATGTCTTCTTTGGAGAAATGACTGTTTAGTTCTTTGGCCCATTTTTTAATTGGGTCATGTATTTTTCTGGTATTGAGCTGCATAAGCTGCTTGCATATTTTGGAGATTAATTCTTTGTCAGTTTCTTCTTTTGCTATTATTTTCTCCCATTCTGAAGGCTGTCTTTTCACCTTGTTTATAGATCCCTGGGTCGGGAAGATCCCCTGGAGAAGAAAATGGCAACCCACTCCATTCTTGCCTGGAAAATCCCATGGACTGAGGAGCCTGGTAGGCTACAGTCCATGGGGTCGCAAAGAGTCAGACACAACTGAGCAACTTACTTTCACTTTACTTTCATAGTTTCCTTCATTATGCAAAAGCCTTTATATTTAATTAGGTCCCATTTGTTTATTTTTGCTTTTATTTCCATTACTCTGGGAGGTGGGTCATAGAGGATCATGCTGTGATTTATGTCAGAGAGTGTTTTGCCTATGTTCTCCTCTAGGAGTTTTATAGTATCTGCTCTTACATTTAGATATTTAATCCATTTTGAGTTTATTTTTGTGTATGGTGTTAAAAAGTGTTCTACTTTCATTTTTTTACAGGTGGTTGACCAGTTTTCCCAGCACCACTTGTTAAAGAGATTGTCTTTTCTCCATTGTATATTTTTGCCTCCTTTGTCAAACATAAGGTGTCCATAGGTGTGTGGATTTATCTCTGGTCTTTCTATTTTGTTCCATTGATCTATATTTCTGTCTTTGTGCCAGTACCATACTGTCTTGATGACTGTAGCTTTGTAGTAGAGTCTGAAGTCAGGCAGGTTGATTCCTCTAGTTCCATTCTTTCTCAAGATTGCTTTGGCTGGTCGAGGTTTTTTGTATTTCTGTACAAATTGTGAAATTATTTGTTCTAGTTCTGTGAAAAATACCATTGATAGCTTGATAGGGATTGCATTTAATCTATAGATTGCTTTGGGTAGTATACTCATTTTCACTATATTGAATCTTCCAATCCATAAAAATGGTATATTTATCCATCTATTTGTGTGATCTTTGATTTCTTTTGTCAGTGTTTGATAGTTTTCTATATACGGGTCTTTTGTTTCTTTAGGTAGATTTATTCCTAAGTATTTATTCTTTTCATCATAATGGTGAATGGAATTGCTTCCTTAATTTCTCTTTCCTTTTTCTCATTGTTAATGTATAGAAACACAGCGATATCTGTGTATTAAGTTTATATCCTGAAACTTTACTATATTCACTGATTAGCTCTAGTAATTTTCTGGTGATGTCTTTAGGGTTTTCTATGTAGAGGATCATGTCATTTGCAAAAAGTGAGAGTATTACTTCTTCTTTTCCAATCTGGATTCCTTTTTCTTTTTCTTCTCTGATTGCTATGGGTAAAACTTCCAAAACGATGTTGAGTAGTAGTGGTGAGAGTGGGCACCCTTGTCTTGTTCCTGGCTTTAGGGGAAATGCTTTCAGTTTTTCAACATTGAGGATAACGCTTGCTGTGTTTTTATCTATATGGCTTTTATTACATTGAGATATGTTCCCTCTATGCCTGTTTTCTGGGGTTTTTTTTTTTTCCTTTATTTATTTATTTATTTTTTCAGTGGGTTTTGTCATACATTGATATGAATCAGCCATAGATTTACACATATTCCCCATCCCGATTATTATAAATGGATACTGAATTTTGTCAAAAGCTTTCTCTGCATCTATTGAGATAATCATCTGGCTTTTATCTTTTAGTTTGTTAATGTGGTGTATCACATTGATTGATTTGCAAATATTAGAGAATCCTTGCATCCCTGGGATAAAACTCACTTGGTCATGAAGTATGATCTTTTAAAATATGTTGTTGGATTCTGTTTGCTAGAATTTTGTTGAGGATTTTTGTATCTATGTTCATCAGTGATATTGGTCTGTAGTTTTTTTGTGTGTGGCATCTTTGTCTGGTTTTGGTATTAGGGATTTTTGAATGCTGAGTTTTAAACCAACTTTTTCACTCTGCTCTTTCACTTTCATCAAGAGGCTCTTCAGTTTGTCTTTGCTTTCTGCCATAAGATGATGTATTCTGCATATCTGAGGTTGTTGATATTTGTCCCAGCAATCTTGATTCTAGCTTGTACTTCATCCAGTCTGGCATTTTGCATGATGTACTCTGCATATAAGTTAAATAAGCAGGGTGACAATACAAACCCTTTACATACTCCTTTCCCAATTTGGACCAGTCTGTTGTTCCATGTCTGGTTCTAACTGTTGCTTCTTGACCTGCATACAGATTTCTCAGGAGGCAAGTAAGCTGGTGGTATACCCATCTCTTGAAGAATTTTCCACAGTTGTGGTCCACACAGTCAAAGGTTTTGGCATAGTCAATAAAGCAGAAGTAGATGTTTTTCTGGAACTCTCTTGCTTTTCTATGATCCAGCGGATAGTGGCAATTTGATCTCTGGTTCCTCTTCCTTTTCTAAATCCAGCTTGAACATCTGGAAGATCTCGGTTCACATACTGTTGAAGCCATACTTGGAAAATTTTGAGCATTACTTTGCCAGTGTGTGAGATGACTGAAATGGAGGGGTAGTTTTTACATTCTTTGGCATTGCCTTTCTTAGGAATTGGAATGAAAACATATTTTTCAGTCCTGTGGCCACTGCGGAGTTTTCCAAATTTGCTGGCAATTTGGTTGCAACACTTTCACAGCATCATCTTTTAGGATTTGAAATAGCTCAGCTGGAATTCCCCCATCTCCACTAGATTTGTTCATAGTTATGCTTCCTAAGGCCCACTTGACTTCACATTCCAGGGTGTCTGGCTCTAGGTGAATAATCACACCATCCTGGTTATCTGGGTCATGAAGATCTTTTTTGTATAGTTTTCTGTGTATTCTTGCCACCCCTTCTTGATATCTTCTGCTTCTGTTAGGTCCATATTATTTCTGTCCTTTATTGTGCCCATCTTTGCATGAAATGTTCCTTTGATATCCCTACTATTCTTGAAGAGATCTCTAGTATTTCCCAGTTTAATGTTTTCCTCTATTTCTTTGCATTTATCACCTAGAAAGGCTTTCTTATCTCTCCTTGCTATTCTTTGTAACCCTGCTTCCAGATGGGTATATCTTTCCTTTTCTCCTTTGCCTTTAGCTTCCTTTCTTTTCTCAGCTATTTGTAAGGTCTCCTCAGACAATCGTTTTGCCTTTTTGCACTTCTTTTTATTGGGGATGATTTTGATTACTGCCTTCTGCACCATGTCATGAACCTCTGGCCATAGTTCTGGAACTTTGTCTATTTGTCTATCAAATCTAATCCCCTGAATCTATTTGTTACTTCCACTGTATAGTTCTAGGGGATTTGCTTTAGGTCATACCTGAATGGTCTAGTGGTATTCCCTACTTTCTTCAATTTAAGTTGAATTTTGCAATAAGGAGTTCATGATCTGAATTGTAGAAAACTAACCAAACTGATCACATAGACCATATCCTTGTCTAACTCAATGAAGCTATGAACCCTGTGTGTAGGGCCAACCATGATGTGTGGGTCATAGTGGAGAGTTTTGACAAAATGTTGTCTACTGGAGAAGATAATGGCAAACCACTTCAGTATTCTCGCTTTGAGAAGAATGAACAGAATGAAAAGGTAAAAAGATACAACACTGAAAGATGAACTCCCCAGGTCAGTAGGTACCCAATACACTACTGGACAAGAGTGGAGAAGTAACTCCAGAAAGAATGAAGAGATGGAGCCGAAATGAAAACAATGCCCAGTTGTGGAGGTGACTGATGACAGAAGTAAAGTCCAGTGCTATAAAGAGCAATATTGCATAGGAACCTGGAATGTTAGGTCCACAAATCAAGGTAAATTGCAAATGGTCAAACAGGAGATGGCAAGAGTGAACATAGACATTTTAGCAATCAGTGAACTAAAATGGGCTGGAATGGGTTAATTTAATTCAGATGACCACTATATATACTACTGTGGGCAAGAATCCCTTAGAAGAAGTGGAGTACCCCTCGTATTCAACAAAAGAGTCTGAAATTGCACTTGGGTGCAATCTCAAAAATTACAGAACAATCTCTGTTCGTTTCCAAGGCAAACCATTCAGTATCACAGTAATCCAAGTCTATGCCCCAACCACTAATCCTGAAGAAGCTGAAGTTGAACAGTTCTGTGAAGACCTACAAGAACTTCTAGAACTAACACCCAAAAAAGATGTCTTTTTCATCATAGTGGACTGAAATGCAAAAGTAGGAAGTCAAAAGGTACCTGGAGTAACAGGCAAATTTGGCTTCGGAGTACAAAATTAAGCAGCACAAAGGCTAACAGAGTTTTCTCAAGAGAACACACTGGTCATAGACAACACCCTCTTCCAACAACACAAGAGAGGACTCTACACAACCTAAATGTCAACAAATGAATGGATCAAGAAAGGTGAAAAAAAAATACACATATTTAGCCTTTACAAAAGGAGATCCTATCATTCGCAAAACATGGATGAATCCGGAATGCATCATGCTGAGTAAAATAAACCAAAAGAAAAAGACAGATACTGCATAGTACCACTTATATGTAGAATTTGTTTCTTTATTTCTTTTAAGCCAAACTGACAACAGTAAAGTGGTTGCCAGGGACTGACATGGGTGGAGGAAATAGGGTGAAGTTGGTAAAATGGTAGAGACTTTCACAATAGGATGAATATAAAATGAATAAGATCTGAATATATAATGTGCTAATAAGATGACTATCATTGACACTTATACAATTGAAATTAGCTGAGAGAACTTAAATGTTATCATCCAAAAAAAAAAGGTAAATAAATGTGTGGGTGATGCATGTTTTAATTAAGGGAGGGAATCCTTTCACAATTTATATGCTAGAGATCAAGAAGTTGAAGTTCTGAGTAGGGATCAAAATAGAGAAAGCTAGTTACATCATAACCTATGTAATAAAGGTATTTATTTTTAAAATATAATAAGCATATCATGTTTATAATCATAAAGATAAGATCATTGAAACCTACACGGTTGCTACTTGTATGGTCAAAGGTAAGGTTATTCT
The DNA here is from genome assembly GCF_019320065.1 of Cervus canadensis. Taxonomy (NCBI): domain Eukaryota; kingdom Metazoa; phylum Chordata; class Mammalia; order Artiodactyla; family Cervidae; genus Cervus; species Cervus canadensis. The sequence goes on from NC_057392.1 coordinate 88,859,771, forward strand.
TGATGCAATAATTTCATTTATAATAAAGGCCTGTCAGTTATATACTAGGGCTGTTATTTGAATTAAATTACTGATAAATATAGAGACCTAAGCATAAATTTTGGCATCTTGGAGGTCTTCATTAAACTGCAATGTTATCATTACTATTATTATCAATATACATATTATTATTAAAATTACAGTAAGAAAGGAATACAATCAAAATTCATGCCCAGGGAATTTCCTGTCTGTCCAGTGGTTAGGACGCTGTGCTTTCACTGCAGGGCATCTGGGTTCGACTCCTGGTCAGGAAATAGAATCCCACAAGCCATGAGGTATGGCGCCCCCCCCCCCAAAAAAAATTCATGCCCAGATATATATCACTTCACTCATGCCCTATTTAAAACAATTTACTCTTTGGTGCTGCCTAAATTGCTGGATTGAAATATGAAGCACAGCAATTTAATGCATGAACCCTAAAAAACCACTGCTCTAGCAAAGTAGGTGGCAATATAGAAAAGGCCAAGAATAACCAGAGCAGAAAGTATAGTAGAATAAAGGCATAATCAACTATGAGAGTCAAAATCTTCTCGACTGTTGGAGGATTATTAATCCACTAAAAAGTAGAGAAAGAATTCTAATCAGAATTCTATGAATTAAAGGAGTATAGCTTTTACACGAATATGTTGATTTTTCTCCCTACTCTTCCACCTGAATCACTCTCTCTCATCTAGATAACACACTCTGTAAGAAGCAAGCAAGTCAGGTTTTAAAGAGCGAGCTGATGGGGAAAATCTTCCTCCTCATCTGGGCGAAAACACTGAGGATAGACAAGCCCTGTTCATGGGGTGAGTATGCTACGAAGCAATGTTAAGCGCTAGGAAAAAGGACATGTTTCCCTTACATGGATCTATCTGTACACTAGGGAACAGAAAAAGGAGATTAAAATAATGGCACGGCAGAGCATCATACACAACACTGTAAAAATACAGAAGAGATTGTCAGTGAACTAAATTCTTGACTTTTTTTCTGACATTCACTTATATTCAGCAAGGCAGGAGATGCGTATGATTTGCAAATTTTTAGCCATGAGGAAGTTTCCAAAATGTTTGTGGAAAAGCTTTTGGAATTTAAACTAACTAAATCTAGGCTCTTATTTTTCTGTGACCTAATTAAGTGCTAAAATTTAAATAGGTTTCCAATAGCAAATTAAGGAGTTTTTTTCACATGCTTAGAGAATGGTTGTGATTTGAAGAAACTATGTGATTCTCACCAAATTCATCTCAGGTTTATTTTTGTCTTTATTTTATTTTTATTTTTTCCCCTTTTTTCCCCCCTTTATTTTTATTAGTTGGAGGCTAATTACTTTACAATATTGTAGTGGTTTTTGCCATACATTGACATGAATCAGCCATAGATTTACATGTGTTCCCCATCCTGAATCCCCCTCCCACCTCCCCTTCCCCCCATCCCATCCCTCTGGATCATCCCAGTGCACCAGCCCCAAGCACTTGTCTCATGCATCCAACCTGGACTGGTGATCTGTTTCACACTTGATAATATTCATGTTTCAATGCTGTTCTCTCAGATCATCCCACCCTCACCTTCTCCCATAGAGTCCAGAAGTCTGTTCTATACATCTGTGTCTTTTCATTAATACCAATCTTTCTTTACAAGGATTCAGTAATCTGCTCTGAAACATTGTGGATATTGTAAAAGATCTCATGGAGAGAGAACACCATGAACAAAGTGGTTGCATTTACTCCCCTTGATCTTCTCACTCCATCTAGTAATAAGCAATCTGTTTATCAAATAGGCTCTCATTAGTTGTTGATGGACCAAAGGGATTTAGCTAAAGCAATATTTACTGCTTCAGAAAGACACAAGCGAACATGACATAAATTATGACATATACACATAAGTCACTTGAAATAAGGCAATATTGCAAAGTAGTGTCTCAACTTGGCAGGGCCATGGGTTGTATGATGGGAGGCAGGAGAGAATTGTGAGTTAGGAAGTGGAAAAATCAATTACTTCCTCCATGGACTGGCCCACATGGCTGTAGGTCAAGGAGCATAAAAAATCTTGGGAAACATCTTTCCCACAGTCAGGATTTTCATTTATGTCAGGCTGCAACCTCTGAGTGTCAAGACCTGGAACAATTGCATGAAGAAGAAATAGTGAATGCTATCACTGTTCTTTGCAAGTCTCTCAGTTTTGCAGCTTAGGAAATGTGATGAGTGCAGTGGGTTTACAATAGGAGGTAGTATCTATGCTTCTCTGAAAAGAGCATCAAAACAGGCTGAACTCTGATCTGCGCATCCGTACCTTTACAAATTCAACTCTATCAAAGTACTTGGCATGCTTTAATCATTTTTCAAATTTATTTTTAATTGCAGGATAATTGCTTTACAATGTTGTGTTGGTTTCTGCTGTATAACAACATGAATCAGCCATAAGTATACATATATCCCTGCCTCTTGAACGTTCCTCCCACACCCCCGTCTCACCCATCTAGGCCATCACAGAACACTGGAGCTCAGAGCACAGAGTACAGAGCTCCCTGTCTTATATAGCAGCTTCCCACAAGCTATCTATTTCACACATGGTGATGTATACATGTCAGTGCTACTATCTCAACTCATGCCATCCTCTCCTTCCCCCACTGTGTCCACAAGTCCGTTCTCTACACATCTCCAGTCTTTCTCTGGAAATAGGTTCCTTTCCTTGTGCTATGCTCAATTGTGTCTGACTCTTTGCAACCCAATGGACTGGAGCCCCTCATGCTCCTCTGTCCATGGGATTTTCCAGGCAAGAATACTGGAGCAGGTTGCCATTTCCTACCCCAGGGGATCTTCCTGACTCAGGGATCAAACCTACATCTTTTACATCTCCTGAACTGGCAGGAAGATTCTTTACCACTGTGCTACCAAATAGGTTCATCAGTGCCATTTTTCTAGATTCCATATATATGCATTAATACACAATATTTGGTTTTCTTTCTGACTTACTTCACTCTGTATAATGGGCTCTAGGTTCATCCACCTCACTACAACTGACTCAAATTCATATCTTTTTATGGCTGAGTAGTATTCCTTTGTATATATGTACTATAACTTCATCCATTTATCTGTTAATAGACATTTAGATTGCTTCCATGTCCTAGCTATTGTAAATAGTGCTGCAAAGAACATTGGGGTGCATGTTTCTTTTTGAATTATGGTTTTTTCAGGATGTATGCCCAATAGTGGAATTGTTGGATCACATGGTAGTTTTATCCGTAGCTTTTTAAGGAATCTCCATACTGTTCTCCATAATGGCTATATCAATTTATATCCCCACCAGCTGTGCAATATGGTTCCCTTTTCTCCACATCTTCCCCAGCATTTTATTGTTTATAAATTTTTTGATGATGGCCACTCTGACTGGTGTGAGTTAACCCCTCATTTGATTTGCATTCTCTAACAATGAGTGATGTTGAAAATCTTTTCATGTGATTATTGGCCATTTGTATGTCTTCTTTGGAGAAATGTTTGTCTAGGTCTTCTGCCCATGTGCATGTATATTTTGGAGATTAATTCTTTGTCAGTTGCTTCACTTGCAAGTAATTTCCCCCATTCTGACGGTTATCTTTTCATCTTGTTTATAGTTTCCTTTCCTGTGCAAAAGCTTTTAAGTTAAATTAGGTCCCATTAGTTTATTTTTGTTTTTATTTCCATTACTCTAGGATGTGGGTCAAAGAGGATCTTGCTTCAATTTATGTCAACATGTTCTGCCTATGTTTTCCTCTAAGAGTTTTATATTTTCTGGTCTTACATTTAGATCTTTAATTCATTTTGAGTTTACTTTCATGTAAAGTGTTAGGAAGTTTTATTTTATTCTTTTACACACAGATGTCCACTTTCCCCAGGACCATTTATTGAAGAGGCTATTTTTTCTCCATTGTATATTTCTTGCCTTCTTCATCAAAGATAAGGTGCCCACAGGTGCATGTATTGATCTCTGGGATTTCTAGCATGTTCCATTGAATTATATATGTTTTTGTGCCAGAAAAATACTGTCTTGATGACTGTAGCTTTGTAGTGATAGACTTTATAACTTAGCCCCCAAGATGATAGCTTACACCTTGTCTCAGAATCCTGGACGAGTCCCCAAGATGATGGATGAAAGCGTATGGTGTTCCACTGGATTTGTGGTCTCTGAAGGAGAAGCTTTAACTCCAGGACCAACGACAGTCTAAATTACCCAGAGCTTTGTGTTGTAGAAATTTTATTAAAGTAATAGTGACAGAAAAATCTTCTGACATAGACATCAGAAGGGGGTAGAAAGATTATTCGTCTTGCTAGTTTTAAGCAGGGAATTATATACTTTTCTGTTAGCTGTTGAGAATAGAAAAAAGAAACGCCTCAAGACCAAGAGAGTTGCACCAGGCTTCTCTCCCACAACATACATATCTGCACAAGGGGAGTCATCTCTGGACAAAACATCTCTGGGTGAGACATATTGTATAAGTCTTGAAAAAAAAGCAGAACTCCAAACAAGATACACAGTTTCATTAACATAGCTTTAAAAAAAAGTTTTCATGAATAAGATGTATCTTTTTTGCAGGGGAGGGGGTAGTTAGTAGCTCAAGGTTGGAAAAAAGTCACTTTCAGGTGGAACCCATTGTCATCATAGCAACACAGGATTAATGGAGCCTCCTAAATCCTGACTAAAGTGGGATTGAAGGAATGTAGGAAAAAACAAAAAAAGGTCTGCCACTTGCAGCTTTCTCCCTCCTGTGGCTTGGGGACCTCTGGCCTCCCTAGGAGACCTGCCTAGCGGTTAACCTTTCCAGTAGTATAGTCTGAAGTCAGGCGGGTTGATTCCTCCAGCTCTGTTTTTCTTTCTCAAGATTGTGGGGTTTTTTTTGTTTGTTTGTTTGTTTGTTTTGCTATTTGGAGTCTTCAGTGCTTCCAAACAAATTGTAAAAATTTTTTGTTCTAGTTCTGTGAAAAATATCATTGATGATTTGATAGGGATTGTGTTGAATCTGCAGATTGCTTTGGGTAGTATATTCATTTTGACAGTATTGATTCTTCCAATCCAAGAACATAATATATCTCTCCTTCTGTTTGTATCATCTTTGATGTCTTTCATCAATGTCTTACAGTTTTCTGCATACAGGCCTTTTGTCTCCTTAGGTAGGTTTATTCCTAGATATTTTATTCTCTTTGTTTCAGTAGTCAGTGGGATTGTTGTCTCAATTTCTCCTTCTGACAAGATAGTATACCTAGAAAACCCTAAATTACTAGAGCTAATCAATGAATTTAGTAAAGTCACAGGATATAAAATTAATACACAGAAATCACTTGTATTTCTATAAACTAACAACAAAAAATCTTTTGTTTCTTTTCTAAGAAAGAAAAATTAATTATTCTCTTTCTTCTCTCAACAGAGACTTAACACTGAGAGCTTGTTTTATGGCCACATGCCCAATCTCAAACCCAGAAGCTGGTGCAGAGTAGCCGTACAGTACATGCTTGTTCAATAAATAAAACTTTCTTTAACTGCAAGGGAATTACAATGTCTCTTTCACAAAGAATTTAAAACTCTTTTCAATGTTTGCTTTCTTTTTAGTATCTTCTCTAATAATATGTTGTAATTACACATATAATGAAATATTCAACTATAAACAGGATAGTAAAATGTATATGGAATATATCTAAATATGTAAGCAAACATTTAAAATATACTCCCAAATGTTTCTTCTGAGCCCAAGATAACTTACTTGAAATACCCACACTCTGCACTTAAATGTACATACATTGTTTATAACTCAATTTAAAGAGAAAATGTGTAAAAATAAACTTTCTAATAAACTGTATCCATAATAAAAATGAGTTAAGAAGAATCTATATCCTTTTTATTAGAACTATAAGAACCACAAATGCCATTTATGTAATTAAACTTTTTCTAGTATAAACATTAAAAAAGTAAAAACAACTTAAATTAATTTTATTAATATGCAATTATCAATATAAAAATACTAAGGTATTTTTCTACCAAGACTTCATAAAATTATGATTGCAACTATAGAATCATACATGCAAATTTCTTAAGAATACTTAACAGTTTTAAAATATCAAATTTTGTAGAATGCACTCAAATTTTGTCAAAATATAAAATGACCATATCAAAAAAAAAATAAATAAATAAATAAATAAAATGACCATATCAAAAGAAAATGACATCTCAGCAATGGCAGATTAATTTCTTTACTATATGTAACATTGTTACAAATTGATAATAAAAACAGCAGTGACAATAGATATAGAGAGAAATATTATGAACTGCTATGGGAAAATAAATTAAATATGCCATAAATATCTCACACATTATGGCAAAAAATGCAAATTAGTCCCCAGTATTTATTTTCTTTAGTCTTCATGCATTTAATTCTCTCTCAAATCTTCCATATCTTTCTCTCTCTCTTTGATGTACTCTACTTCTTTATACCTATCTGTTGTTCTAATATCCACTTCAGTTGAGTTTGATATGTTGTTAAAGCCATCTTTTAGGTTTTAATTTTCAACTGTTAATCTTCCAAGTAGTCAAGAATAATGGTGACCATGTAAATTTCAAACATAAAGAAATATCCTCCCAAAAAACCATACAATTCATTGAGTATAACAAATAATACTACACAATCTCAAACTCCAAATTACCTGTAAATAGAAAAGTAAGCTCTACATTACATCAGAATTATTTCTAAAGCTCTTGTCAAAACTTTACAGAGAATGGGAAATTGGAGAGTATGTATGAAAAAACTACACAAAAGAGAATAAAATGAAGAGCCTGAGACTGAGATACAATTACCCACTTCTTCAAAAGAGAAAGAATATCCCAAAGTTGAAACTTCTGTGAGTCATAGTAGATGTTTATTGTTGATGTTCAGTCACTAAATTGTGTCTGGTTCTTTGCAACCCCATGGACTGAAGCACATCAGGTTTCCCTGTCCTATACTACTGCTCAGCAGTTGCCCAATTTCATGTCCATTGAGTTAGTGATGCTATCTAACCATCTTATCATCTGCTGCCCTCTTCTCCTTTCACCTTCTGTCTTTCCCAGCATGAGGGTCTTTCCCAATGAGCTGGCTCTTTGCATCAGATGGAAAAAGTATTGGAGCTTCAGCTGCAGCATCAGTCCTGCTAATTAATATTCAGGGTTGATTTCCTTTAGGATTGACTGGTTTGATCTCCTTGTAGTCCAAGGGACTCTGAAGAGTCTTCTCCAGCCCCATGATTCCAAAGAATCAATTATTTGGCACTCAGCCTTCTTTATGGTCCAACTCTTAACATCGGTAATGACTACTAGAGAAACCATAGCTTCGACTATATGGACCTTTGTCAGCAAAGTGATGTCTCTGCTTTCTAATACACTGTTTAGGTTTGTCATAGCTAGCAAGCATCTTTTAATTTCATGGCTGCAGAGACAATCCTCAGTGATTTTGAAGCCCAAGAAAATAAATCTGTCACTGCTTACACTTTTTTTTAGTAGATCATAGAACTTACTAAAATGAAGAGACTTAATAAAATACGTACACTGCTCATTTTGGTTGAGAACTGGGGAGGAAGAAGAAATGAAACAGAGAGGGTTTATAGGTCAGGGAGTAACGTGAAAAAGAAAGGATAATGTTGGTAAATATTTTCTAACTTTTCTTCTTGTTTATATGAAGTATAAAATTTTTCATAATTTCATATACTTTTCTAAATTTTAATTTTCTAAGCACCTTTTTGCATATCTATTTTAATATTTTTTTATTTAGTTATCTTAAATTACCCAAGTCATATGAAACAATAATAACTTAAGTCCTTTCCAGTTGTTCTATCTTTAAATTTTATTTTCTTATCTAATTGAGATGGATAGGATCTACCCAGAAAATGAAATATAGTAAAGGTAATGATATTCATAAGTTCTATTTAATTCTGATATTATCATGAAGTTAATTTTGGATTATAATAATTTATTTAGCCATATAAATCTCCTATTACTATTACATGAATATTGTTTAAAGGTTAAAAAGTGAATGTGAACTTTTATTTCTCTTTGAGATATTTAGAGATAAGCATATGATTTTTCTCATTACTATTAACAAAGATACTGAATAATTCCTTTATTCCTAATATTAATATAAGCACTTCTTAGTCATGATATATTGTTCTTATACTCTGTTAATGTATTCTCTTTGCTTATATGTTTTTAGAATTTTTCATAACTATGCATAAGTAAAATCAATCTGTAGGTTCTCCTTTTCTACTATCCTTCTAGTTTTGATGTAACTATCTCATAAAATGAATACAGAAATGTTTCCTTTTTGTGTCTTAGAATTGCGCTTTTAAAGGTTTGATACATTTTCTCCTTTAGATCATCCCAGGAACACTGCTTTTTTCTGATCAGTCAGAATTCTTTTTAAATTTCTGGTATGGTAATGTATATTGAAAATATATTTTAGATTTAGTTTATTTTGCTGTTGGATTTTCCCCAGTGGCTTAGTGGTAAAGAATCCACCTGCAATGCAGGAGACATAAGAGACATTATCTTAAATCCTGGGTCAAAAATATTCCCCTGGAGGAGGACACAGCAACCCACTCCAGTATTATTGCCTGGAGAATCCTGGCGGGCTACAGTCCACGCAGTCGCAAAGAGTAGGATACGACTGAGCGACTAAGCACAGAACATTCATTAATTTTTATCTGGTGTATTTTTCTTCTCAATTAGGATATATAGAGGCCCAGCAATCCCACTGCTGGGCATATACACCGCGGAAGCCAGAATTGAAAAAGTCACATGTACCCCAAAGTTTATTACGGCACTATTTACAATAACTGAGACATGGAAGCAACCTAGATGTCCATCGGCAGATGAATGGATAGGAAAGTTGTGGTTACATACACACAATGCAGCATTACTCAGCTATAAAAAGGAACACATTCGAGTCAGTTCTAATGAGGTGGATAAACCAGGAGCCTATTATCAGAGTGAAGTAAGTCATAAAGAGAAAGATAAACATTGTATATTAATGACTATATATGGGAATTAGAAAGATGGTACCAATGATCCTACAGGCAGGGCAGCAAAGGAGACAAGACGTGAAGAGCAGACTTCTGGACTCAGTGGGAGAAGATGAGGGTGGGATGATTTGAGAGAATAACACTGAAACAGGTACATTACCATCTGTAAACTAGATGACCAATGCCAGTTCGATGCATGAAGCAGGGCACCCAAAGCCAGTGCTTGGGACAACCCAGAAGGATAGGATGGGGAAGGAGATGGGAGTGGGGTTCAGGATGGGTGGGACACATGTACACCTGTGGCTGATTCATTCTGATGTATGGGAAAAACCATCACAATATTGTAAAGTAATTATCCTCCAACTAAAAAAAAAAAAAAAAACAAAAACACTCAACTCTTGAACTAGCTAAGTAAGCAAACAAATCAAAAAGAGGTGGGGTGGGGGGAAATCTTTGCAGCCATTGAAAGGATGAATTTGGAAGTGTCCATTACCTGGTCAATTGCAGATTGAGTCTGTGGTAGAACTGAAGTGTTGCTATCCAGTGGCATCCTTTGGGACTTGCAGTAAGCATGTTTTTGTTTCCTTTTCTCTATATTTTGGTGTTTCAACATCTGAGGTCTTTCTGACCACGGAGGGACTACCCTTCTCAGGCTCAGCTAATGGATAGAGATAAGCCACCAACTTGCCTGTGAGCACATTTTTCATATGCAAACCAACCCGTTCAGAACCCATTCCCTTAAAGTCTCTTTATCTTAATCACCCCAGGGCTTAATCATCTAATCACCTAATCACCACAGGGCCAAGTACCAGCCAGAGACAGCCCCTATACCCAACAGTGCCCTGAAATTATTCAAATTAGCCGATCCTAAGCTTGCTTACCCTGCCTTGCCTATATTCTTTCCCATGGAAACTGCAGTAAAGCTCTGGTCCACATTTCCCCCTGCTCTCTCTGCATCCTGATCGACTCTGGTGCTTGCACGTGTGGCACCCCCATGGAGTGGCCTGACTCTCACGACACCTGTGAGAAGCTCTTTTAATCGGCAGTCATCCCCTGATCTCTTTGCCATAGGAGAATAATAAAATTTATGTTTTAAAGTCAGATTATAGATTCAAATATCCGGTACCTGGACTATGGGACAAATAGCTCCTGCCACAGAAGGTGGCCTGATAACCTAAGACATGTGCTACTTACTGTCTCACTTGCAATGTCAGAGAAATCTCAAGTAGGAATCTCAGGATTTGTGCTTTATGAACACTTTTGTCCCCGAACTTTCCTCTACTTTCCCCCTCAACCCATTCATAATTTAGAAAGAGTCATCGCATATTTCATTTAGCAGTTTGAGGTGTATGTACCTAAAAGTTTTCTTCAGACATCTTGGCTACTGCCCTAGTGAAGACAAAACTTCTTGGGGGACCGTGAGAAGAGGAGTAACATGTCTTTCATTTTAAAAAAGGTCATTCTGTTTGACATCTTGCAAATTGATTCTAAGGATTCAAAATGGAAAAGGAGAGAGAAATTATAATTCCATTGGACTATTTCCAGCAAAAATTGATAGTCATTTAGATCAGGGTGTTAGCAATGGAAGTAAGAATAAAAAAAGGTTGGATACAGGATATATTTTGGCTAAGAGGATTTAATAATGATATCTGTGACAGAAAAAATAAGGAGACAAATAATAGTTTTTGTTTATTTGTTTTGGTTTTACTTTACTTTTGTTTGTTTTTGCCTTGAATAACTGGAAATAAGGAGTTGCTATCTGCAGACATGAGAAAGATGAAGATCAACAGTTATTTGACAAAAGATCAGAAATTTAAGTTTGAGGTATTTATTTAAATCCAACTGGGATTGTAAAGTATGTATATAGATGTATATGTATACCTAATCTGGAGTTAAGAAGGTTCAGACCAGAGATGTGGATTGGGGCTTCAATTTACAGATTATTGAAAGCCATGAGACTAGCTAATATCACCAGAGAAGAGAGTACGGGTTTAAAAACAAACAGCAACAACAAAACCCATATGCAGAAGCACTCCACTAAGAGATCAAGAAAAAAGACAGATGCAGAAAATGTAATGGAGAGCAAGAGATAGAATCTGGGATGTATACAAGAAAGTGATCATAATGAGTGACTGAAGAACTAAATCTGAATAAGGAAGGAAAAATACATGCAGAATGAGGAAATTTAAAATGCTGATATAATTCAAGTGCATGGTAATTAGGAGTATTAGTGACAGTGACCTAGAATGACAGCAGGTTACAGTCAGATAATAGCCTCTTTGATACTGAGATTATAGGGTGCAGTTTCGGTTAGTAACAAAGTCTAAGGCATGATCATAAAAGCAAATGGTTTATGCAGAGTAAAAGCCAACATTATCAGGGGGAAGGAAAGCCAAACAATTTACAGTCCACACTGTTAGTTGTATCATCTATATAGATTTTGAAATCCCCAATTGTAATAGTGGAGATAGCGATGGAGACTTTAAAGGTGAAATCTTTGAGACATTAGAGTCAGTGATGCAGAGGTTGGCAAGTGACTACATAATGGAAAGGTAACTGATGATAGAGTCTACTATCATGATATGGGAGGCTGTAGGGAGAAAGAATAGTCTGGTAGCATTAATGAACAAGGAAGATACTTATGGTTTGATCAATGTGGGAGGGAAAATAGAAGCCTTGTCCTCAATCAAGTACTACATCTCAGATGACAGTTAATGGAAGGCACAGATAAAATCTTACGGATATCTGTTCATGATGATTCAGGAGTTCCAGAGAGCTCAGTGGAAGATTATAGGAATTGAGAAGGGGTTGTGGAAAGGGGAGAATCAGGGACAGGGAATACATTACAGAGATTAGGGGGTGAGAAATGAAAGTGATTGAGAGTGAGGACTGATGTAGAGAGGGGTAAAAATCAGTTAACGACAGCCAGTTATCCCTTCTCCAGTGATCTTCCCAACGCAGGAATTGAACCAGGGTCTCCTGCATTGCAGGCAGGTTCTTTACCAACTGAGCTATCAGTAAAGCCCAAGAAGTCATCAGGACACCAATAATTTTTCATCCTATTGTACTTGGTAAAAACCAAATGTGGGGATTTGGATGGACTTTTGTAATAGGAAACTTAAGCTGAGAATAGAGAATTCTTTTGTTGTTGTTGCTTTGTTAGTTATTGATCCCTCCCTCTGCTATAACTTTAGGCTGGAAATCTAAGGAGACACATGCAACTGACATCAATTTGTTGCATCATTATTATTTGTATAGCTTTAAAAAAGTACTTTGTGTCATATGTTATGTCCATATTTAAACATATCTTTCTATTCCAAATTAAGACTATGTTCCCACCTGGTAATTAACATACATTGTTTTGATTTACGGGTAGGTGGTTTGAAGGAGGTAAAAGAGTGGGACATACAGATACAAGTAAAAAAGTCCTCTTCAACTGAGTACACAAATATTACACAAGTATCCCAATGGTGCTCCATTTGGAACCATAAGTATGATTCATTTATACTTCTGTCTCATGTAATACATGACCACAAATATTCCTATGTATTTTCCACAAGTAATTTAAACCATTTATGCCTACAGAATTTGTGACCTAACTACTAGTTGTTTACTTAATTCTCTCTCATGGTTTTACTTGAAAAAAATAAAAAAATCTTGTTCAGGACGGTGTGCCCACGTTAAAAAAAATATTACTCCTTAAGCAAACTTGGCAGCTATGTGTGTCCACATGAAATACAGTTCTGTAAAACGAAACATAAAATGAGACGTGTACCAGGTAGGACTTGCAGAAATGCTATTGTTTTTCTTGATAAAAACAGAAATGAAAGTTTCTGATTCTCCCATTCCCCTAACCTGCCCCTCTTACTGCCTGATAATAGCTGAGGAGGAATGGAAAGAAGCCTTGATTTCTGATGGTTGGGAGGAGATGCCATACTAGCCCTGAGCTGCTTCCCTCAGTATTTCTCCAAAGTTATCAAACATTACATAATATATGGTCATTACTGTTTATTCACCAGTCTATGCTATAGACTGAATGTGTCCCCCAAGTTTCCTCTGTGGAAACCCCACCTTCTCTGTGATGGTATTAGGAAGTGAAGTGAAGACTGTGAGAAGCAATTAGGATTAGGTGAGTTCATGACCGTGGAGCCCTAGTGACTGAAATGAGTGCCCTTATAAGAGTCATAGAAAAGCCTGCCCCCTCTGTGTTCTTCATCACGGAAGTCACAGTTGGCAATGCAGAAGACGGCTCTCACCAGAATCTGACCATGTTGACACTCTGAACCTCCAAAACTGCAAGCAATAAATTTCTATTGTTTTATAAGCCATGAACACTATAGTTATTGTTGCAGCAGCCCAAATTGACTAAGACAGTCCAATAACATAGCTGTTTTATTTGTCAGCCTACTAACCCCATATAGACAACAGGACTTTCAGAGATCAAAATTTTCAAATGGGTTTTGTGATTTCCTCTATGTCCTGGGCTTCACTCATTGCTGCTACATGTAGAGTTACTGCCTCCCACTTAAATGCCCCTCATTTGTCACAAGAAGAGAGCTGCTTTTTCCTAAAATGCCTATGAGATCATTGGCACTGATTCTGGTATCTGAGCACAGGAAGAAGTTTGCATTAAGAAGTGAACTTTGCAGTGATAAGCAAATGATGTTGCATTGAGGCAAACACTTTGAAAAAAGAATTGGCAAGAAAATATGAGTGCCTATAAGGCAGCATTTCAAGACTCCAAATCCATGCCAACTGAAGCTCTAGCATTTCACAAACCAGATGTATTCCTTTAAACTTTCTTCTCAATAGTAATACTATTAGACAAAAAACTAGGGCTATAAATTAGAGTTATGAGAAATGAGTAATAGCAGCAAGAAAAAATATAGAATATAAATATTAAAGTACACAGATGAGTAAACAACATTTAGAATAAGGGATAGAGAAGAATCTGCTGAGTTAAAAAGACAAACAAAGAAAATACAATGGTTATGAGAACTTTAGAAAGGTCAGAGATAATCAAATATCAATGCAAACACAACCTTTTATCACTAATTTGTTTTCTACTCTGAGGTTTATATATTTTTATAAACCACTGTTCAGATATTTTACTATAAATTTTCACTTAACCAACTCAAATACTGATTTTCTATTCTATATCCAATTTTAAACCCACGATAAACAAGTGCTCCATGGAATCCATCCTCAATGTGGTTATGGGTCACCCTAACTCCAGCATTCTGGAGTCTGGTGACGTACATGATTCCATCATCTCTTAATACATCATATTGACAGGTGATGACATAGGTCAGGGGCAAATTACGCAATCTGTTGTCATCAGCCAACAAGGGAGCCGCCCTCACATCTAGAAACCCTGGATACTTTTTAGCCAGCTTAGAATTACCATAAGTTGGACTGTTATAAAAATGCCCTTTCTTAAACTTCTCAGGGAGCAAAGAACTCCAATTAACAAATCTGAACAGATGACTTGATTCCACTGGTACATGTTGATTGAAGAACATGGCTTTTTCAAGTGATCTGTCCGTGGTAAAGTATCCACTCCACAATTTGACCACGAATGATTTGGTCAGACCAAGAAAATTTGAGTTTTCCCGATATGATGGTAAATCCAGATCAAGAGACTGAAGGGCAGGATAAATTAAAGACTGGGTCTTGAGCTTGATCTTGACATCTGGGTCATCTATGAGCTGAAAATAATTTACAGTTGATCAAATAGTAATTTCATTTAAAAATATATTTTTAATTTAAAAACAATAACTGGTATGAGTTAAAATCAGAATCTCAAAAAGATAATCAGAAACAAGAAATATATCTCAAAGAACATTCCAGTTTCAATTATATCTAAGACTAGGTGTATTACTTAAATACTATGAACATAAACAGTGATAGAACCCAGGTCTCCTGCATTGTAGGTGGTACCATCTAAGCCAACAGGGAAGCCCCCTACTTTTCTTATGGATGGGGGAAAAGACCATCTAATCTGTGATTAAAAAGCAAAATATCTACTCTTACAGCCAAGAATGGCAATCAGAGGAAATTGATATATTTTAAATAAAGATTTTATATACATGTTATTATATTAACAGAGAGTCCCTTGAACTGTAAGATGATCCAACCAGTCCATCCTACAGAAAATCAGTCCTGAATATTCATTGGAAGGACTGATGCTGAAGCTGAAACTCCAATACTTTGGCCACCTGATGTGAAGAACTGACTTATTGGAAAAGACCCTGATGCTGAGAGGAGAGGAAGGCGGGAGGAGAAGGGGATGACAGAGGATGAGATGGTTGGATGGCATCACCAACTCGATGTACATGAATTTAAGTAAGCTCTGGGAGTTGGTGATGGATAGGGAAGTCTGGTGTGCTGCACTCCATGGGGTCACAATGAGTCGGACAAGACTGAGTGACTGAACTGAACTGATATCAACAGGCAGTAACATTTAAGGAGATCATGTCATTAGGAATTCTAATTCAATGCTGACATTAAACAAATAAATCCTGGGTAAAAGTCTAATTGATTTTAATGTTTAAGTGTTTCAAATATTCAGGTTAGTGCATTAAGACAACTGTATCTATAAATTAATATGCATATATTTGGGGTGTACTAAAATTTTTCCATCAATAGGATGCATAACCCCAAATATCTGGGAACCAGTAATACTGAGCATGGGGCTTCCCTGATGGCTTAGATGGTAAAGAACCTGCCTGCAAGGCAGGAGACCCAGGTTTGATCCCTGGGGCGGGAAGATCCCCTTCAGGAGGGCATGGCAGTCCAC
Source organism: Cervus canadensis (assembly GCF_019320065.1). Classification (NCBI taxonomy): domain Eukaryota; kingdom Metazoa; phylum Chordata; class Mammalia; order Artiodactyla; family Cervidae; genus Cervus; species Cervus canadensis. The sequence goes on from NC_057392.1 coordinate 88,875,602, forward strand.
TCCAGCATTCTTGCCTGGAGAATCCCATTGACAGAGGAGCCCGGCAGGCTGTAGTCTATAAGGCTGCACAGAATCAGACACAACTGAAGCGATTCAGCAAGGACACACACAATATTAAGCATTACATTTTAGGCGATGTTCCTATGTACATTTATTTGGTTCCCACGTTGAAATGGCCCAGGATGTCTCAGAGATTAGCTTCTCTAAGTGTGGTCCCTAGATGACTAGTACTCAAATCACCCAGGGATTTGTTAGAAATGAAAATTCTTACAACCTAGCCCAGACTCACTAAATTAAGTTGGGAGGAACCAGCAATGTGTGTTTTGTCATCTTTCGGGTGATTCTGATGCAAGGAAAAATTTGAGCTCCACTGGTGTAGGTCATAAACAGTAATTATTGAAGCCATATGCACTCTGGTGATGCTCAGAGTAAAGTATAATGGCTAGATGAAGTTCCTGAAAGTTTCTGAAAACTTGATATAGAGTTGAAGATAGGACAGGACCGTGACATTCTTTCCTTTGATATAAATATGACATTTTACTCACACACGCGCACACACACACACACACACACACACACACACACACACACATAGGCCTGCAAAAGCAAATGGCAACAATTTTTACTTTATTTCATTTAGATCACAGGAATTAGAACTAGTTAGTAGAATAAAATATTTAAAAGTTCATCACTAGATTATTTTATGTAAAAATAATTTCCAAATTTAAATAACCAGTTCAGTGTTTTATTTCAGGTAAAATTACCACATTCCATTTATCTTGGTACCTAGAATGAAGAATGCTGTTCAGATCAGTACAGGAGTGGTAATTATTAAATGGCTTCCCAGGTGGTACAGTGGTAAAGAATCTGTCTGTCAATGCAGTAGACACAAGAGAATGTGGGTTCCATCCCTGGGTCAGAAATAGCCTTTGGAGTAGGAAATGGCAACCTGCTCCAGTATTCTTGCCTGGAAAATCTCATGGAGAGAGCTTAGTGGGCTACAGTCCATGGGATCGCAAAGAGTTAGATGTGACTGAGCGACTGAACACACAATTATTAAATAGATAGCTCACAGGTGACTGACTTAGTGAGTTAAGAAGACATACAAAAATACATTATATTTGACCAATTAATTAAAACTTTACAGATAGCCAAAATCTTTGACCTGTAGATTTAAAAAATAAACAAATCTATATTTTATTTTAAAATTTTAATGGAGTATAGTTGATTTACAATATTGTTTTAGTTTCTCTGTACAGCAAAGTGGATCAGTTTATATATATATATATATCTCCACTCTTTTTTAGACTCTTTTCCCATATATGCCATTGCAGAGTATTAAGTAGAGTTCCATGTGCTATATAGTAGGTCCTCATTAGTTATCTATCTCATATGTAGTATTCTATACCAATCCAAATCTCCCAATTTATTCCCTTTATTCCCCCTGGTAGCCATAAGTTTGTTTTCTACATCTGTGAATCCATTTCTGTTTTAAAAAATTATACTTTATGGTTTTATAGTTCAATATAGCACATATATGTAACAGCATAAGGCAGAAATGTGAACTGTAATAAATATGTTTAAGGGTCAGGGAATTCACCATACCCTTGCACACCCTTCTTCCTCTCCAGTAACCATCAACCTTCATTTTATTACATTCAATTTTGTGTATTTCTTTAAAATTACACTAGGCATAATATCAATGCAATTAAACTGGTTAGGGCTTCCAGGCAGAGGGATAAAGAATTCGCCTGCAATGCAAGAGATGCAAGGACATAGATTTGATCCCTGGGTCAGAAAGATCCTCTCAAATAGGAAATGGCAGCCTGCTCCAGTGTTCTTGCCTGTAGAATTCCATGGAATGAGTAGCCTTGTGGGCTACAGTCCATGAAGTTGCAGAGTCGGACTTGACTGAGTACACACACATCTATTCCTAGGTAAGCAATAATTGTTAGTGTGACTTTTAAAAACTTATTTTTGTACATGAGATATGATTTTACTTCCTTGATCTCTCAATGTATTGAAACTTATTTTTATAAAATATACTTTTCTTTGCATTATTAACAGCTTGGTCATGGTATGTATATAATATGTATTTTTCTAATATTTTATTCATAATAATATCTTAGTTTTCTGAGTGTAATTGACCCATTGTTTTCCTTCCTGAAATTGTTCTTGTCAGATTGATCATAAAGATCAAGATTCTTTGAAAATAACTGGAGTGTATACTCTTTTCCTATTCTTAGGCATATATTTTGTTTATCTGGAATAAAATGGCTATAAAATGGCTCAGATTTTTATTTCTTGTTCTGTCTGTTTTGCAAGTTATATTTTCTTGGAATTTGTCCATTTAAATGAAATATTACAACACTTTAATTTCAAAGTTCTTCAAAAAAAATTCTTTCAAGGATACAATATACATGTTTAACTCTTCAAAGAATAATTCTTTTCCATATCGAAGGGTCTGCTGTGTTGTCCTGCTCTCAATTTTGACGTTAACTAGTTGTAATTAACTTTTATTTTTCCTCACTATCTTCGAAGACATTTAAAAATTGTGTTAGTCCTCTAAACAGGACTTTTTTGCTTTTTGTTCACATCTTCCATAAGCTCATTTTGATTATCCTATTTTCTGTTCTTGTCATTATTACTATCTTCCTTCTATTTTTTAATTTGATTTTTTGGGTCAAACGTTCATCCTTCTTTCTTTGCTAATATATGCTTTTGAGGAAATACATTGTCACCCTGCTTATTAAACTTATATGCAGAGTACATCATGAGAAATGCTGGGCTGGAGGAAGCATAGGCTGGAATCAAGATTGCAAGGAGAAATATCAATAACCTCAAATATGAAGATGACACCACCCTTATGGCAGAAAGTGAAGAAGAACTAAAGAGCCTTTTGATGAAGGTGAAAGAAGAGAGTGAGAAAGTTGGCTTAAAGCTCAACATTCAGAAAACTAAGATCATGGCATCCAGTCCCATCACTTCATGGCAAATAGATGGGGAAACAGTGGATACAATGGCTGACTTTATTTTTCTGGGCTCCAAAATCACTGCAGATGGTGACTGCAGCCATGAAATTAAAAGACACTTACTCCTTGGAAGAAAAGTTATGAACAACCTAGACAGCATATTAAAAAGTGGAGACATTACTTTACCAACAAAGGTTTGTCTAGTCAAAGCTATGCCTTTTCCAGTAGTCATGTATGGATGTGAGAGTTGGACTATAAAGAAAGTTGAGAGCCAAAGAATTGATGCTTTTGAACTGTGGTGTTAGTAGAAGACTCTTGAGAGTCCCTTGAATTACAGGGAGATCAAACCAGTCCATCCTAAAGGAAATCAGTCCTGAATGTTCATTGGAAGGACTGATGCTGAAGCTGAAACTCCAATACTTTGGCCACCTCATGCGAAGAGTTGACTCATTGGAAAAGACCCTGATGCTCGGAAAGATTGAAGGCAGGAGGAGAAGGGGACAACAGAGGATGAGATGGTTGGATGGCATCACCGACTTGGTGGACATCAGTTTGACTAAGCTCTGGGAGCTGGTGAAGGACAGGGAAGACAGGCATACTGTAGTCCATTGGGTCACAAAGAGTTGGACACGACTAAGTGACTGAATTAAACTGATTAATATAATAATAACATAACTGCACTGATATTTCAATGTTTGAAATACATGTATTTAAGTGTAGGATATTTTAAAAAATCAAATAAATCTGAGCAATATACCTGTTGAGTCACGGCTGCAGCTAAATTCCCTCCAGCACTCTCTCCAGAGATACCAATTCTTTCAGGATCTACACTGTACTTGTCAAGAACATCTTGGCTTAAGAACCACTTCAGTGCATTATAGACATCTTCAAATTGGCTTGGAAAGTGATGTTCAGGTGCTAGTCGGTAGCTGTGGGCAGAATAACAATGTTCTTTAAGTCAGTTATTGTTAATCAAAAAATGTCATGGATGTGCATGCTCTAACCTATAAATCAAAAGTAATATTTTTCTTTAGCAACCTCATATTTTAGGTCATTATGAATTCAAAGACATCTTAATCTTTATGATTGTGCTTGACATGAAGGTTTTTACAAATGCCATTTTTATATAAGTAAAATCTTGAATGACAAGCTTGGACTAGATTAAAAAGAAAAAAAAAAATCCCTGGTGATAACTTCCTGAAACTAAACTTCTCCCAAAATGTTATTTTCTTTATAGTCATTACACTTTATTAGCAACCAATAAATAATGAACAAATCATAGGAATTATTCTATTCCAGTTTAATCTAATGATCAAGTTGGCATGCAGGGTTCACTATTTTTTTCATAGTTTCTCCATTTTTCTAGTCATTCCCACTGGGTTTCTTTTCTACTGTTGGTCATTAACCTAGAATGTTGTTTGAAACTAGATTTTGTCTGAATTCCCACATGTTACTTGGTGACTAACTTCTTTTAAGGGAGGATTAGCCCATGAAATGGAGAAGGCAATGGCACCCCACTCCAGTACTCTTGCCTGGAAAATCCCATGGACGGAGGAGCCTGGTGGGCTGCAGTCCATGAGGTCGCTAAGAGTCGGACACAACTGAGCAACTTCACTTTCACTTTTCACTTTCATGCACTGGAGAAGGAAATGGCAACCCACTCCAGTGTTCTTGCCTGGAGAGTCCCAGGGGCGGGGGAGCCTGGTGGGCTGCCGTCTATGGGGTCGCACAGAGTCGGACACGACTGAAGTGACTTAGCAGCAGCAGCAGCAGCCCATGAAATATATACTAATTTCTTTAAATATATCTTATTGGTTAATCCTCAAAAAAAAAAACCACCATATAATATACAAAATACTATGACTCTCAGTTTACAGATGAGAAAACAGATCTAACATGATATTTAACTGGCAGCCATCCAGTTGACTCTAGCACCAGGTTTTGAACCTCATTTTCTGACTCTGAAGCCCTGCTAATTAAGAGTAGGCTAAAAGTCATTGGAGGTCCTTTGTCCATGAGATACAATAGTTAGACTTTATTATAAAATTTTCTTGACTTGCTCTTTTTGATCCCGACTTGGCCTAACTATAAAAGTCTTTTCTATCTGACTCTTTTCTGGTCATGCTCAAACTTACTTTTTCTATTCCCATCTTCTCAACTTCATTTGAACACTCCTGACATAACCAAGGAATGACCAAGACTGCTGACCAGATACTCACAGACCAAGACTGTGAGTATCTGACTGGACAAGGCATCTGGCCAAAAACCACACGATCCCACCATGTTCTTACTTGGTTGAAATGACAACAGTATCTAGTATAACGGCTGTCCGTCTTGATAGAAAGTCAATATCAAAGAACGCTGAAACAAATGAAAATAAAATCAGAGACTGACAGATGAAGGGTGTTCCCTTCAGCAGAAAGCTTACTACTCTACCTTGTTCCTCAATGAAATGTTCTGGGAAAAATATTTCTAAAATTTCATCATAGCTACAGAACATAAATTCCTCTATTCAGTGGTCCTTTCACATATGCCTCATTTTCACACTAAATATATTAAACAAACTTCATTCTCTTCAAGATTAATCTCTGTTACCTTCATTTAGCAGCTGTTATGTGTTGAAAAAATTGACACAGAAATATTAACTCCCTGATACTTGGGAAGTCACTGTCTACTGAAGACAAGTATAGGGAGGGATAGCTGTATAGGCAGACAGGAATACTGCGAAATAGTAGTTGCTTAAATGGAAGAGCGTAATAAGTGCTCTCTGGAAATTGTATTAGATGCCATCAAAACTGCCAGAGGAAGATAAAGAGTAAAGGGGAAGTAGGGAGACCTGAGACCTGATTTATACATTCCTATTTTCTAAAAGACAGACAAAAATATGTGCTTTCTGGGGTTTCTTTGTTTGGGTTTTTTTTTTTTTTTTGGTCACGTATACAGGATTGGGATGGACCACACGTGTTTGCTACTAGGCTTGGGTAAATCCTCCCTTTTGCATATAAGAAAAGTTTAAGAACATCGAATTGAATTTGTCAGAAATAGGAAGAGAAAGAAATCATAAAATGCTAAAGGGCAATATCAAGATACAAAGTTGCTGCAAATGTTCCATCAAGTGAAAGGAGGAGTACAAAGTTGGGTGTTGACTATTCTTAAAATTTCAAATATACACTAAGTTTTAAACTTTTATTTAACACTTGCTACAAAAAGTTGTTGTCAATACTTCTGTTTACTGAGTCCAATTCCCTCCTACTTCTTCTAGGTCAGACAAATCTCATCCCATCCTCCCCCTCTCCACACTTCCTCAACATCTTCATGTTCGACTTATAAGCACATTCACAGGCCTTCCATAGATAAATACGAAACATATATGATAAAAAATATATTTATACATACATAAAAGTTTTTATAAGTAAAATTATATATAATAAATTTGTGTATTATATATAAAAATGCATCAAATAAATTGAAATGTACATGTATCCTACATAAAATAAAAATAAAATACCTTTTTTCAACTCTGTGCTTCTTTTCGATCTAACACCTTCCTTCTCATTTCCTTCATAACAAAGATTACTGAAAAACTGGCATCACCATCTCCATTTCCTCATTTCTCATCTACTATTCAACTAACTTCATTTTGGTTTTCACCACAATGTTCCCTCATTTCTGCAATTAACAAGTTTAATGCTGTATTTCTAAGTTCATAAAATTCTTTTCCCTCTTACCTGTTATCTGCTATAGCTTTTGATATTGATTATTCCTTTTCAGAAAGAGATTTAATATAATTCCTTTAAACTATTAATAGCATAGGTCCAAAGAATTAAACTTCAGACAGCTGAAGTGTTCTGTTATCTGTGATAATGTTTAACATATGTCAAAATCAGCATCTTAATAAAATGTATGCTAGGTGATAAACTAAAAGTCTCAACAAGAGGCTCATACCAGCACTTCCCATACACCAACCACCACCATGAACATAAAATAAGCCTCTTCTTAGTGTCTCTGACTTCCGTTTTGGTAAATATATACGGACAGGAACATTGTTGAAAGTTGTCTCCATCACAGTGACATTTTCATCAGATGTGGGTGGGACTTCTTGAATGCTCATGAAGAACCCTGTAATGTCCATGGAATTACTGATTCCCAACAGTTCAGCAAAGTGACCCTAAAATAAGAGTGAAGGGGAAAAACACATCAAGGTTACAGATATCAAATGCCAGTGCTGTTAATGACCCTAGAAGGATGCACATGTGTTCCTAAAGGTCCTGCGTCACACTGTCACAGGTGAATCTGAAGAGGTTCAGAATCTTTACCACAATAGTTGGCCTCAGATTTAAAAAAAAGATAAAGAATTATTAAAGTATTACAATTTGGCAGATTTTATACTTTCTACTTTGAGTACAAAGATAAACAAGGTAAGTTCTCTATATAAGTTCAAAAGTCAAGAGAAAGAAATGGATACATAGTCATAAAACAATATAACCAAAAAAGAAAAAAAAAAAATATAACCAATGTCTCATAGACATATAGAGAGAACTCTGGCAGAGTTCAATAAACTAGATGCCTGATCATAAGACCTGGGGAGGAGTTTTCAGATATTGGCGAACTCTGATATGAATATTGAAAAGGGAAGAAAAATGTGGCCAACCAAAAAGGAAATCTCACCAGAGGCCAAAGGAACAGACAAGGGACACTCTTATTACAGAGAAATGCAGGTGATTTACTAAACCATGAAGTAGTAAAGCTAGTAAAGCTATTCTAACAAAGTATGATTGACAAAGCATACAGTTTAGAGGGAGTTTTCAGAAAAAAAGAATGTTTAAGACATGTGCTGGAATTACCTACCAGGACCAGACTGGGCAAAGTGGAGGAAGGACCTTTCTTAAGAACAGCTGACTGCCTTGTCCTCTTATGTAGTTGTTCCTGTATGTGACTTTGGTTCAAGAGCCTCGATGTCTGCCTTGGGGAACCTGTTCATCTCAAAGTGCAGTTCCTGACTAATCGGGATGACACCATTGCCCCATCTTCCCCACCTGAGCTTGGGAATAGCGAATGGATGGCTGGGCAGTTCTTGTAGTCTCATGAAGACCACACAGCGCCCACTTCCCACTTGGGAAGGAAGCTCATGCAACTCTTTGCTGTTTGAAGCTATGAATCATGCACCCTGGCACTGGGGGCTTCTGTTTTTGAGAGTTATTTGAATGAAATCATGGCTTCTGACCTTCTGCTATCCTTCTGCAGAGAGGTCAGCCTGGCCCAGAGCCTGGGCACGTGGATGGTCTAGGCAAGAGGGCTCTTGAGGCTGCTGGGACCACCTCATTGGACTGGCTGCCTATCCTAAGGAACCATCCGTTGTAAGTTTGGATAACCATGGTATCCAGCTGTGAGGACTGGAGAGGAGGCGAAGTTGGTCCATCATGGCCTCCGCACCCTCCTCAGAGAGAAGTGCTGGTGAAACATTTCACAACTCTAGCGTGTCTGACGGAGATGGCAATGGCACCCCACTCCAGTACTCTTGCCTGGAAAATCCCATGGACGGAGGAGCCTGGTGGGCTGCAGTCCATGGGGTCGCGAAGAGCCAGACCTGACTGAGCAACTTCACTTTCACTTTCATGCATTGGAGAAGGAAATTGCAACCCACTCCAGTGTTCTTGCCTGGAGAATCCCAGGGACGGGGGAGCCTGGTGGGCTGCCATCTCTGGGGTCGCACAGAGTCGGACACGACTGAAGCGACTTAGCAGCAGTAGCAGCAGCAGAATGTCTGATTGAGACCCCAGATTCTCCAGAAAAATGTTTCCACTTGCCTTTGGAAAATATTTTGTTCTTGCCCTAGTTTAGTAGCAACTGCCAGCATCTCAAACCAGCCTCTGAAACTCGTCTGTGGTGTCCGTCCTCCTCCTCCTACAACTGCCCTAGACCTCAGACCCGCGTAGTCTGAGCAGCCTGCCTCTCAAATCCCTGCTGTCTGCTGTCACATTCTCCAGGTCTTCTCTAGTAAGTAATTAAAGGGACACCTCCAGCTTTCCCTGCTGCCTCCTGGAGATGGGCCCATAAAGGGACAAGGGGAAGATTACCATCACAGGTAAAGGAGCCTTGCTGTCCCAGCCCATGCCCTGTGAACCCAGGCCCGCAAACTGCATAAAATGGAGTGTTGGTGGCTGTGTACAATAAATGCCAAAAATTCGGTTGTGGTTTCATTACAAAAAAAAAAGACGTGCTGAAATTAGATAAATGACCTCTTTAAAGATAATAATGCCCTTGTTACCAATGTTAAATGACATGTTAATGCATGAAATATAGTAGCAAAATAGTTATTTAATGTAACACTTGTAATAGTCCCCGTTAAGGGAGAGGTTTGTGAGGTGAGTAGTTAGGACTCTGCGCTTTCACTGCAGTTTGCACAGGTGTGATGCTGGGAAAGATTGAAGGCTGGAGGAGAAGGGGACAACAGAGGATGAGGTTGGATGGCATCACCGACTCGATGGACATTTGTTTGGGTAAACTCCAGGAGCTGGTGATGGACGGAGGCCTGGCGTGCTGCGGTCCATGGGGTCGCAAAGAGTTGGATGCAACTAAGAGACTGAACTGAACTGAACTGATACCGGGTTGGGGAACTATAAGGTTAGTGCAAAAGTAGTTGTAGTTTTACACTGTTGAAACTTGCCACTTGACACTGGAATATATTCTTAAATAAATGCTGTTACATTATACACAATTTGAATGCACATTTCTCTCTTTATGTTTTTTTTTGCTAATGATTTATTATGTGTTGTTTATTTTATATTTATTTTAGACTATAGATATGGTGCTAGACAAAAGCAAATTCAAGCAGTTTTTTTTAATTTGAGTTCAAAATCAGTTATAAGCAGTGGAGACAACTCACATGAACAACGCATTTGGCTCTGTAAATGCTAACAAGCATATGGTGGAGTGGTGGTTCAAGAAATTTTGCAAAGGAGACGAGAGCCTTGAAAATGAGGTGCATAGTGGCTGGTTATTAGAAGGTGACAACAACAACTAAGAGCAATAATCAAAGCTGATCCTCTTGGAAATACACAGGCAATCGCTGAAGAACTCAACGTCAATCATTCTATGTTCATTTAGCATTGGAAGCAAATTGCAAAGGTGAAATCTTGATAAGTGGGTGTCTCGTGAACTGACCGAAAATTTTAAAAATCATGGTTTTGAAGTATCGTCTTCTTTTATTCTACACAACAACAATGAACCATTTCTTGTCTGGATTGTGACGTGCAATGAAAAGTGGATTTTATGTGACAACCAGCAATGAACATCTCAGTAGTTGGACTAAGAAGTTCCAAAACACTTCCTCAAGCCCAGCTTGCACCAAAAGATGGTCATGGTCACTGTTTGGTGGCCTGCTGCCCATCTGGTCCTCTACAGCTTTCTAAATCCTGGTGAAACCATTACATCTGAGAAGTATGCTCAGCAAATTTATGAGATGCACCAAAAACTGCAACGCTGGCAGCCAGTACTGGTCAGCAGAAAGAGCCCATTTCCCTTCCACAACAATGCCTGACTGCACGTCACACAAGCAACACTTCAAAAATTGAACAAATCGGGCTATAGAGTTTTGCTTCAACTGGCATTTTCACCTGACCTCTCACCAACTGACTACCACTTCTTCAAGCATCTTGACAACCTTTTGCAGAGAAAACACTTCCACAACCAGCAGGATGCAGAAAAATGCTTTCCAAGTGTTCGTTGAATCATGAAACATAGATTCTGATGCTATATGGATAAAGAAACTTATTCCTTGTTGGCAAAATGTGTTGACTGTAATGGTTCTTTTTTTTTGTAATGGTTCTTATTTTGATTAATGAAGATGTGTTTGAGCCTAGTTATAATGATTCAAAATTCACACTACAAATTACAATTACTTTTGTACCAAAAGTATTCCATAAGCTGTGTGGCAGTGTCAAAAATAAAGGGGGGGGGGGAAAGCACAGTGCTAGAGGTATAATTAATGCAAGATGCTTGTGATATAATTTCCAATCTTTACAGACTATTGCTAAAAATAGACATTCACGTATATAAACTCTAATAAAAGGCAGATCAAAAAAGGACCTTGAATGGCTGCTCAGGTAGAAAGAGAAGACAGATCAGTTCTGAAAAATAAGTTTCTGATGGGTGCGCTGTTTGATTTCAACCTGTTGAATGTGAAAAATTATAGTTGCTTAAAATTTTTAGATTTAGTCAGACAGGCAAAATAATTTGATCAAAGGCCTAAAGAAAAGAAATTTCAAAGGTGTTCATCAAAACCATTTTATCTGAATGCTAACTTGCTTGGTCTATGTGGTTGAAATTACAGTGGGAAGCTCTGTTGACACTACAGTATGGGGAGCTACTTTCAGAACACAGTGTCTATTTTTCTTTTGTAAACATATCATCAAGCAGCTTAATGTGTTCTAACTAGCCAACAACAAAATAAATGATATCCATATATGATATATACATATTATCATTAAGTATAATGATCAAAGAAACACTAGATCTTCCTCAATTTCCAATGAGGTTGTGTCCTGGTAAATTCATTGTAAACTGAAAATGTTGTAAGTCAAAAATGCATTTAAATATATGTAACCTACCAAACAGGCTTCCCAGGTGGCTCAGTGGTAAAGAATCTGCCTGCAAATGCAGGAGACAGGGGTTCAATCCCTGGATCAGGAGTATCCCCTGGAGGAGGAAATGGCAATCCACTCCAGTATTCCTGCCTGGGAAATCCCACAGAAAGAAGAACCTGGCGGGTTACAGTCCATGAGGTCACAAAAAAGAGCCAGACAAGACTGAGCAACTACACACACACAACCTACCAAACATCTGCTTGGTCTACAGCGGGACATAATCATCTAACACAAAACTTATTTTACAAGAAAATACAGAAATGGTGTAATTTACTGAATACTGTACTGAAAGTGAAGAACACAATGGTTGTAGGAGTACAGAGTGGTGTAAGTATGTAGGTTGTTTACACGTGTGATCAAGGGGTTAACTGGGAGCTGCGGCTCCCTACTGCTGTCCAGCCTCATGACAAGGAGTCGCCCACATATCTCGTGCCTGGGAAAAGATCAAAATCAAAATGCGAAGTACAGTTTCTACTCTATGTGTATAACTTTTGCCCCGTCATAAAGTCAAAAAAATCGTAAGTCAAACCATCATTAATTAGGAACTGTCTGTACTTAAAACATTAATTTAATTTTAAACAGTGGGCATTGTGAAACATAACCTGCGAGTTAAGCTGACCATGCTCTATTATAATTTTCTAATTAATGTATTGAAAGGTCATTTCCAGTTATTATTCTATATTATCTAGTCTGATGTCTCTGATTAATCTGATCCAAAATAAATAGTATTATGATTTGTACATACGTTGTACTCAGGAGTTTTAACTAGATACTCCTGAAGTTAAGAGGTTAGTTATAGTCAAAAGAAATGGTAAAAGTTGGCATGTAATCAATAAATAGATTGATGATATATAGGTAGGTAGACAGATAAAAAGATACTAAAAGCTTTTAATATATATTCACTTATATATAATGTGCTGCTTCTGCTTTAGTCAGTTAGTCATGTCTGACTCTTTGCGACCCTGATGGACTATAGCCCACCAGGCTCCTCTATCCATGGAGATTTTCCAGGCAAGATTACTGGAGTGGGTTGCCATACCCTCCTCCAGGGGATCTTCCCAACCCAGGGATTGAAACTGGGTCTTCTGCAGTGCAGGCAGATTCTTTACCACTGAGCCACAAGGGAAGTCATATAATGTGCTACCCATATTTATACTGAGTTAGGCATTTATACCCATATCTAATCCATGTCCAAATATGTATTCAATTGTGTCTCAATATTCGTATCTCTATTTATGTCAATGAAAACTCAATTAACCATCAGTTAAGAAGAAAAAAGAGGCTTTTTATTTGAGTCAAATGAGGATGATAACCCAGGAGACAGAATCTCAGAAAGGTCTGAGAACTGTTCTGCTGACTAGAAGTCAAAGACACAGTCATATACATTTTTGAGCAAAGGATCATGCATCAAAATGACATATTGATATTTTACGTAAAGCTTACCAAGGATACATAGTCCAAGTAAGCATATATGGAGGGTGCAGTAAGTTATCATGACCCCTTACAGAATTAGGAGAAAATGTTATCCTTTTAAGAAGTTATGCTGGTGGCTCAGTGGTAAAGAATCCTCCTGCTAACGCAGGAGACAGGGGCTTCAGGGAAGATCCCACATGCCGTAGAGCAACTAAACCCATGGGCCATGACTACTGAGCCTGTGCTCTAGAGTCCAGGAGCCACAACTACTGAAGCCCAAGCTCCCCACAGCCTGGTTGCACAATAAGAGGCCATGGCAGTGGGAAGCCCACAAACCGCAGCTAGAGAGTAGCTCCCACTCGACGCAACTAGAGAGAAGCCCATGCAGCCATGAAGACCCAGCACAGCCAAAAATAAATAAAGTTATATCAAAAAAGAAGTTGCATTGCTAATATCAGAAGAAAGGAGATAGAGATAAATAACTATACTTACAGTTGTTTTTAATCTTTGCCAGGTATTACGCTTTCCATTTGTGTACCAATTCAATTCTTACGAAAACCTGGTCAACAGGAACATATTTCCAGATTTTTCAATTGAGTATGCTGAGGTGGGAGAGGTTAAGAGGCATATTTATGACTAGTCATACAAAAAGTGCTACTTGTGGGACTCAAGTCCAGGTCCGATCCCTGGAGCCAGGTGTCACGCCTGACCGGACAATACGCTGTCCCGTAGTGGCCATCATTATGGAATGCCCATTGAAGAGACAGCGTGGCCATGGGTACAGTGCTCAAGGATCCCTTAGGATTCACAGAACTTCCATGGGTGTGAGAGACTGGGCAGAGAGACTGGGCGGGAACCCAACTCTGAGGGCACCTTGGGCCCTGCCCAGGGTCCACAAGAATGGTGGTGGTTCCCACGGCCTCCTGCATGCCCCAGCCCACTCACGCTACACTCGGTTCAAGTAGCACACAAACATCTCTCCTCACTGGTGCCCCGCCGCTGTCCTAAAGAGATGCCAGAAGATAGACTCACAAAAAGCACCGCCTTACTGCTACAACTGCAGGCAGAGGAGTAGCACGTCATGCAGGTCAAAGTGAAGTGCAGATGCTGAGTCAGTGCCTGATGAGCTTAGATCAACTGTTCTATAGCTTTCAGGATATTCCAGGTCTTCTCCACATTCTGGTCACCCCTTCCACACACACTGACCTTGCCCCCAACACCGTGGTATCCCATACCTGTTCCTCCGTGCTATACACAAGGGGTAGAGACTCTTACTTCCAGTGGACCATTTTCCATCCCCTTTACTTTTCAGTGTCAAATGTGGAAGCAATTTTTAATTACTTTAAATGTTAACATAGAAAGGTGATAGTCAGGTCACAAGCATTTATTTACTTAACTTTAACAAATTTAGAATTCCTATGACCTATGACATAAAGTGTCCACATTTTCTCCCCCAAAAAATTTATGTTAATTTAGCTGGCCCTCTGGCTTTCAATCAAAGTTAAGTACATAAAATACAAGGCCTCTTTCAAAACATAAATCACTAGACTCAAGTATCTTATCTGCAAAGAATAAGATTATTTGGTTTCAAGTAAATATTTTTAAATGATAGGAGAATGGTATATGTTATACAAGTTAAAGATGAGTATTTATATGAAAATAGGAAATCAACCTTGAATATTCATTAGAATGACTGATGCTGAAAGCTGAAGCTCCAATACTTTGGCCACTTGATTCGAAGAGCTGACTCACTGGAAAAGACCCCGATGCTGGGAAAGGCTGAAGGCAAAATGAGAAGGGGGCAGCAAAGGATGAGATGGTTACATAGCATCACCAACTTTAATGGACATGAATTTGAGCAAACTCTGGGAGACAGTGGAGGACAGGGGAGTTTGGCGTGCTACAGCCCAAGAGGTTGCAAAGAGTCGGACGTGACTTAAGAGACTGAACAACAAAGTAGTTGTCATTTGTGTGTAAGAAAGTACTAAGTATAAAAAATTATACGTGACTTTGTATTTTCACAACTTTTTAGAGTTTACTAGGAATTGTAATATTAATAAATACATAGCAAAAGACTAAGTCACCACTGTGCTACAAATATTGCCCAGTGTCCCTGGAGTCTGAATTGAATAACAAGGGTTTTAGTTTCTTTGACTCTATTTGGTGAAGTGTGAAGCAACTAGAGCAGTAGCTTATGGACATACCTTCTCAGATTATCTTTTTTTCTTTATACTGACTCTATACTCTGGGAGAAATTTTTTTTCACGTTGATTTTTCTTTTTTCTTTTTTTTTTTTTTCATTTATTTATATTAGTTGGCAGCTAATTACTTTACATTGGAGCAATTTTTTATGTAAATTTGAAATATCAAATGATAGAGAGGGAAAATTCTCACTAATGCAGGAATTTATATACCTCAGTGTAAGGACAAAATGTTTTACGCATCTTAATCAATCATACAAGGATCTATCACCTAAATATATATATATATATTTATATATATATATACAGTAGTATATTATTTATATATATATATATAAAACTGAATTTCTGTTGAGAAAACAGTGCCTATGCCATTGGCTGCACCTAGTCAAAATTCTGCCTATTATTTGTGGTTACTCAGCAGTTTGGAAACTCAAAGGAGTATTTATTGGGTTTCAAAATGTTCATCCTTTGGAGGTCAACCAGTGATATCTTTGAGAAGGCATAGCAGCTAAAAGAAGTAGAAAGGGTTGGAAGAGTCAGTGACAAATGGAGAAAAAAAAGAATAGAAGGCAATAAAACTAACAAATTTTTTAAATAGCCTTAAACCTAGGAAGTTTCAAAGTGTCCCAAAGCAAATAAGTAAAATCTTATAATCTGGTGTAAGGGTGGAAAATGCTTTCACAAATGTCTATAATCCCAAACCAGGTAGAGGTCTGAAAATGTTATTTGATTGCCATGTTATTTCTTATCAAGACTAAATGCAACCTCAGAGTCATTTTAGAGTCTCATATTACCTTTCAGAGTAATGCTGAGCAATCTATCAGAGTTGGCATTTTAGTAAAATATATTTGCAATTCCTATTTCAGGAGATAATGCTGCATCACCAACTAGTTGATAGTTGATTGTATTCAATGATTTTCATTTATCTTCATCATTGGCATGTCAATGTATGACAAAAACCACTACAGTATTGTAAAGTAATTAGCCTCCAACTAATAAAAATAAATGAAAAATTAAAAAAAATTTTAAAAATTAGAATTACCATTCTTTAACTTATGCTTAAGTTGATTGGTAAAGAACAAAGTAGTGTCAGGTGGCATTAAAGTCAAGCAAAAGTTTTGTTTTTTTCTTCTTGGGATGAGGAAAATGATAAAAAAAAAAAAACAACCTGGTTACTTCTTTAACATGAAGTGAAGTGAGTGATGGGCTTTTTAGAGATTTTCATAAGATACTATATTATATGGCAATCTGATGTACTTAGCAAATTAAATATTTTCCTTAAAAAAAAGAAAAAAGTGGGAGTTTTATGGTAAATCTACATTTTTTTTCCATCTGTATGAAACCACACAATTCAAGGGGAAAGAAAAAGATAAATAATTTAAAAGATAAGAGTTACTTCTGGGCAATTTTTTAGTATAGCAATTTGTCCCAGTAATCAAGCCTCATTATGTTTCAGTCATTGATCATGGTGAGTCTCTTTCATTATTGGACTAAATATCCATTGTCTTTTATTAGAAATTTATAAATTCATACATACATAGTGATAGGCGCTCTTAAGCAAAAATACTTTAAGAAAAAAGTCTTGTCCCTTCCACCATTCTCCAGTACATTCTTTTAAGTTTGTCAAAGTCATCTCATTCAAATAGAAATAATACAAAAGGTATATACATAACATTCATGATAAAACAAAAACTCATGCAAGGTACTATGTGCTATAAGAAAAATAATAGCCTCCAACATATGAAGAAAACAAGTTTAAAAATAATTGGTACAAGGTAGATGAAATAAATTACACAATGCTTCAGAACAAATAATATAAGAATAAAGATCACAAAGCAGAAGTACAAATCTTTAAGGAAGGTATAGGAAGATATTTGGAGATAATCTCTAATTGAAAAGAAGAAGTGATTGAAAAATGGTACTGGTAAAAATCAGAAAAGGAATAAGAAAAAAAGACAAAATAATTTCAGAAATAAACACTGAGTTATAAGAAACTCAAGCAAAGTGTTATACATGATAGAAATGAGAAAAACAAACAAAAGAAAATTGCAAAAGATTAAGTGCTATAGAGAAAATGTTATTTTTCCAAAGACAAACAAGGACTACATGTGTACATAAATGTATACATACACAGACACACACACATAATTAATCCAAATAATAAAAGAAATCAAAACAATCAATCAAAATCAACCAAGAATAACTTTTAAAAAATGACTTGAAGCTATATTCCACCAAAACTGACCCGAACCCAATAACATGTACTATAAAATTACTAAAATTGGTCAAATCACTAATAAGAAAATAAAAATAAGACAAGCATTGCACTTATTCAGAGCCACATTAAGCTCCACAAGAGTGTTGAAACAACTGAAAAAATATATGCAAGAGATGTTGCATATATATCCTTATATACCCATTAATACCCAGACTGTCTATGAATTGTTTTTGTTTTGTTTTTGCGGCAGGGAGGCAATTCACTACAAAGTTAAAAGAGCGAACTCTATGGCTTTATTTCCAAGTAATTAGCCTCATTAGAAAAGAACCACAAGTCTTTGAGGACGACCTATGAACGGGAGGTAGTGAGCCAGCCATGCAGGATCCTATCACTCAGCAACTAAACCCTTCAACTGGAAGCCATGTTCCTTGTTTCCCCTGGGAAACCAGCTGACTTGTTCACAGGCATTTCAGTAAGAAAGGATTTGCACATTTGAATACAAGGTTACTGTATCGAATTCTGTAACTAATCAGTGTTGCTCAATTCTACCATTTCCGAAGTTCAAAACGCTTCATTCTTGCACCACTCACGCCATGAAACTCACAATAAGACTTTTTGTCTTTCTTAGCCAGTCTATTTTGTCTTCTAGTATTTAAAATCGAAACTCCTTGACTACTCCCTCCATATTCATTCTGCTCAGGCTCTGCATTAAGCAATAGATACAATATTAAAAAGGTTTTAAAACCAGCAAGCAAACTTTGAGTAAAATTTCCAAAACAGCAGAAATTATTTAAAAAGTAATAAAGATAATTATTTTCTCCTGACTAAAATTCTAAACATTCAGAGTCAATAAAAGTTTATACTTACCAAATGTGTAATAGTTTTCAAACACGTTGTTACCCACATTAATTTCCATGGCTCCTCAATATTATCCGGGATAGGTGTGTAAACATAATATGCCCCAAGGGCCCCCATAATCAGAAGCAAAATCGTTTTTCTTCCCATGATGTTTTCCAACTGCACGTTCTACTTGGCAGCAAAGCAAATACACTTCTGAAATATTTGAATGCTGAAATTTCACAACAGCTTTTGGATTTATCAAAAAGTGTTATCTAACTTCTTAGACACAAATTCCATTGGTCTGATTGTCATTCTGCAAGCTGCTGGGAAATAATTAACTCAGGAAAAGTACAAAGAACTCTGTGAAACCTGTACTCATATTATCTGCAGGTTCTGTCAAGTACAACAGCCTTATAATGTTGCTAGGCAGTCAGTAAACAAACATTTTTTGCTCAGTTACTGGTTGCAGAGTACTTTAACAATTAGAGAAAAGGCCACAGGAAGTACAAGAAACCCAGTGTATGCTTCAAATAACAAATCTCAGCGTGGGGGAGAAAAAATTTGTTTAAACTATTGACAGCTTTTACAAAGTATGATAGACATGGTCACTTGTACCCTATATTACTTTTACTTTCTTGCTACAAATAAAATTATTAGCAAAAAATGCTAAGCAGGTTAAAGTTATACAATTTTTTCCAATGCAACATAAAAACTTATATTCAAATAACTTCAGTATAGGGCACAATTCAGATTTTTTTAAAAAGGAAAGGAAACAGGAAAAATATTTCAGCACTTTAAATCTTCATACAAGTTTTGCAGTTTTGTGTTTACCTTTATCCATTCAGCATGGAATCCCCTGAATTTGAGATCTTTTAGCAAAATTAGGGGCTTTGCTGGTGGTTCAGACAGTAAAGAATCAGCCTGCAATGTGAGATACCTGGGTTCAATCCCTGGGTTGGGAAGATCCCGTGGAGAAGGGAGCAGCTACCCACTCCAGTATTCTAGCTTGGAAAATTCCATGGATAGAAGAGCCTGGCAGGCTACAGTCCGTGGGGTTGCAAAGAGCCGGACATGACTGAGCAAGCAAAGTTAGAACACAGAGAGGGTTCTTCTTATAAAGAACTGTGTTCTGGCTTTGTTGTTGTTGTTGTTGTTTCCTTGATTATAAAATCATGGAGATAGCTAACAGTTTTTGAGCATTTAATCTGTACCCCAGGCAATGTATTAAAACAAATCTTAATGTCATTGTTGCTGTCGTTCAGTCACTCAGTTGTGTCCATCTCTTTGTGACCCCATGGACTGCAGCAGGCCAGGCTTCTCTGTCCTTCACCATCTCCCAGCGCTTGCTCAAACTGACGTCCATTGAGTTGGTGATGCCATCCAACCATCTCATCCTCTGTGGTCCCTTTCTCCTCCTGCCTTCCATCTTTCCCAGCATCAGGGTCTTTTCTAATGAGTCAGCTCTTTCCATCAGGTGGCCAAAGGATTGGAGCTTCAGCTTCAGCATCAGTCCTTCCAATGAATACTCAGGGCTGATTTCCTTTATGATTGACTAGCTTGATCTCCTCGCAGTCCAAGGGACTCTCAAGAGTTTTCTCCAACACTACAGTTCAAAAGTATCAATTCTTCGATGCTCAGTTTTCCTTATAGTCCAACTTTTACATCCATACATGACTACTGGAAAAACCACAGCTTTGACTAGATGGACCTTTGTTGGCAAAGTAATATCTGTGCTCTTTAATATTCTGTCTAGGTTTGTCATAGCTTTTCTTCCAAGGAGCAAGCATCTTTTGATTTCATGGCTGCAATCACCATCTGCAGTGATTTTGGAGCCCAAGAAAATAAAGTCTCTCACTGTTTCCATTGCTTCCCCATCTATTTGCCATGAAGTGATAGGACCAGATGCAATGATCTTCGTTTTTTGAATGTTGAGTTTTAAGCCAGCTTTTCACTCTCCTCTTTCACCTTTGTATTGACGTGTACTCACAGAGGACTGCTCTGGCTTCACTTTTTCCAGGCTTGCCTCCAGGAGTACACATTAATACCTCACTTGTCCCAGTCTTTAATTAGTCTCAAGATTGCAGATAAGCAAATAAGTAGGTCATACAAAAACAAGTAGCAGGACTTCCTTGGGTGGTCTAGTGGTTACAAATCTGCTTGCAATGCAGGTGACAGAGGTTCCACCCCTGGCTAAGGAAGTAAGACCCCATAAGCCATGGGGCAACTAAACCCATGTGCTACAAGTAGTCTGTGAGCTGCAGTGAAAGATTTCGCATGATGCAATGAAGATTCCACTTGCTGCAGGTAGGACTGGATGCAGCCAAATGAGTAAATAAAATAACAAAAATTGTAAAAAGCAAGTAGCAATGTCAGAGATGTTTACTCTTCACTGGATATCCATGTGCCCCTGTGATTTTCACATCTTTTATCTTATAGTGAAGTGAAATTATGGAAGAAGTGCTGGTCAAATGGACTGAAAAGAAAGTCATGTGTGGCACTCCCAGAGAGATGTAATTAAGATCCATAAGACCTGGAAACTATCTTTTAAAATGGTAACATCACAAAATACACATAATTTGGACTGCTAAATGATCCAAGGGTTCACTTCCTCAAACTCCATTAAGAATTTTCTTGAGAAGCAAGTAAATTTCATGCTAAGCTTAAAGTACTATATGACTTAATATCATTTTAAATATATCACTGTGTGCTCATGTCAACACTGGTATGTAAGAACTAATACTATGAAAGACTTTTTTTTCCCAGGGTCACATCATTTATCATTTCATTTTAACCTAGATCTGCAGGCTTTGAGGTCTTTATCCTTGACTCTCTGCAAACTAATGAGAAGTGGAAATACATAGGAGCTAGTTATGTCCATGCAGTATCACTGTTTAATTTTATTTGAACAATTTCCTGAACTTTCAGAACTTGCATCTCTCTTTAAGTTAAGTCAAGATTTTGCGATCCCGTGGACTGTAGCCCACCAGGCTCCTCCATCCGTGGGATTCTCCAGGCAAGAATACTGGAGTGGGTTGCCATTTCCTTCTCCACCTACCCGTGTCTGTCTTTTCTAACTTGGCCCTCGGAAAGTGCTAACACTAGCTTCTCTTTCCATACTCAGTTTCATCTGGGACACAGATTTACTTTGGGAAAACTGAGAGGATGTTGATATCGGGGGCATCAAGCCTAAAGTATAACTAACACTACAATTACTTGACAAGGTATCAAGTCTGTTTGCTGCCTATCTTGACAAAAGATCCTAGTTAAAAAGTGGTGCTGGCATGAAAAGATGCTCAACATCACTCATTATCAGAGAAATGCAAATCAAAACCACAACGAGGTACCATTACACGCCAGTCAGGATGGCTGCTATCCAAAAGTCTACAAGCAATAAATGCTGGAGAGGGTGTGGAGAAAAGGGAACCCTCTTACACTGTTGGTGGGAATGCAAACTAGTACAGTTCAGTATGGAAAACAGTGTGGAGATTCCTTAAAAAACTGGAAATAGAACTGCCATATGACCCAGCAATACCACTCCTGGGCACACACACTGAGAAAACCAGATCTGAAAGAGACACATGCACCCCAATGTTCATCGCACACTGTTTATAATAGCCAGGACATGGAAGCAACCTAGATGCCCATCAGCAGACGAATGGATAAAGAAGCTGTGGTACATATACACCATGGAATATTACTCAGCCATTAAAAAGAATACATTTAAAACAGTTCCAATGAGATGGATGAAACTGGAGCCCATTATACAGAGTGAAGTAAGCCAGAAAGAAAAACACCAATACAGTATACTAACGCATATATATGGAATTTAGAAAGATGATAACGATAACCCTATATGCAAGACAGAAAAAGAGACACAGATGTACAGAACAGACTTTTGGACTCTATGGGAGAAGGTGAGGGTGGGATGATCTGAGAGAACAGCATGGAAACATGTATATTATCTATAGTGAAACAGATCACCAGCCCAGGTTGGATGCATGAGACAAGTGCTCAGGGCTGGTGCACTGGGATGACCCAGAGGGATGGGATGTGGAGGGAGGTGGGAGGGGGATTCAGGATGGGGAACACATGTAAATCTATGGCTGACTCATGTCAATGTATGGCAAAAACCACTACAATATTGTAAAGTAATTAGCCTCCATCTAGAACACTTTCTAACACCATACACAAAAATAAACTCAAAATGGATTAAAGATCTAAATGTAAGACCAGAAACTATAAAACTTTTAAAGGAAAATATAGGCAGAAACTATCTGACATAAATCACAGCAAGACTACTATGACCCACCTCCCAGAGTAATGGAAACAAAAACAAAAATAAACAAATAGGACCTAATTAAAGTTAAAAGTTTTTGCACAACGAAGGAAACTATAAGCAAGGTGAAAAGACAGCCTTCAGAATGGGAGAAAATAATAGCAAGTGAAGAAACTGACAAATAATTAATCTCAAAAATATACAAAGAGCTCATGCAGCTCAATACCAGAAAAATAGATGACCCAATCAGAAAACGGGCCAAAGAACTAAACAGACATTTCTCCAAAGAAGACATACAGATGGCTAATAAACACATGAAAAATTGCTCAACATCACTCATTATCAGAGAAATGCAAATCAAAACCACAATGAGGTACCATTTCACGCCAGTCAGAATGGCTGCTATCAAAAAGTCTACAAACAATAAATGCTGGAGAGGGTGTGGAGAAAAGGGAACCCTCTTACACTGTTGGTGGGAATGCAAACTAGTACAGCCACTGTGGAGACCAGTGTGGAGATTCCTTAAAAAACTGGAAATAGAACTGCCATATGACCCAGCAACCTCACTGCAGGGCATACACACTGTGGAAACCAGAACTGAAAGATAGACATGTACCCCAATGTTCATCGCAGCACTGTTTCAATAGCCAGGACATGGAAGCAACCTAGATGTCCATCAGCAGATGAATGGATAAGAAAGCTGTGGTACATATACACAATGGAATATTACTCAGGTACAAAAAAGAACACATTTGAATCAGTTCTAATGAGGTGGATAAAACTGGAGCCTATTATACAGAGTGACATAGGTCAGAAAGAGAAACACCATACCATATACTAACGCATATATACGGAATTTAGAAAGACGGTAACAACAACCCAACATGCAAGACAGCAAAAGAGACACAGATATAAAGAACAGACTTTTGGACTCTGGGAAACGGTGAGGGTGGGATGATTTGAGAGAATAGCATTGAAATATGTATATTATCATATGTGCAATATATCACTAGTCCACGTTCAATGCATGAAATAGGGCACTCAAAGCCAGTGCACTGGGACAGCCCTGAGGGATAGGATGGGGAGGGAGGAGGAAGCGGGGCTCAGGATGGGGGACACATGTACACCCGTGGCTGATTCATGTCAATGTATGGCAAAAACCACTACAATATTGTCAAGTAATTAGCCTCCAATTAAAATAAATAAATTAATTTTTAAAAAAGAAAGTAAAGTTTGGCATTAAAAAAAGAGAGAGAAAAAGAAAGAAAAGAGTAGTCTCTTCAACAAATGGTGCTGGTAAAAATTCGATTTCTTCATGTTAAAGGGTGAAATTGGACATATGTATGGAAATAAGTATCTTATTTGATACACAAATATCAACCCAAAATTGATTAAAAACTTAACCATAAGACCTGGAACTGTAAAACTCCTAAAAGAAAACATAGGAGAAAAGCTTCATGACATTGTTTTTCTCAATGATTCTTTTGAGATTTGACATCAAGAGCCAGGCAGCAAAAACAAAAATACACAAGAGGGACCACATCAAAATAAAAATCTTCTACATGGCAAAAGAAATAAACAACAAAATAAAAGAACAGCTTATCAAATGGGAAAAAGAAATAGTTACAAACCACATATCTATAAGGGGGTTAATGTCCAAATTACATAAGGAATTCCTACGAATCAGTAACAACAATGAAATAAAGGATCCAATGAAAAAAGCAGCACACACTTTGACCGGATCTCTTGAACAGGAGCCCAATAATGACAGGAAATTTGCTATATCAGAATAACACGTGTGACAACCCTAGGAAAATACCAACAAATCAACCCATTTGTGAACCTGGATATTTTTGCAATATTTTAGCTCTCACTGGGTCAGAGTAATGCCTACATCTGCCACTCTTGCAACTGTGTATAAGGTTCCAGTATGTCCTTAAAAATGCCTTTGAAATTTAAATACTAGCTAGAATATAGAAGTTTATTGTCTATGAGTATACTAGTTGCTAACATTTAAATGATTCCACAAAAAAGAAACTCAAGGCTTTTCCTATGTGTTTGGAAAAAAATACAATATTTTCTGGTTTAGGAGCAAGTGATTCCATTAATCACTTACTTGTTTTTCTGATTCCCAACAGTCTAATTTTCAATGAGCTCTTACTAGATATTGGGGATCAAAGAGGCTACCAACAAAATTAATTATATTTCCCACAGAAAGACTCAGGATAAGCCTGATGTAAAACATACAGTTTATCACTGCAGACATTCAAGAACAAGACAACTATTAACATTTTATCCGTGTACGTCTCACTGTAAAGCCCCAAAGGAAAGCAGAAGAGCATTACAGAATACAAAGGAGGGAATCTGGTTGGTGATTTTATGAACCACCCCTAAATAACAGCTTAAATAAACTAGACCTTGTTCTATACACCCAGTGCCCACAGACATATTTCTATTAAAGTTTTCATATTTTATTGTACTTCTTTGTCTCTCTTTCTCTCCTTGTGGATGTGTCTCTCTCGTCTAAAGTGTCTCAGGATTTACCACTAGAAGTCTTGCATCCTGAGAAACTTCTCAGCATCCAGAAAACCAGGGATGTCAGTCATCATAACAATGACTTATCTTAACAGTTTCTTTCATGGTTACTTGCCTAACCCCTGGCCCAGGAATTCAGTACTCTTTTTTTTAAATAAATAAATAAATAAAATTTTCTTTAAAGGTGAGAACATTTAGATTCTTTCCTTATTTAAAAACAGCTTAATTCTCTTCTGGTTGAATGCCTGATTATTCTCTAACACTTCTTCCAAAAAGTTTAAATTGCTTATAAAAAGTTTCTAAACATGTAAAGTTATATGTAATATGTTGAGCTTTACTAGCGTGTGAGATGAGTAAAACTGTGCAGTAGTTTGAGCATTCTTTGGCATTGCCTTTCTTTGGGATTGGAATGAAAACTGACCTTTTCCAGTCCTGTGTCTCCTGCTGAGTTCTCCAAAGTTGCTGTCATACTGAGTGCAGCACTTTCACAGCATCATCTTTTAAGATTCTAAATTGTTCAACTGGAATTCCATCACCTCTACTAGCTTTGTTCGTAGAGATGTTTCCTAAGGCCCACTTGACCTCACATTCCAGGATGTCTGGCTCTAGATGAGTGATCATACTATTGTGATTATCTGGGTCATGAAGATCATTTTTGTACAGTTTTTCTGTGTATTCTTGCCACCTCTTCTTATCTTCTGCTTTCGTTAGGTCCCTACCATTTCTGTCCTTTATTGAGCCCATCTTTGCATGAAATGTTCCCTTGGTATCTCTAATTTTCTTAAACAGATCTCTAGACTTTTCCATTCTATTGTTTTCCTCTATTTCTTTGCATTGGTCGCTGAGGAAGGCTTTCTTATCATTCCTTGCTATTCTTTGGAACTCTGCATTCAAATGGGTATATATTTCCTTTTCTCCTTTCCCTTCCCCTTCTCTTCTTTTGATAGCTGTTTGTAAGGCATTCTCAGACAACCGTTTTGCCCTTTTGCATTTCTTTTTCTTGGAGATGATCTTGATCACTGCCTCCTGTACAATGTCATGAGCTTTCATCCATAGTTCTTGAGGCACTCTTATCAGATCTAATCCCTTGAATCTGTTTGTCACTTCCACTGTATAGTCATAAGGAATTTGATTTAGGTCACACCTGAATGGTCTAGTGGTTTTCCCTACTTTCTTCAATTTAACTCTGAATTTGGAAATAAGAAGTTCATGATCTAAGCCACAGTCAGCTCCTGGTCTTGTTTTTGCTGACTGTACAGAGCTTCTCCAGCTTTGGCTGCAAAGAATATAATCAATCTGGTTTCTGTACTGACCATCCGGTGATGTCCACCTGTAGAGTCTTCTCTTGTGTCGTTCTTCATATCTGAAGTCTTCATATCTGAATGAGATCCTTGCTGGGTATAGTAATCTGGGTTGCAGGTTTTTCTCTTTCATTACTTTAAGTATGTCCTGCCATTCCCTTCTGGCCTGAAGAGTTTCTGTTGAAAGATCAGCTGTTATCCTTATGGGAATCCCCTTGTGTGTTACTTGTTGCTTTTCCCTTGCTGCTTTTAATATTTGCTCTTTGTGTTTGATCTTCATTAGCTTGATTAATACATATCTTGGGGTGTTTAGCCTTGGGTTCATCCTGTTTGGGACCCTCTGGGTTTCTTGGACTTGGGTGGCCATTTCCTTCCCCATTTTAGGGAAGTTTTCGATTATTATCTCCTCAAGAATTTTCTCATGGCCTTTCTTTTTGTCGTCTTCTTCTGGAACTCCTATGATTCGAATGTAGGGGCATTTAACATTGCCCCAGAGGTCTCTGAGGTTGTCCTCATTTCTTTTCATTCTTTTTTCTTTTTTCCTCTCTGCTTTGTTTATTTCCACCATTCTATCTTCCACCTCACTTATCCTATCTTCTGCCTCAATTATTCTACTGTTGGTTCCCTCCAGTGTGCTTTTGATCTCAGTTATTGCATTATTCATTATTGATTGACTCTTTTTTATTTCTTCTAAGTCCTTGTTAAACATTTCTTGCATCTTCTCAATCCTTGTCTCTAGTCTATTTATCTGTAACTCCATTTTGTTTTCAAGGTTTTGGATCATCTTTACTAACATTATTCTGAATTCTTTTTCAGGTAGACTCCCTATCTCCTCTTCTTTTGTTTGGTTTGGTGGGCAATATCATGTTCCTTTACCTGCTGAATATTTCTCTGCCTTTCCATTTTGTTTAAATCGCTCTGTTTGGGGTGGTGTTTCTGTATGCTGGAATTTTGTGGTTCCTCTTTATTGTGGAGGTTGCTCCCTGTGGGTGGGGTTGGACGATTGGCTTGTCAAGGTTTCCTGGTTAGGGAAGCTTGCGTCAGTGTCCCGGTGAGTGGAGCTGGATGTCTTCTCTCTGGAGTGCAATGAACTGTCCAGTAGTGAGTTTTGAGGTGTCTATGGGCTTGGTGTGACTTTGGACAGCCTGTAGTTTAATGCTCAGGGCTATGTTCCTGTGTTGCTAGAGAATTAACATGGTATGTCTTGCTCCGGAACTTGTTGACTCTTGGGTGGAGCTTGGTTTCAGGGTAGGTATGGAGGCTTTTGGAAGAGCTCTTGTCAATTAATGTTCCCTGGAGTCAGGCGTTCTCTGGTGTTCTCAAGTTTTGGATTTAAACCTCCTGCCTCTGGTTTTCAGTCTTATTCTTACAATAGCCTCAAGCCTTCTCCATCCATAGAGCACTGATGATAAAACATCTAGGTTAATGGTGAAAAGATTCTCCACAGTGAGGGACACCCACAGGTTCACAGAGTTACATGGAGAAGAGGGAGCAGGGAGATAGAGGTGACCAGAAGGAGAAGAGGAGTAAATCAAAAGAGGAGACCCAACCTAGCCAGTGATCAGTTTCCTGTGTGCTCTCCACAGCCCAGAACATACAGAGAGACTCACACAGTTAAGCAGAGAGGGGGAGGGGGAGGGAAGAGATAAGGTGACCTGGGGGAGGAAAGGGAGAGTCAAACGGGGAGAGAGCAATCAAGCCAGTAATCACACCCCTATGTAAAAACGGGTACTGAGGATTAGATTCTTAAAGGCACAAAATTGATAACAAATACCAAAAAGCAAAGATTAAAAATCTATAGTATAGGTTAGACTGTAAAAAATACAACATTAAAAATACAAATCAAAATCAATCACAAAAATTATAAGATATATATATATGTGAAATTTGCCTTCAAAATGGTGTCCTTTTTTTCAAGATAATATTAGGTTATAAAAATGAAAATTTAAGGAGTAATAAATTACTTAAAAAATTAAAAAATGATAATAGTAAACATGTATCTAGGAATTTTTCTGAAGCTGTTGAGGGCAGTGTGAGGTCAGTTCAGTTTCAGATAGTTCCTTGTCCCAGCTTATACTTCTTCTCAAGGTCTATAGGGGGTGACGGTGAAGTTGCTCAGTCATGCCCGACTCTGCAACCCCATGGACTGTAGCCCACTAGGCTCCTCCATCCATGGAATTTTCTAGGCAAGAGTACTAGAGTGGGTTGCCATTTCCTTCTCCAGGCTTCCAAAGCTTAGTCAATGCTAACTACAGGGTTTTAATCTGTTGCACTTGTCACTTCCAGAGTGGTTCCCTCTTTGCTTATTTTGGCTTCCTCTGCTTGCAAGTCTTTTCAGTATTTAATTTCCGCCCTGACACAAGGGGGCAGAGGAACACTTCAAGCAAATGTCACTGGGGTGTGTGGGGAATGCTCACAGTGTATGGACCACACTGGGTTTGCCCCAGCTCACAGCATGTGTGCTTTCCTGGTCTACACTGCTCAGGCTCCAGGTTGCTCTGAAGGGGAACTGTCCAAAGTGGGCCCTGGGTTGCATGCCCTTTCCAGGTCTAAGATGCTCAGGTTCAGGGTCTTGGGTACTTCACAAAGGCCAGACTCGGTTGGGCCTGCGTTTTGTGCTCTTCCCAGGTCCAAGGAGCTCAGGCAACCAGGTGCTTGGTAAGCACACTGTCCTGGGTGGGCAGTGAGTCTTAATCACCTCCCCGGTCCCGGCCGCTCGGTTCCCTGAGTGCACTGCAGGAGCGCTGTCTCAGCTGTGTCTCCTCTGGGGAGCTGATCTCAGGCTGCAACCCTCCTGGCAGATGTCAACTGTCCAGGGTCCCAGGAAGACTTGGTTAGCAACTGGAGCCTGCTCACAGTTTGGTGGAGGATGCTGTCACTGGGGCCATTGCCCCTTGCCTTCCGGCTCTGGGTGTTGCCCTCCTGCCTCTCTGCCTCCGGTGGGGGGAGGGGCCGGTCTGCAGCCAGCTAGCTCTCCTTTTGTGTTTGCTCAATCCTTTGTTCTGTGAGTGGGCCAGGCTGTGCGTTAGGTTAGAGATTTTGGGGGGAAAGTTCTCTCTCTCAAACCACCCCCCCCCCCCGCAGCTATCCCACAGTTTGGGTTGCTATTTCACATTAGCTCCTCCGGATTGTCCTCAGGGCATTCAGGCCCAGTTCTTATCCTAAGCATATGCAACCTGTGCCTTCCCCGCTCGCTGGCAGTGGCCGCAAGTGTCTGGACTCTTTCTCCCCAGGGAGTTGCAGTTAAGGCGGGTATTCTGTGGGATTTCTTTCTTTTCTGTCTGCCCCCTCCCGGTTATGCTGCCCTCTGAGATTCCAAAACGCCCCATAAACCCGCTGGTGAGAGGATTTCCTGATGTTTGGAACTTCTCCTCCTTCACGACTCCCTCCCCGGGATGGGTGTCCATCACTAACTCTTTTGTCTCTCTTTTTGTCTTTTATATTTTGTCCTACCTCCTTTCAAAGAGAATGGGCTGCCTTTCTGGGTGCCTGGTGTCTTCCGCCAGCATTCAGAAGTTGTTTTGTGGAAGTTGCTCAGCATTCAAATGATTTTTTGATGAATTTTTGTGGGAGAAAGTGGTCTCCCCATCCTATTCCCCCACCATCTTAGGACTGCCTGTCTCTGCTTTTTAATATGCTGTCTAGTTTGGTCACAGATTTTCTTCCCAGGAGCAAGCATATTTTAATTTCATGGCTGCAATCACCATCTGCAGGGATTTTGGAGCCCCCCAAAATAAAGTCTGCCACTGTTTCCGCTGTTTCCCATCTACTTGCCATGAAGTGATGGGACCGGATGCCATGATCTTAGGCTACAGTCCATGGGGCTACAAAGAGTCGGACACCACTGAGTGACTGAGCACACACATCCTGGATCTGAGTACTGATTATTTATCAGACCAAGGACACATTCCAGAGCTTGGAACACAGGCTATAGCTTTAGACTAATGGAGTGAGGTGTTTATTTAAAACAAGATGGTGGTCTCAGAGTTGTACAATGACTGCCTAGCAATTTCTACCTCTAGTCCATAACACTGGGAACTACAAAACATTGTCAAAAGATATTAGAAAATATTTAAATCAATTGAGAGATATGCATTTATGGATTGGAAAATGTACTATTTTTAGCTAATTAATTCTCCTAAAATTAATGCACAGGCTCAATGAAATCTGATTTTAAAAATCTCAAAAAATTTGGGGGAGGGTTGGCAAATAGATTCTAATTTCTTTTTAAATACAAAGAACATAGAATAGCCAAGACAGTTTAAAGAAGGACAAAGTTAGAGTATTTATCAAATCAGATTTCAAACTTAGTATAAAGATAAGTGAACTTGACTAGCAATAGAAAGTATTCAAAATGAGGTACATGGTGGGGGCAGAGGAATGGACAAACGAAATCTCAGTGACCTCTGGGAAACTATAAAGCAACTTAATATGCGTAACTGGAGTTCTAGAAAGAGGTAGCAGATAAATTATTGAAGGGGGAAAGAATTTATTTGAAGTTAAAAAAGTCAAAAATTTTCCAAATCTGAATAAAGTTATAAACCCAAGGATCCAATAACCTCAATAAATCCCCCCTGATTAATAAAAATATAAGCCACAGCAAGTCATGTCACAAAGACATTACTGAAAATCTATGATTGAAAAGGAAGTTCTTCAAGTGAACCTGACATTAAAAGAAAAAAAAAATTACATACAAAAGGCCATAGATAAGAATGAACAGTTCCAGAAATATTCATTAGGGTCAACAGAAAAGATGTGTCTTCTTCATTTTAAAAATGCTTGAAAAGATAAACTATTTAAAACAAAAATATTAATACAATGTTGGGTTGATAACACATATAGAATGAAATATATGGTAACAGTAACCAAAAAATGGAATGAAAGAAAAGGCAGTATACTGTTGTAAAGTTTTGACATTTTCATGTAGTAAGTGTAATTTGGAAAACTCAGCAGTGGCCACAGGACTGGAAAAGGCCAATTTTCATTCCAATCCCCAAGAAAGGCAATCCCAAAGAATGCTCAAACTACCACACAATTGCACTCATCTCACATGCTAGGAAAGTAATGCTCAAAATTCTCCAAGCCAGGCTTCAGCAATATGTGAACCATGAACTTCCAGATGTTCAAGCTGATTTTAGAAAAGGCAGAGGAACCAGAGATCAAATTGCCAACATCCACTGGATCATCGAAAAAACAAGAGTCCAGAAAAACATCTATTTTTGCTTTATTGACTATTCCAAAGCCTTCAACTGTGTGGATCACAATAAACTGTGGAAAATTCTGAAAGAGATGGGCATAACAGACCACCTGACCTGCCTCTTGAGAAACCTGTGTGCAGGTCAGGAACAACAGTTAGAACTGGACATGGAACAACAGACTGGTTCCAAATAGGAAAAGGAATACATCAAGGCTGTATATTGTCACCATGCTTATTTAACTTACATGCAGAGTATATCATGAGAAACGCTGGGCTGGAAGAAGCACAAGCTGGAATCAAGATTGCCGGGAGAAATATCAATAACCTCAGATACGCAGATGACACCACACTTATGGCAGAAAGTGAAGATGAACTAAAAAGTCTCTTGATGAAAGTGAAAGAGGAGAGTGAAAAAGTTGGCTAAAAGCTTAACATTCAGAAAACTAAGATCATGGCATCCGGTCTTATCACTTCATGGGAAATAGATGGGGAGACAATGGAAACAGTGTCAGACTTTATTTTGGGGGGCTCCAAAATCACTGCAGATGGTGATTGCAGCTATGAAATTAAAAGAGGCTTACTCCTTGGAAGGAAAGTTATGACCAACCTAGATAGCATATTAAAGAGCAGAGACATTACTTTGCCAACAAAGTTCCATCTAGTCAAGGCTATGGTTTTTCCAGTGGTCATGTATGGATGCGAGAGTTGGACTGTGAGGAAAGCTGAGCGGTGAAGAATTGATGCTTTTGAACTGTGGTGTTGGAGAAGACTTTTGAGAGTCCCTTGGACTGCAAGGAGATCCAACCAGTTCATCCTAAAGGAGATCAGTCCTGGGTGTTCATTGGAAGGACTGATGCTGAAGCTCAAACTCCAATACTTGGGCCACCTGATATGAAGAGTTGACTCATTGGAAAAGACCCTGATGCTGGGAGGGATTGGAGGCAGGAGGAGAAGGGGACGACAGAGGATGAGATGGCTGGATGGCATCACCAACTCGATGGGCATGAGTGTGAGTAAATTCCGGGAGTTGGTGATGGACAGGGAGGCCTGGCGTGCTGCGATTCATGGGGTCGCAAAGAGTTAGACACGACTGAGAGACTAAACTGACCAGAACTGAAGTACATTTGAACTTATACATGATAACATAAAGATGAACATTGCTACTATGAAATAATAAAACCAAGGCATGTATTTTAAAACCCAAAAATGAAGAACATGATTAAATTATAAAATACTGAATTAATCCAAAATGCAAGAAAAATGATGAAAAATGAGCAAATATGACAAAGAGGAAACAAGTCATGGGATGATTTAATACCATCCATATACTTCTCCAGACATATCCTAAATACATAATTTCCATATTATCCAAGAGCTCTGCTGTGATGTCCTGTATTTATTAGGATATGTCTCTGACATTACCTATGACACAAATGGTATCTTTGCTTCTACAATTATCTATTGGACTTCTGGGTAAAGAACCCACCTGTCACTGCAGGAGAGAGAAGAGAGATGCGTTCGATCCCTGGGTGAGGAAGATTCCCTGGAGAAGGAAATGACACCCCGTTCCAGTATTCTTGCCTGGAGAATCCCATGGACTGAGGAGCCTGGTGGGCCACAGCCTATGGGGTTGCAAAGAGTCGGACACGACTGAGTGTGGCTTAGCACAGCACATAGCACATTAGACTTCTGTAATGGAAGCTGTTTGCTCCTGAGCTCAATAATAGACTAACAGGTGTCATTCAAAAACAGCAACACTTTGCTACTGCATCAAGTTGATTTTGAATCTTGAATTCCAAAGTCTTGAATTCCAAAGTCCTGTGGCAGTTTTGACTTCATCTGCAAGTGTCTGAATAGTGGATATCTCCAAAATCATCTGCACATACCTTTTTTTTGTTCTGGATCCCAGCCAAATGCAGAACTATTTTAATGTATAGTAGCTAGCAGGGTTTCTGTATTGGTATCTACATCTACCATCACCCAGTCTGCAGTGAATGTGTTTCTTTCTTACTGTTCATCAAACAGAGGTGCTCTTTTGTACATACATTCACAGAATGTATCTCAATATTCTGGATCAAGTTATTCTTGGGAAATATAGGCTGCTTCCTGAATTTTAGATAGTTTGATTAACTATCCTCAGCCAATCAACTGCACTTTGGTTTTGTCCTCAGAGAGAAATTATCCTCATATTACTGAAACAATGAATTACATTCCTCTTAATACTCATATCAAAATTGCCCCTAACGTAGTGGTGGCAATATTTGAGAAGGCTCAGATATCATGGGGATAGACAATAAACATATACTGGAGTCCTGTTCAAATGAAGACACATTGTGTTTCCATTTTTTTCTGAAGTTGGGGTAAAAAGAAAGCTCTGACTAAATCTGTAAGAGCATACTGCGTGTGTGTGCGCTAAGCTGCTTCTGTAGTGTCTGACTCTGGGACCCTGTGAACTGCAGCCCACCAGGCTCCTCTGTCCCGGGGATCCTCCAGGCAAGAATTCTAGAATGGGTTCCTCTACACTTCTCTAGGGGATCTTCCTGACCCAGGGATCAAACTTGCATTTCCTGCATTGCAGGCAGATTCTTTACTGCTGAGCCACCAGGGAAGCCCATGAAAGCATATTAGACACCTTTATTTTGATGTTCTTCTCAAAGACCTTTTATCATGTTTGGCTGAGCAGAGGTTACTGGTAGGAATACTTTATTCTTCCAAAGCACGTACTTAATCTTCATTTTTCATACAGGCCATTTAATGAATTGATGGGATTGCTACCCCTACTTTTTTTTTCCTTTACCCTTACTTTTATCATCTCTTTTTATCTCCTGTTGTCCTCCTGGTATATGGAATTATTTAACGTTCACCACAGAGTGAGTGTTTGGACAATTCTAGGTTCTCCCAGTAATTCTCTTGGGTTCCAGATTGTTTTTGGGGTTATAAACCTGTTCTGTGCCTCACTGTGGAAAAATTTACAGGATGGTATGCACTTGTTGAAACACATTGGATTATACATCAAATCTAGTGAATTATACAGTATTATCAATGTAAAAATGTGAATGCTAAAAAGAGATAATGAACTAGATTAAAATGATATTTGAAAGCCAATAAATAATGAACACAGGGAAAGAACATCCAATAATAGGTATGATGATATAAAGAAAAACAAAAGCAGGAGAATGGAACAATAACTAAAAGCTATAATTCAAGATGCCCCTAAAATCAAATACACACACACACACACACACACACATATATATATATACATATATATGTAGATATTGATAAGGTAAATGACACACCTGGGAAATATCAAACCAGAATAATGAATATTCAGATATAGTTTAGCAAAAATTATAGACTTTAAAGAAAAAAATAAAAGTCTCTTGTACCTTGAGCAAAAAAGACCAAATAACTAACTTATAGGGGGAAGAAAAAGAAAAATTGTGTGTATATATATAAATGATTTTCTATACAGCAGAAATTAATATGAAATATTAATGGCTAACAAGAAACTACCATCAACATACAAGAATTCAAGAAATATCTCTATGAGTTCTTCCTCTGGAGTGTTACTGTGAAGGCATCAGACAACACTGAGAAAGGATCAAACAGCCAAATTACTGGAGTGACATAAAGATGAACACTGGTGGTGAGCATTAAGTATATATTATGTGCAACTATAAACAAATTAGAGGATGAGAAAGCACAGCCTACAATGTCTACCTACATGCTCTGAAAATGTAGCTAGAGTACAACTGTTTGTTTTTTAAAAGTACCAATTAACATACCCAGATGTTTGCTTCTAAATATATTATCTAATAAAAGAAACCAAGACTCCTTAAATAAATGGCTTACTTTTGGACTGGAGTAGGATAAATATAAGCTTGGAACTTCTTATAGTGCCAGAAATAAGGAAGTGCTCAAAAATCAGAAGTAGGGGATATATGA
Organism: Cervus canadensis; assembly: GCF_019320065.1. Lineage (NCBI taxonomy): Eukaryota > Metazoa > Chordata > Mammalia > Artiodactyla > Cervidae > Cervus > Cervus canadensis. The sequence continues at coordinate 88,911,151 of NC_057392.1, forward strand.
AGGGCATTCATTCATGAGTCAACCTGAAGGAGGAGCTGCCAATGACCAAAGCTGGAACAATTTGAGTGTCAAAAAAAAATAACATAGTACTAGCCTATAACCCCAAATACAAAACAAATACTTATGAGCCCCTACTGTCACAAGTAAATGATTAAATAAACAAATGTGAAAGAAGATATGAATTTTCCCCACAGAAGAATTCCAAATAAATGATGTAGATCTTACCCTGCAGGAGGCAAAGTTTAATTCTTCCTACTTCTTGAGCGTGGCTGAACTTAATGACTTGCTTACTAAGATTACAGTATGGAAAAATGGAGGCAAACATAACTTTACCATGGAGACATTTGACAAAAACTACTTTGGCCAAATGAATAAGATTAACATCATCAGTTATGAGTTATGTTGATAGTACTGTATCCCCTGGTATGATGACATGTGAAGGACATTTCACCTGTAGCATTTCTTCCCCAAGCCTTTCATGCAGACTGATTATGGGAAAACAAAAGGTAAATTCAAATTGAAGGACATTATATAAAATACTTAACTAGTACTCCTCAAAACTGTCAAGATCATGAAAAACAAAGATTAAAACTATCTGTTGGAGGAGGTTATCAAGAAGATGTAACAACTGATGTCACCTGCAAGCTGAGTCCTGACTATTGACCAGGAGGCTCCTCACCCTGTCACTGTCCTTGGAATATTCTTTCCAGTTGCCTTCTGTGTTCCCAGAAGCTTCCACAAGGATATAGTCTTAAAGCCTTTTAAGATTCTTGCTGACAGATGCAGAAATCTACTTGTCTTGATGCCCAAAACAAGGCTCAAAAGTTAAGTTTCCTTGCTTATTAAACCTGCTACCTACCAATCTGGAGTGGTCGGCCTATTTATTTGATCTCTCCCTGCCCTCCATTTAAGGGGCAGGTTTCAGATTACAAGACATTCCTGGGGTTTTGAACACTATGAAAGACCAGAGGAGACCAAGGAGCCATGGCAATTAAGCACAATATGGTATCCTGAATTAGATCTTGGAATGGAAGAAGGACATTATTGGAAAAAACAGTGAAATCTGAATAAAATCTGAAGTTTAGCTAATAGTAATATACTAATGTTGGTTTCTTAGTTTTAAAAAATGTATCATGGTTCTATAAAATCAACAACAAGAGAAAATGGGGAAGAGGTATATAGGATTTCTCTGTACTATCTTTGCAAATTTTCTGAAAATCTAAAATTATTTCAGAGTAAAAAATTTACTTTAAAAAATGGGGAACAAAAAAGGAGAATACATGCAAAAAGATTTAAATATTTTCAATAACCATACTTTGGTGGCAGTATATTATTCTGGAAATGATTTCTAAGGAATGTGGGATAAAGCAGATTAACAATTATACTATATTATAACTATGTCATTTCCAGTGTACACAAGAACTAGGAATCTCAGTGTGAAGAAAAGAAGATAGAGATGTAAAGGAAAACACTGATAAATGTCCCAAAGTCCAGGCTTTGAATTGAAAATTTCAGTATGAACTCAGGAGTTATTTTATCGAAGAATTAAACTTATTAGTGATAATAGGCATCACTTCCTGTTTACAATTTCAATTGAAAGTGTTACAGTGATTCATTAATTATGATAATCATTTCTGCTACAGTTGGTAATTAAGTCTTTATTTTATTAACAAATTTTCATTTATTTTCCCTAATTTATATAAATTAAGGACGAGTTATTAACTTTTACGATGCCTTCTTAAAATCTGATTTTCTTATTTGGTTCCTCTCTTAATTTTTTAATAGAATAAGTTGTGTTGATATATATGCTAGCATTGAGTCATTATGGCATGCCTGAAAGAAAATCTGCTTGGTCAAATGATATCATTCTTTTGATGTATCATTCTCTTGCTTCTTAAAAAGAACTAGGAGATTTTATTGTCTTTATATCATTTGGAATAATTTCAAAACTACTGAAATTAACTAACTAGATAAAATCCATGCTACTATGGATCCATCTAGTCATTGTATCTTCTCTAATTATGTATTATTAACTTCCTATATTTCTTCACCTTTACAAATTGAGGGAGGGTCCAGTTTCTTTTGTACCTATTTTGCCCACGCCTTCTATGTTTTAAATATTTTGCCCTCTTAGGCATATAGTAATCACTTATGATTAATATTTCCCATGTTCTTTTTCATTACTAAAATTGTTAGAAAGTTGTTATTTTTTTATCCTACGTATCAAGGTGGTAGTTATTTGTCGTGTGTGTGTCAGGGGGCATATGTGTTAGTCATTCAGTCTTTTCTGATTCTCTGTGACTTTATGGACTGTAGCCTGCCAGGCTCCTCTGCCCATGGAAATCTCTAGGCAAGCATACTGGAGTGCGTAGCCATTCCCTTCTCCAGGGGCTCTTCCCAACCCAGGGATCAAACCCAGGTCTCCTGAATTGTAGGTAGATTCTGTACCATCTGAGCTACCAGAGAACTCCCATTATTTGTCATACTGATCATCAAAAATTACTAGTTTTTTTTTTTTTTATAGTAGGGTATCTATTTTAAATGTTTCTGTTTGGTTGGTTATCTATTTTAAATGTTTTGATACAAATAAGTTCACTTGTATAATTTTTTTAAACATTCCTCATATAAGCAATATCATATGACATTTGTCTTTTTCAGATTTACTTCACTTAGTATGATAATCTCCAAATCCATCCCTGTTGCTTGAAGTGGCATTATTTCATCCTTTTTAAAGGCTAAGTAATATTTCATTGTAAACATGTACCACTTCTTTATCCATTCCTCTGTCAATGGCCATTTAGGTTACTTCCATGTCCTGGCTATTGTAAATAGCGCTGTAAGGATATTGGCGTGCATGTATCCTGTTGAACCATGGTTTTCTCCAGATATATGCCCAAGAGTGGGATTGTGAGATCACACAGTAGCTCTATTTTTAGCTTTTCAAGGAACCAAAATGTTATACACACACACATCCAAATATACATACATTCACAGAATTACTATGACACCAGCACTTTTGTTAAACATTCCGCTTAGCCTCTGTGGAAATATTTTGCACACATATTTTATGAAAGAAATAATGTCCAAGTATTCACATTAGTGCTTCCCAAGTGGCTCAGTGGTAGCTTGCCAGTGCAGGAGACCCCGATTCCATCCCTGGGTCAGGAAGATCCCCTGGAGAAGGAAATGGCAACCCACTCCAGTATTCTTTCCTGGAGAATTCTATGGACAGAGGATTCTGGAATATAGTCCAGAATTCCAGACTGGAATTCCAGTCTGGAATATAGTCTGAATACAGTCCATGGGGGTCACAAAGAGTCGGACATGACTGAGCACATACTCGTTCACATTAATGGAAAAGGGTGGAATTGATAAATAGCCCAAAGGTGGTGGAATATAAAATCATATACATTTGACCCTGCCCTGCACACCGTACCTTGTGATAACAGGAAGGACAACATATATCCACCAATACGTTTTTGAAGTGAGGCAACAGCTCAGGACTTGAGTCGGAAGACTGCTTTATGAACTACCAGCTACAAGAAGATTAGTGAACAGGATGATTCCCCAGGAGGCAAACAAAGCAAAAAGAACTGTCATACAATGGAAGGCGCATTTCCTCATATTTGTTGTTATTTAGTCTCCAAGTCGTGTCCGACTCTTTTGGGACCCCATGAACCGCGGCCCGTCAGGCTCCTCTGTCCACGGGATTTCCTCACTGAGCTCACATAAAAGCGGAAGACATATCACACTGACTGCAGCTGGTTTGACTGCTGCTCATTCATAAACGGGCTTCCCAGGTGGCCCTGGCGGTGAGCGCTGGGGTGCGGGGGTGGGTGGGTCAATCCCGGGGTCTGGGAGGAGTCCCTGGAGGAGGAAATGGCAACCCGCAACCCATTCCAGTATCCTTGCCTGGAGAAACCGCATAGATAGGGGAGGCTGGCAGGCTGCAGTCGGGGTCGCACAGATTCGGACACGTCTAAAGCGCCCTAGCACACACGCATGCATTCATAAATAGACTGGAAGGTAGCAAAATGCCCCGGCCTTATAATTACCACAGTAGGCTGAAAAAATGCTGCCTCACCAGGCTCCCCAGCAGCTGCACAGGCCAGGGGAGCCACGATGACCTCATCACGTGGGAGTCGCGGCACGCATGCCGGACGGTGCCACGCGGCTCAGAGACCCACGAAGGTCCCGCGCAGGCGGCGCGGCGCCGTGGAGGCGGGGCTAGGATCGGGCCCACCCACCCGGACCTCAGGCGTCCAGAGCCCACCGTGGGGGCATTGCCGAGTTAAAGTGAGTTTAGTAGGGTGGGCCCCCATCCGATATGATTTGTGTTCTCATGAAAAGGAGAAAATGTGAATAGACACGTGTATACAGGGAGACTAGCATGTGGTGATTGGATCTGTGCTGCCTCAAAGCAAGGAATTAGGAGAGGGGCTAGCAGAGAGGCCTGGGATGGATCCTTCCCTAGTGCCTGCAGAGGACAGGAAGAAACGTGACCCTGCAGACACCTTGATTTCAGACTTCTGGCCTCCAAAACTGTGAGACAGTGAATTTGTTTTGTTTAAGCCACTTGATTTGTGGTATTTTGTTAGGCAGTTCTAGCAAATCAATACAATGCTGGAATATATATTTGAGGAGGAGAACACCTAGGAATTTCCTTTCGGATTGGGCACTGTTGATTTACTTTGGACATCGTTACTGGGTTGCATGTTGGACATGCGATTAGGAAATCTATGTTTTCTTTTATTTTTATTGGAGTATAGTTGATTTGCAATGTGGTGTTAATTTCTGCTGGACAGCCAATTAATTCAGTTATATGTATATATTCACTCTTTTTCATATTTTTCTGCATTGTGGTTGTCACAGAATATTGAAAGTAGCTTCCTGTACTGCACAATAGGAACTTGTTATTTATCCATTCTATATATAATAGTTTGCATCTGCTAATCCAGAATTCCCATCTCTCCCTTAGTAACCACAAGTCTTGTTTTCTGTCTGTGAGCCTGTTTCTGTTTTGTAGATAACCTCATTTGTGTCATATGCTAGTGGAAATCTATACTTTAGATGTTTCTAGAAGCATAGGGAGGATTATCAGTAAAAGTGACAGAAGATTTGCAAAGTTTGAATATATGAAATCAAGAATTTCCTCCGTATACTTTCTCCAGGTACCATAGAAGTAGATTACAGAGATATATCAATACTGGATCTAAGATACAAATGACAATAGAAAACTTTCTCTTTCTCTTCATAGCTAGAGAAAAGAATAAAAAGCTTGGAAATTTTAGATGTTATGGTATGGGAGCCAATCAAGTCTTCCTTTATACTGCCAATAAAGAAATTACAAAAGATTACTTTTGCTTAGATGTTTCCAAACTTAAGAGGAAGCCAGATGCTTACTGTTAGAGTTTGCAGTGGAAGTTTATCCAGGCTCTTTTCAACAGTCTCTTTCAGAAATGTCCTGAGACCAAATTCACAAAGTAAATAAACGAGGATTGACTGGGCTACCTTAGCATATATCTATCCACAGTCTTAAGTAGAGAAAAAAAAGAAAGAAGGAAAAGAATTTAAAAAATGATTTCCTGCTCAGAGGAGTATAAAGTTTTTCAGGAATCAAAACCTAAACTCCTTGAGCTTTTCTCTAGATGTGGGCCACTTTTCTGTCCAAGGATGTAAAGCTATATGCTAGTGGGACTCACACTAACACTCATAAGGTTGAAAGAATCTTTTGTCAAGAATTACTGTAAAAAACATTCAAACTGTGGAACAACCAACAAAGTATTTTTTCTGGCAAACTGCAGTTTTTATGGTTTGCTTACATATCAGTTATTGTTGCTGAATATGCTTTCATAATGAAGAGATTTACAAGAGTGTTTTTTTTCCAGATAAGAACTAGTAGCCAATATTCTACATGATGACAACTGAAAGGAGATTCATTATTATTAAAAAAGAAATACTTTTAAAACAACTTTTAAAATATATATTAAAAGAGTTTAAAGGAAATTAAATCAAAACTGTGAAAGTATAAGTTGTTATATTGTCAAATTTCTATGTAGAGTGTATAAACCACAATGCAGGAAAATAACTGATGACAATGACTTTTGTTTTCATTTGTGACAGTCATGGGGTTATTTTTCATCCTTTAGGTGCTAAAATTGAGCTGAAGAAAAGTGGCTCTTTGCTCATAGTTAATTTCTTTATGCATTTGAAAAATGTGTGTGGTTTGTGGGCTGTTGAAATTTTCATTTTTAATTTGCCATCTGAAATATGTAGGTTTGCCACAATGTCTGTTCTCAACTGAAGAAGTTAGATATCTCAGTTTCTCTTGGGTCAGCTGGGTTTAGATTTTCTTGCCACTCCCCAAAAACACACACATGATTTCTTACTACATTTCCAACTTCTTGATTCAACTGATTAAGCATAATACACAAGGTTCATAATTCATACCATTGTACTATAGATTTGTTTTTACAACAATAAGTATTCTGTTTTATGATTCCACTCAACAAAATTCTTGCAGATATAATTTATTACTTGATTATTTTCAGATGATGTATTTGATGGGGTTTTGGGTTTTGTTTTGTTTTTTTTTATTTTTTTAAATTTATTTATTTATTTTTTTCAGTGGGTTTTGTCATACATTGACATGAATCAGCAATAGATTTACACGTATTCCCCATCCCGATCCCCCCTCCCCCCTCCCTCTCCACCCGATTCCTCTGGGTCTTCCCAGTGCACCAGGTTCGAGCACTTGTCTCATGCATCCCACCTGGGCTGGTGACCTGTTTCACCATAGATAATATACATGCTGTTCTTTTGAAACATCCCACCCTCACCTTCTCCCACAGAGTTCAAAAGTCTGTTCTGTACTTCTGTGTCTCTTTTTCTGTTTTGCATATAGGGTTGTCGTTACCATCTTTCTAAATTCCATATATATGTGTTAGTATGCTGTAATGTTCTTTATCTTTCTGGCTTACTTCACTCTGTATAAGGGGCTCCAGTTCATCCATCTCATTAGAACTGGTTCAAATGAATTCTTTTTAACGGCTGAGTAATATTCCATGGTGTATATGTACCACAGCTTCCTTATCCATTCATCTGCTGATGGGCATCTAGGTTGCTTCCATGTCCTGGCTATTATAAACAGTGCTGCGATGAACATTGGGGTGCACGTGTCTCTTTCAGATCTGGTTTCCTCAGTGTGTATGCCCAGAAGTGGGATTGCTGGGTCATATGGCAGTTCTATTTCCAGTTTTTTAAGAAATCTCCACACTGTTCTCCATAGCGGCTGTACTAGTTTGCATTCCCACCAACAGTGTAAGAGGGTTCCCTTTTCTCCACACCCTCTCCAGCATTTATTGCTTGTAGACTTTTGGATAGCAGCCATCCTGACTGGCGTGTAATGGTACCTCATTGTGGTTTTGATTTGCATTTCTCTGATAATGAGTGATGTTGAGCACCTTTTCATGTGTTTGTTAGCCATCTGTATGTCTTCTTTGGAGAAATGTCTGTTTAGTTCTTTGGCCCATTTTTTGATTGGGTCATTTATTTTTCTGGAATTGAGCTGCAGGAGTTGCTTGTATATTTTTGAGATTAATCGTTTGTCTGTTTCTTCATTTGCTATTATTTTCTCCCAATCTGAGGGCTGTCTTTTCACCTTACTTACACTTTCTAACACCATACACAAAAATAAACTCAAAATGGATTAAAGATCTAAATGTAAGACCAGAAACTATAAAACTCCTAGAGGAGAACATAGGCAAAACACTCTCCGACATAAATCACAGCAAGATCCTCTATGACCCACCTCCTAGAATATTGGAAATAAAAGCAAAACTAAACAAATGGGACCTAATGAAACTTAAAAGCTTTTGCACTACAATGGGTTTTTTTGTAAAACCTTTTTCACTTCACTTTCATATGGGCTACATTGGTGAGTGCATATTTAGATTTGATTGAGTTATAAATTATAATGTTGATCTGTTGCCTTTTAAAAAATACAAATTGACTGAAAATGTGGGGAAAAAAGGCTTCCTAAAAAACATGTAAATCTTAATCCCTATGAATGTTACCAGATATGGGGGGAAAAAAAACAGAATATTTGTAACTGTAATTAAGGATCTTGAGATAGGAAGATTACCCTGAGTTATTGGAATGGACCCTAAATGCAAAAACATGTGTTTTTCTGAGAGGAAGGCTGAGGAGAAGGCCATATAAAGATGGAGAAGAGAGAAGTTTAAAGATGCTGACCTTCGAGATTAGAGTGACTTGTCTACAGCAAGGAACACTGGCAGCCATAGATGAAAGAGTCAAGGAGGCCTGACTAGAGCCTCAAAGGTAGCATGGCTCTTGTCAGAACCTGGATTTTGACCCAATGATACTAATTTTGGACTTTAGCTGTCTAGAACCTTGAGAGAGTAAATTTCTATTGTTGTAAGCCACCAAACCTACAATAATTTAGTACAACAGGCATTGGAAACTGATACAATTACCTTGCAATTTTTTTCCTCTTTCCACTTGCTACAGCAATTTTTGTGCCTGTCTGGAAACTCTCTTCTCTAACTTGCTAGTTACCATCTTATTTCTCAACTTTAATAAGCACTTGTCCCTTTAAAACCAACATACTTACAATAAACTATAAGTAAGGGCAAATTGGAGAAGTTAGTGGCAACCCACTCCAATATCCTTGCCTGCCGAATTACACGGACAGAGGAGCTTGGTGGGCTGTCCAGGGATGTAAAACAGTCCACTGGCTTGCAGAGTTGAACACTGCTGAGTGACTAACACACACACACACACACACACACACACACATGGAAAACAGATGTGATTACATACTTTTTTTATATACAAGTTCTGTGAGTCAGAAAAATTGATAACCTATTCAAGGACCTACAGTTAATGTTGTAACATTCAAATCCAGATTTAGACAACACAAATGATATTATTCTTTGCACTGCAATCACAAAATATCAAAAATTACAACCCATTAAGTCATGACCACACATATTTTCTATAAATGTATTTATAAATTCTTATCCAGCCAACTAACATACATTATCTCTTATTCTGAGACCTAGATTTAAATACAGTGATTTCATAAGTGATAAAGCTCCACGGATTGCATCCTCAATATGGTCATGAGCAACTTGAACTCCAACATTTGAAGTCTTGAAACATACATAAGTCCATCATCTCTCAGGACATCATATTCACAGGTAAGAATATAGGTTGATGGCAAATTCTGTAGCTGGGAATCATTGTCCAAAAGGGTGATAATATGATATACATAAGTGCTGGTGATGAATAACTAGATCTTCCAAGAATTGGTTTAGTATAAATATGGCCCTCTCTATACTTCTTGGGTAAGAGAGTACTCCAGTTAACAAACTTGAATGAACGTCTTTATTCCAGAGGCATATGTTGGTTTCTTCTCATTGCCTGGGGAAATATTTCATTCTTGGTTAAATGCACACTCACAAGTTTTATGGCTATGTCTCTTGTCAGAACTATACCATGTTCAATTTCTCAGTGAGATGGCGAATAAGAATCAATTACCTGTGAGAAAGGGGAAAGCAAAGCTTGTATCTTGATTTTATGTTTTATTTCAAGATCATTTTGCACCTGAAAAAAAAAAGATAGTATCCTGTAATGCAAAGACTTCTGAAACACCAGGAGAAGGAAAATTAATTTTAATAATTTATGCAGTCTTGAGATAAACAAGTCTATGTAAATTGATGGATGTCACAATTATTTTCACAATACTTATATCTTTCAGTGATATGAAAAAAAAGTGTCAAACTTATTTCAATAGTAAAGATTTAAAAGTTTTCATGGTGTGGGTGAGACTGATAGAGATACAAACTTCCAGTTATAAAATAAATGTCTCATATGTAATATATAACATGGTGACTATAGCTAATAATACTATGTCATATATTTAAACATTGATAAGACAGTAAATCTTGAAAGGTCTCATCACAAGAAAAAAGTTCTAAATACATGTGGTGATGGATATTAACTAGATTTATTGTGGTGGTCTTTTTGTTTTATATATACATATGTATATAATTTTTATACCGTACACCTGTAGCTGATATACTGTTATATGTCAGTTACATCTCAATACACATTTTTCTAAAGTCATATGGCAGAAGGTGCACTATTGGTCTATACCCAAGAGAAGCTGGGGAAACTGGAGCCTCAGCCTCAGTGAGGTTCTCAATCTGAGATGTTGACAGTGTCAGTAACCTGGCTCCATTACCACAGTAACAGCAAAAACTATTGCTTAGATTTGTGTTAGCAAATTGGTGTCTTATAATCAGTTGCGTCAGTACATAAAATGAGGTCAGCACAGTGGGCAAGGGGGAAAATAAAGAATGAGAGGGAGAGATAGAGAGGAGAAAGGAAGGTACCTACGTGTATGGTGTTTTTGTCAAAAATCACCAATAGAAATTACCTAAATAAGACATTCCTATGGAAAATTGACAGTATATATAAGTTTGTAAAAATTCTTGGCTGAAAGTAACCAAAGTGAATAGAAGAAATCAATGTAACTATTAAAATAATCTTATTTCATTTTAAAATTAAAGATAAATGTTTATGTATTTAAAATAAATATTAAAAATTAAAATATTCTAAAATATTCCTAACATTTAACATAATGTTATTTAGCTAATAAGAAAAGTTCCCAACATCATGCCATAAATTTTTAAGAAGTATTATCCAAATGTAGAAGTACCAAGACAAAAAATAAACAGAAGCCAATCAATAGGAACTTAGCTTGTGAAAAAATAGAGACGTGTTTGTGAAACAAAGGGATAAAATTACGAAAAACATCTAGATGACCTTCACACAGTTTTACGTGCAAGGGAAAGATGTGGAATAATGGACAAGGATTTTCCTTTCCAGAGGTAGTGGGTATCCTGAAGTCTCATCTGTGACCCTGCAGACTATCATAGAGAACCTCAGGATAATCCCCAAGGAACAAGTGTCTCAGCCGAAGTGTGGCATCTGAGACAGTGGCATCTGGACAAATGAAAAAACCTGCTACTGCTCCAGGTCAAAGCTCAGGACAGAAGGATGTATCTCTGGTCAACCTCTCACCACAGTGTCTAGCTGAACCTAATGGAGGGAATACATTGAAATTCAAGAGGCCCACCAGAAAGGGAAATGCACCTCCATAAGGCATGCTCAGGGTTCTAGACGTTTCACAAGTATATAATAAAACTGAGCCAAGATAAAGACCCCTGACAGAAACTCCCCTAGATCCAAAGCTCTCCCAAGCACCCTCAGGTAGATGATCTAATGAGCAAAGGCCCACTGCAACTCACCCTCAGTGTCCCACACTTAAGAGACAGGGATCACATGCCCAAGGATGAGGCAAAAAGGAATCTACCAACTCTCTTATCTAGCTCTAACCTTCCTTTCTGTACTGTTGCATGAAATAAATCATTTTCCTATGCATGTGTCACTCTTTGCCACCCCTGCATTCCTATTGTGCCCCCTCTTGCTATTTAATACTTTTTCCTGTCTCTCTCCTGTCCTCCAAAGCTCCTTTCAAAGTCAACCATTTTCAAGATATTGGGAGAGCACCTTCTAGTTAGATCCTTCACATTTGGCAGTTCTTCCATAGTCTCAATATCTGTGTTCTCAGTCTCCTGTAAACTTCTCAGATATTTTCTCCACACTTTCTATATACTTAAACCATATATATGTGACAGATGGGGAGACAGTGGAAGCAGTGGCTGACTTTATTTTGGGGGCTCCGAAATCACTGCAGATGGTGACTGCAGCCATGAAATTAAAAGATGATTACTCCTTGGAAGAAAAGTTATGACCAATCTAGACAGCATATTAAAAAGCAGAGACATTACTTTGCTAACAAAGGTCCGTCTAGTCAAGGCTATGGTTTTTCCAGTGGTCATGTATGGATGTTAGAGTTGGACTCTAAAGGAAGCTGAACACCGAAGAATTGATGCTTTTGAACTGTGGTGTTGGAGAAGACTCTTGAGAGTCCCTTGGACTGCAAGGAGATACAATCAGTCCATCCTAAAGCAGATCAGTCTTGGGTGTTCATTGGAAGGACTGATGTTGAAGCTGAAACTCCAATACTTTGGCCTGATGTGAAACTCCAATATTTTTCCTGATGCAAAGAGCTGACTCATTTGAAAAGACCTTGATGCTGGGAAAGATTGAGGGCAGGAGGAGAATGGGATGACAGAGGATGAGCTGGTTGGATGGCATCACTGACTCAATAGACATGGGTTTGGGTAGACTCCAGCAGTTGGTGATAGACAAAGGAGGCCTGGTGTGCTGCAGTTCATGGGGTCTCAAAGAGTCAGACATGACTGAGCGACTGAACTGAACTGATGCATGTAAACATCTGATTGAAGTAGACTTCTCTTTCTCTCAACACCTCTAAATTCCAAAGACTTTTACCTCTTTCAAGCCAATGATCAAGTTTTCCCTCCTTATAAAAATGTACATAGTAATCTTTCTATTGGATTTCAAATTCCACAAACACTGGCTCAATACTTGTTATTATTTTATTTCCCATTGGGTCTAAGATAGTAAAATGCTCAATACAATTTGAAAAAATAATAGAAAATGAATGAATAAATATTGCTGTTCATTTTATAATTTTGTTAAGAGGACACTATTCTTGGGACCAGGAATCACAGGATATAAAAAGCAGTAACAGGCATATAAGTAGATCCCCAAAATAACACTGAATTATTGAACTATCTATAGCTTAGTTCATCCCTTCTAAAGCCACCTGGATTCAAAGACAACCAGTTAATCAGAATGCAAAGGTACAAATAAACATTAATCTTGAACCATAAATATTAATGCTGAAAAAGCCCTGAATGGAACACACTATAAAATGGACATGAATATCACATAAATGGATATGTATTCCTCATTTTGTGGTCAACTTATATGTACCTGAATGCAAAAAATAAGTAAGACATTCATCTCAAGATGTCACTACTTTGGAGAAACAAGAATGAAAGTACAAAGTCAAGAAAGTTGAAAAACATACCCAGCTCATAGCAATATTCTTGAGGATTAGACATCAGTAACTGTATTTAAATTGTCCGTTTCACTTTTTATTACTTTTTCAGTAAAACAAAGACCTTTGGGTAACTCAGTAATTAAATGGTTATGGAAGATGTTCAACAAAGCCCATTCTTAATCTTTTTCAATAAGAGTACAAGGGGTTTGATATTAAACCTTATATATTTAAACAGCATTAATCCTAAATTTAGGCTACTCAAAGAAAAATTATCCTATATAAATTATTCACTCTGTCCCTTATTTATTAAATTACCTAATTTGAATCCCTAATTTTTCAAGTTATAGGCCTTGTCACTAATAGTATGTTATTGTGAGAGTAGTTTATTAACATCATGTTAATAATCAAGGAGATCATCCTTGAACTCGATATTTGAGAGCAAGATTTGGGACCAGTTCATGAAAGGCATCTATATTGTGGTTTAAAGCTCGTTGTAACATGTACACTCCTACATCAATTTCTTTGTTCACAACCAATCCCCAGGAGTTGGGAGTCATGGCTGAGGATTGATTGGTCACAGAGTCAGAGAAGAGATGATGCTCCATGACTTTCTACCATGCCCAGAGAGGCCTGCATCGGTCCACCAATTCAGCTACTTTGAAGCCCACTCAAAGCAGTTGTCTGTGTCATGAACAACTATGCCTGGTATAAAGCCTGCTCCAGGCTGCTTGAAGCATTATCAAGTCCTCTTCTACCTACCAAATGTCCTGAGACCAAATATCTAGAGCATGGTGCCTTCCTGGAGAGTGGTAGGTTCCTCCTTCCAATGGACTATACTGCAGTCCTTGCACTGAATCCCTCATTATCCACTGCCTCTCTCCACTCACTGGTTCACAAGGGTCCCTTCCAAACTTAGACTCCTGGTTTGGGGGTGTGTTATCCATCCAAAGCCCTACACACCCACAGCAGCTTACCCACTGCCTGTCATTCATAGAAAAATCAGTTCAGTTCAGTTGCTCAGTGGTGTCAGACTCTTTGCAACCCCATAGACCGCAGCATGCCAGGCTTCCCTGTCCATCACCAGCTCCCAGAGCTTGCGCAAACTCATGTCCTTGAGTTGGTGATGCCATTCAGCCGTCTCATCCTCATAGAGAATGGATGTGTGCAAGATGTTAACTTATTTATGGTGTTCCTACATTGCTAGCAATGTCTTTGTACTCACACAGCCCAGAAAATCTGTAATTTTTCAACCTTGAACCCTCAGCTTTTATCGCCCTCCTTTCCCCACCCCACCAACTAATTTCCTCTCCACTGACCTAACTCCACCCCCTACACCACACCCAATTTTACAAAAACACAGGTAGTCAGTGAGTATCTGGATGTACTATGGATGACCATGAAGGAATTCCAATATGAAAGGCCTTTTGGTCTCATTCTAGGACACGTGTTACAACCATACTGGAAGCTGGAGAAATCCCACACCAGGCCTGCTGTAGTCTAAATGTTATCTAAATGTGTCTCCATTATTCATATATTAAAAATCTAATGACCAAGGTGATGGTCTTAGTAAGAAGGCATTTGAGAATTGATTTGGTCATGACATGAAACCCTGGTAAATGGGATTAATTCCCTTCTAAAAGAAGCCTCAAATGGCTAGCTCTCCCCTTCCATCATGTAAGGATGCAATGAAAAGCCTGTGAGCTGGGAGAGGGCCCCAGTTCAACTTCCAGAACTGTGAGAAATAAGTTTCTGTTATTTATAAGCAACCCAGACACTGGTATTATATACGGCAGCTCAAACAGACTAAGATGGGGCCCTTTGAAGAACCCAGCTTAACTCTCCTCTTTATGGATTCATCCCATCCTTTCCTGTTTCTTATTATCCCCTCAAGAATGCCACCTCCCATTATGTTCTAAAAGTAGGACAGTGCAACACAGCATATGACATAAAAGTGCCAGATTCACAGTGACCCATGCCCAGGTGCAATACCCAGTCAGTTGGGAAAGAGGAGCTTGAAATCAGTGCTACTTCTTGCTTAAGATTTTTGTATCTGCGTTTGAGTCCTGGGCAAGTTACTTAACCTGTAAACGCTCAGTTTCTTGATCTTTGAAACTGATGTAATAATAGTCAGTGTGGCATATGGTTTTTGCCAGGGTGAGATAAAGCATTCATAGTACAGCTTCTGGCATACAGAAGACACTCAGTAAATACTGACTATATTTCTTATTGCCATTGAAATAAATGTTGAAGGAACCCAACAGCTTATCTTTGGAACGCTTCAGAAAATATTTGTTGATCTTCCAGCAGGCAAACCATAGGAAATGATGGCTTAGCTCCATTTTTGATTGAAGATACAGAGGTACTGTCTGAACTGGACAAAATCTTAATAACTCCTACAGAAACCATGGCTCAAACCACAAAAGGCTTCTGAAAAATATATGCTCCCCCAACCCTATGTAAGTATCACTATATGATGGAGCAGCGTTGTCATGCACTGCTTCTTTTTACCATTTCAATGACTTGCTCAATCTGGTCTGTTACCCAGTTCTCTCCTATTGTTATTTCCCTTATTTCTCTAAAATACACATTTTTGACAAGCCCCACCTCCACTTTTAAATACAATCCTAGCTCCCAGAAGTTCACTTTGGATCCAAGCTATCTACTCTTTGAGAAGTCATGATTACTAATATTCAATGTATATTTATTCCAAGCAAGACATTCTGGTTACTGCTTTATATTGAATTGCCTCTCGTATATATCATAAAACTCAAATCTACTTCCTCTACTCATCTTTATTCATTATTCCCCAATCCAATACTATAGTTCCCCAGACCTGTCAATTCCACTTCTTTTTATTTCACTAATTCATCCACTTTTCTCCATTCTCACTGCCACTATCTTAATCCACGACACTCTATTTGTTGCTCAAAGTACTGAAATTCTTTCCCTATTCCCTCCTTTCCCACCTTCCAATTTACTCTCCATTTTTTTTAACAAAAGTTTTTTTTATTTTTATTATTTTTTGATATGGACCATTTTTAAAGTCTTTATTGAATTTATTACAATATTGCTTCTGTTTTATGTTTTGGGTTTTTGGAACCTGCATTAGAAAGTGAAGTGTTAGCCACTGGACTGCCCGGGATGTCCCAACATCAGTCATTTTTACATAAGAATGTGATTGAAACTTTTCAATAACTTCATTGTCCCCTTGGAGTCAAGGAATCATATCCCACAAGGTCCTTTCATGATTTGCCCCACCAGTCTTTCTAACCTCATCACTCACTATACTTTCCTCATTTCCTCTGTTATAACACGTATGGACTTCTTTCATTTGTTTGGATCAGAAGCCAAGGAAGGAAACAAACAATGACAACCCGCACAGGGAGAGACAAAGAGAATCTACCCACAGTCTTTTGGGCAAGTAAGAGACCGTGAGGTGAACTGAGAGATTAGCATTTAAACATATACATTACCATTTGTAAAACAGATAGCTTGTGGGAAGTTGCAGTATAACACCACAAGCTCAACCAGGCGCTCTGTGACAAGAGCTCTATTTTTTTTCTACAAAGACATTGAGGATTAACTGTAGGATTGTTTTCTATTACACAATGGGACAGCTTAAGTAAAGTAGCTAACCAGGTACAACAAGTTGAAGAGAGGAGGAGTTCAAACCCTGGGATATTCTGAAGAGTGGAGAGAGAAGACAGGTATGCTGCCAGACTTCAGAAATATAAAGACTTTTTAAAAAATTATTATCCCAGTTTTCAAAACACTTAGAATCTAATTGGGGATATACACATGCAACAAATCATAAGACAGTCCCTATACTGTAACTGTGGAGATGCAGGTTTGATCCCTGGGTCTGAAGATCTCCTGGAGAAGGAAATGACAGTCCACTCCAGTATTCTTGCCTGGAGAATTTTATGGACAGAGGAGCCTGTCGAGCTACTCCCATGACGACCTGGGGAGTTCATCTTTCAGTGTTCTATCTTTGTGCCTTTTCATACTGTTCATGGGGTTCTCAAGGCCAGAATACTGAAGTGGTTTGCCATTCCCTTTTCCAGTTGACCACATTTTGTCAGAACTGTCCACCATGACCCATCCATCTTGGGTGGCCCTACATGGCGTGGCTTAGTTTCACTGAGTTAGACAAGGCTTGGATGTGGAATATCTCTTCATGGCTGCTCCAGCAAAGTGCAACCGCTGCTCCTTACCTTGGACGTGTGGTAGGTCCTCATGGCCGCTGCTACTGACCTTGGACGTGGGGTGTCTCCTCTTGGCCGCTCACTGCTCCAGTGCCACGCAACCATGTGTGTTCCTATTGTCACTTTATTAATTGTTTTGGGTTTGTTTTTTAGGTCTTTTTTATTCCCTTCCCCTTTTGTTCTCTTGTATTTTCTGCCTAGAGAAGTTCATTTAGCAATTGTTGTAGAGCTGACTTGGTGGTACTGGATTCTCTTAGCTCTTGCTTGTCTGTAAAGCATTTGATTTCTACATGGAATCTGAATGAGACACTTGCTGGGTAGAGTATTCTTGGTTGTAGGTTTTTCCTCTCATCACTTTAAATGTATTGTGCCTCTCTCTTCTGCCCTGAAGAGTCTCTGCTAAAAAATCAGCTGATAATATTATGGGAGAGTTCTGACAAAACATGATCTACTAGAAGAGGGAATGGCAAACCACCCCAGAATACTTGCCTTAAGAACCTCATGAACTGTATAAAAGGACAAAAAGATATGACACTGAAAGATGAGTCCCCCAGGGCTGAAGGTATCCAATATGCTGCTGGGGAAGAGTGGAGGAGAACTACTAATAATAGCCCCAGAAAAATAAAGCAACTTGGCCAAGGTGGAAACAACATTCAGTTGTGGATGTGTCTGGGGATGAAAGAAAAAACCAATGCTGAAAAAAAAAAAAAAAACACAGTATTGCATAGGAACCTGGAATTTTAGGTCCATGAATCAAGGTAACTTTAGCGTGGTTCAAGCAGGAGATGGTAAGAATAAACATCAAAGTTTTAGAAATCAGTGAACTAAAATGGACAGGGATGGGCGAATTTAATTCAGATGACCATTATAACTACTATGGGCAAGAATCCCATAGAAGAAATATAGTAGCCTTCATAATTAACAAAAGAGTCCAAAAGGCAATACTTGGGTGCAACCTCGAAAATGACAAAATGATCCCAGTTTGTTTCCAAGGAAAGCCATTCAACATCACAGTAATTCAAGTCTATTCCCCTACCACCAATGCTGAAGAAGCTGAAGTTGATCAGTCCTATGAAGACTTAGAAGACCTAGAACTAACACCAAAAAAAGATGTTCTATTCATCACTGGGGATTGGAATGCAGAAATGAGAAGTCAAGAGATACCTGGAGTAACAGGCAAGTTTGACCTTGGAGAACAAAATGAAGCAGGACAAAGGCTAACTGAATTCTGCCAAGAGAATGCACTGGTCATAGCAAATACCCTTTTTCAACAACATGAGATAACTTTACACATAGACATCACCAAATGGTCAATACCTAAATCAAATTGATTGCATTCTTTGTAGCCAAAGATGGAGAAGCTGTATACAGTCAGAAAAAATAAGACCTGGAGCTGACTGTGGCTCAGATAATCAGCTCCTTATAGGAAAATTCAGGCTTAAACTAAAGAAGTGGGGAAAACCACTAGGCCAGCCAAATACGACTTAAATCAAATCCCCCTATGAACATGTAGTGGAGGTAATGAATACATTCAAGGGATTAGATCTAGTTAACAGTGTGCCTGAATAACTATGGATGGAAGTCTGTAATATTGTACAGGAAGCGGCAAACAAAACCATCCCAAGGAAAAAGAAAAGCAAGAAGGCAAAGTGATTATCTGAGGAGGCTTTATGAACAGCTGAAGAAAGAAGAGAAGCAAAAAGCAAGGCAGAAAGGGGAAAGTACATCCAGCTAAACACAGAGTTCCAAAGAACAGCAGAGAGAGACAAGAAGGGCTTCTTCAATGAACAGCACATAAAACTAAAAGAAAAAAACAGAAGGGGAAAGACTAGAGATCTCTTTTGGAAAATTGGAGATATCAAGGGAGCATTTCACCCAAAGATGGGCACAATAAAGGACAGAAACAGTAGAGAGAACTAGTTGGCACTGAAGAGATTAAGAAGAGATGGAAAGAATACATGGAAGAACTGTACAAAAAAG
Source organism: Cervus canadensis (assembly GCF_019320065.1). NCBI lineage: Eukaryota > Metazoa > Chordata > Mammalia > Artiodactyla > Cervidae > Cervus > Cervus canadensis. The sequence continues at coordinate 88,930,357 of NC_057392.1, forward strand.
ATCTTAATGAACTGGATGGTGTGGTCAGTTGCCCAGAGCCAGACATTCTGGAGTGCAAAGTCAAGCGGGCCTTAGGGAGCACTGCTGTTAATAAAACTAGTGGATGCAATGGAATTCTAGTAGAACTATTCAAAGTCCTAAAGGATGATGCCATCAAGGTGTTGCGTTCAACTTGTCAGCAAATCTGGAAGACCACAGGACTGGAAAAGGTCAATCTCTATCCCAATTCCCAAGAAGGATAGTACCAAAGAATGTGCTAACCATCAGATAATTGGATTCATATCCAGTGCTAACAAGGTCATTCTTAAAATCTTGCATGCTGGGCTTCAGCATTATACAAACCAAAAAGTTCCAGAAGTCCAAGCTGGGTTTAGAAAAGGAAAAGGAACCAGAGATCAAATTGCCAACATTCTCTGGATCATAGAGAAAGCAAAGGAATTCCCGAAAACCATCTACCTCTGTTTCATTGACTATGCTAAAACCCTTGACTGTGTGGATCATAACAAACTGTGGAAAGTTCTTAAAGAACTGGGCATACCAAACCACCCTACCTGTCTCCTGAGAAATCTGTATGCAGGTCAAGAAGCAATAGTTTGAGCCCCGTATGGAACAATTCATTGGTTCAAAATTGAGAAAGGAGTATAACAGGGCTATCTGCTGTTACCCTGTTTGTTTAAAGTATGTGCTGAGCACATCATGAGAAATGCTGGGCTGGATGAGTTATGAGCTGGAATCAAGATAGGTGGGAGAAACATCAATAACATCAGATATGCAGATGACACCACTCTAATGGCAGAAAGTGAAGAGGAACTAAAGACCCTGTTGATGAGGGTGAAGGAGGAGAGGGGAAGAGCTGGCTTAAAGCTAAATATTAAAAAAAAAAAAAAAAACTAAGATCATGGCATCTGGCCCCATTATTTTACGGTAAATAGAGGGGGAAAATGTGGAAGTAGTGACAGATTTCCATTTCTTGAGTTCTAAGATCACTGTGGATGGTGACTGCAGCCATGAAACCAGAAGACAATTGCTTCTTGGCAGGAAACTACGACAAGCCTAGATAGTGTGTTGAAAAGCAGAGACATTACTATGCCAACAAAGGTCCATATGGTCAAGGCTATGGTCTTCCCAATGGTCATGTATGGTTGTGAGAGCTGGACTGTAAAGAAACCAGAACTCTTGATGCCATCAAACTCTGGTGCTGGAGAAGACTCCTGGAAGCCCCTGGTACAGCAGAGATCAAACTAGTCAATCTTAAGGGAAATTAACCTTGAATAGTCATTGGAAGACCTGCCAACTCATTGGAAAAGCCTTAATGCTGGGAAAGATTGAGGGCAGAAGAAGGGGGCATCAGAGGATGAGATGGCTGGATGGCATCACCAAGGCAATGGACATGAACTTGGGCAAACTTCAGGAGATGGTTAGGGACAGGGAAGCCTGGCGTGCTGCAGTCCATGGGGTTGCAAACAGTCAGACACGACTGGGCAACTAAACAATAACAACCTTATGGGGGTTCCCTTGTATATTAATTGCTGCCTTTCTCTTGTAGCTTTTAGTATTTTTTTCCTTCTTATTTAATTTTTGATAGTTTGGTTAATATGTGTCAGTGTTTTCATCCTTGGGTTTATCCTGTATGAGACTCTGTGTACTTCCTGGATTTGAGTGACTATTTCCTTTCTTATGTTAGGGAAGTTTTTGATTATAGTCTCTTCAAATATTTTCTCAGGCCCTTTCTCTCTTTCTTCTTCTTCTGAGAAAAAAAAAAATGTATTTAATGTTGTCCTAGAGATCTCCTGAGACTGTCCTCATTTCTTTTCATTCTTTTTATTTATTCTGTTCCTTGACAGAGATTTCCACCATTGTGTCTTCCAGGTCATTTATCCATTCTTCTATCTCAGTTATTCTGCTACTGATTCCTTCTAGAGTACTTTTCATTTCAATTATTGTATTGTTCATCTGTTTGTTCTTTAGTTCTTCTAAGTCTTTGCTAAACTTTTCTTGTATCTTCTTGACCTGTGCCTCCATTCTTTTCCTGAGATCTTGGATCATATTTACTATCATTATTCTGAATCTTTCTCAAGTAGATTGCCTATCTCCCCTTCATTTAGTTGTTATTGTCGGTTTTTATTTTCCTCCTTTGTCTGAGACATATTTCTTTGTCACCTCATTTTGTTAAACTTATTGAGTTTGTGGTCACCTTTCTGCAGGCTGCACTATTATAGTTCCTCTTGTTTCTGGTGTCTGATCCCTGGTGTGTGAGGTTGATCCAGATGTTTGTGCCACTATCCTCTTAATAGGGGGGTTGGTTAGTGCTATAGTGACCAGAGCCTGCCCTGGATATTGAGCATGGCCTCCCATTTGCTCTTTGCTTGTCACTGCCCTGCCAGGAGTGAGGTCTGCTCCCTAGTTGTTGTAGTAGAGGCCCCTGATCCCTTTCTTAGCTGTCATTTTGATCTGTGGCACAAGGAGTATTGTATTAGAGCACTCCCCCTGGGAGAGAAGCCACTGAATATTCCTCCTCTGGAGCCGTTCGTTTGTGAATGTCCTCTGCCGTGTTCCCTTTTGGTCTTGTGTAGGCTCACAAAGGACACTGCTGCTGGCGTTGCTCTGTCTCACCTTACCTGTGGGGATGCCTGAATTTGGCCCTGGTGAATCTCGGGTGTTGTTTTCACCAGGACACTGGCACAGATCCACTGAGATCAGGACCCAGGACTTCAGTGGTCATGCACTGGGACCAGCGATGGAAGCATCTCCGATTCTGGCCTGACCTAATCTCTATGTGTACATGCCCACAAAGCCCACAGCTGCTAAAGTCAGACCTATTCCAGCTCCGAAGGTATTTATTCTTTCAGATCTTTTGTAACCACTGAATTTAGGAAGCCATCAAAGGAAGTTCATGCAGCTACAAGGAGAGATTTCAACTCCTCTTCCTCAGTCACACAGCCACTGGGGCTCAGCTATGGTTTCAATGCCTCCTAGTTGGAGGAGCTATCCATGTCCTCCTGGGATAGCAGGGTGCATCCCAGGACCCACTGACAGAGTTCCTAATAGTGAGAGCCTTCCTCACAAATCTGGGAAAATGGGGCAGGTCCCAGCACTCACTGATGGACTTAGTAGGGGAAATCTCCCAGGACTGGAGGGCAAGTCCCAGCACCTACTGGTAGATGCCCTAGTCACAGATGTTTCCTTGCCATTTGAGGACAGTTCAGGCAAATCCTGGGACCCACTGGTGGAATTCCTAGAGGCCAGAGCTGTCAGCTCCTTGCTGGGCCAGCGTGGGCAGGTCCTATGGCCTGTTGGTGGAATTACTAGTTTGGGAAGCTCTCTGTGCCTGTTTGAGTCAGTGGAGGGGGTGGTCCTGGGGCCCACTGGCAAAATTTGAAATTTGTAGTGGTAGGAATTGCCCATACCCTTCTGGGTCCACAGATGCAGAGCCTGGCATCTGCCTGTGGTCTGGAAGAGGTGGCCAGTGCCCATCTTTGGAGCCCAGGACAGCAGTGGCGACTTGTGCCCATCCCCAGAGCTCCTGTGGGAGGTGCTTGGAGCCTGAGGGCTCTCACGGGGAAAGACACTTTCACAGCGGTCCCACCCCTCTCCTTGGGCATCTCCCAATAATGGTGCCTCACCGCTCTGGCAGGCCCAGGCTTCTTCCTAGTACACCCTCAGTTGCTACAGCCTGAACTTTTCAGCTGTTTCCATGTCCAACCCTGGTCCTCTCCCTGGGACTGAGCTCTTGAATCTGAGTGTCAGCATGTGCCTCTCACCCCTACCAGCAGAGGACTGTCTAGGTTGTGGGGACCCTCTGGACAAGTTACTCTCTGTTATGCCTTCCACAGATGGATTGCTGCTCTCTCCGCTTAGGCTCTGAAATTTCCCATCTGTCCAGGCTGATCTCCTCGCTGATAAGAAGACTTCCAGAGTTGTGGGAACCTTTCCTTCTTCACGGCTGCCTCCCTTGGGCACAGGACTGATTCCTTCTTTTTCTTCTTCCTTTTGTTCTTTCCTGATTACATGGAAGTTTCCTTGTCTTTTCAGAGATCTGAGGTCTCCTGTCAATTCTCAGGAGCTTTTCTGTGTGAATCTTTCCACATGTATTTTCAATGTTTCTGTGGGAGGAGGTGATTTGACTTCCTATGCCTCTGCCATCTTGATTCTCCCCCTCTCCTAAAGCTCTTTAATTGGCTCACTGATACAGCTCTACAACTACAGATATAATTCACCTAGCAAATTTTTCTGATGCTTTAAAGAGTTGAGAACTTCACTATCATCTTGTCCTTCTTTCCACTAAAGGAAAAAGAATGTACTTTAATACAAAACTGATCTTCTGTGTTGCCTAGAATAAAGAGATCTTCTTTCTTCTGTATCATCTGTGTGTTCCTCTAGGTTATCTGGGTCTAGTATACTATGGCCTTTGAAATATTTTACAACTATGCATTGTCTACATTAAGCACACCCTCTATTGCTCATTGTCTTTGACCTCTTTTTATTATATTGGTCCTCTGAATTATCTTTTGTATAACAGTGGCTTGGTTATCTTACTGAATGAATTGAATTAAAATATAGTCTTTAACATATCTGTATTTTTATATCTGCATGAGTCATAAATTTTTCATAGTTTAAAAATTGTCCTCAATGCCACAGACCTTCCTCTCCTCAATAATCGTGTGTTAGTCACTGTAGTATTTACATATCAACTTGCTGGTTTGTAATACTGACCTAACATATAAGCTTTAACATAAGCTTTAACATATAAGCTATAAGCTTTATGTTAAGTTTTATGATTAATGTAATTAATGATGTTTACAGAATGAATCTTGAACCACAAAGATTCGCATGATTCCAATGATTAATTCAGGCAAGCAAATTTTTTTCATCTGATTTAAGACAATATCTTTGAATAGTGTCTCTCTTTTATAAAAAACACAACTAGATGATTGTTGAATAAGATGTTATTTCATACATGGGCTGAGACAACAAATACCAGTGAAAAACAGAATAGTCTATACTTGTGGGTCCTGATATAATAGTTCAGTGTTTGGATTTCAGGGAAGAGCTTAACATGGTAGAATATGTTAAGAGATTGGAGAACAGATTAGGTGCTGAGATGACCAAAAAGCAAATAATGAAGCTGCAGACTCAAGCAATGTGTTTGGGGATTAGATTATCAAACAAATGAGCAAATACAATTACACTTAGACAGCACCAAATTTACTCAGTTTAAAAAAAGACACAGAACAACAGCATGCAAAGAGTAGCGTCACAGGGACTTCAGAAAAGGAGACACTGTTTATGACGTGTCCTAATGGGAATGAATTTTATTCATGAGGTTCACCTAGACTAACATGAGTGTGGGCCCCATCATCACGGGAGAGTCCATAGGTTCAGATATCATCAGCTTAAATATCTTTCTAGTTATATAGCTCCCTGTAAAGATAAATGTATCAGTCCAGAAGTTCAAAATAATAGAATACCCAATACTTACTGCAATGTACAGTTGGTGAGGGGACATCTTGGATAATCAGCACGTAGAAATCAGTGGAGTAACTCATCTATCTTCTGGGTTGATGTTTCTAAACATTTGAGTATGGGCTAAAATTTTAGGCTTTTGAAAGGATTTACAGTTCAGATGTTGGCCTTTTCCCTCTATCAGCAAAGAAGGCTAGCGATACGTCTGAAAGCAGATTTTGTGTGAGTGAAAGAAAACTAATGATTTATACAGAGAGGATAAAACTAATGTATGGGCCACTAAATGATAAAAAGGCTTGAAAGGTATTGCTTCCCAATCTCATCTAAAAGCCATTGCAATTTTCCTTTCTTAAAATTACTTCTCACTCACCATTACCATTCATGTCACTACTAGGAAACTATCATGTGTATGTTGCCTATAATCATACTTATTTTTATACTTTACTATGAAATTTGTGAATATTTAATATGTATCACTCTGAATAAATTACATTTATTGGGATAAATATGGTACAGTCTCCTTTTTATCAAGATCTAATATTAGGGAAATTAAGTTTTTTCAAAGATACACAATAATTTTGCTTTGATTTAAACCTTGATTGATCAAAACTAACATCATACTGTCACTTAAATTCACAAATCTCAAAACATAGCCTTTGGACTATAACACTGACTAGCTAGTTAGTTATATGTACTACTTACAGATTTTCTTCTAGCCAATTAATATACTTATCTTTTATTCTAATGCCTAGTTGTAAGTACATTGGCGAGGTCATGAATGATAAAGCTCCATGGATTCCATTCTCCATATGGTCATGAGAAACTTTAACTCCAACATTTTGAAGTCGTGAGACATACATAAGTCCATCATCTCTTAGAACATCATGTTGACAGGTGAGGATATAAGTTAAGGGCAGATTTTGCAACTGGGAATCATTGACTGCCAAGGGTGATAACCTACTATCCAAAAGTATTGAATACGAAGGGTTAAGTCTTCCAAGAATTGGTTCAGTATATACATGGTTTTTCTTGTACTTCTCAGGAAGGAAGGTGCTCCAGTTAACCAACTTGAACAGATGCATTGATCCATGAGGCATGTGTTGATTTTTCATCATTGCCTGGGCGAGTGCTTTATCCTGGGTCAAATGTAGGCTTGCAAGTCTGATTGCCAGTTTCATTGACAGAAGTGGACCATGCTCAAATTCTTGGTGAGATGGCAAGGACAAATCAACTAGCTGTAAGCCAGGGTAGATTAAAGCTTGTGCTTTAAATTTATTTTTGAATTCTGGATCATTCTGTATCTGAAAAAAGATGCAGTAAAATGTGAGTCCAAGCCTTCCACGCTATAGGAGTAGGAGGCTTTCCTCCAGTCACATCAGCTTTTATGTAAATAATTACAAGAATGATATAGTACCTCATAGTTGCACATTGAGTGCTATAAAAAGTGTCATCCCACTTTCATCAATAATGCTTCACACACAGGTTTACTCACATATGACAACCAAATAAAAAAAAAAATTATGTAATTCCTGTGAACAAGCAGTCTATACTGAAAAATCTGACCTACAGTAACCTGAGAAGAAATAATGAATGTAATAATAGAATACCATTACTCAAACTCACATATTAACTAAATTCAAATGGAGTTCAATCAAGTTAAAAAAAATATTCCTAACATACCATTTGTCTTTTGGAGAAGACAGTATAGTGGCACTAGTGGTAAAGAATCTGCCTGCAGTGCAGGAGACACAAGAGACATGGGTTTGATCTCTAGGTCAGGAAGATCCCCTGGAGTAGGAAATGGCAACCCACCCCAGTATTCTTGCCTGGAAACTTCCATGGACAGTGGAACCTAGTGTGTTAGAGTCCATGGGGCCACAAAGAATCAGATATGCCTGAAGTGACTGAGCACACACACGCACAATAAACAACTTGTATTTTGGAGAAAACCAAAAGACAAAAGTGTAGTGTGGTGGGAAATAAGCATAGTAATTAATGAAATTTTTAAGGGCAAAAAAAGACATGGAGCATTGTATTTGAAGTTTTTCTTTCTTACAGAAATAAGAAGCATCCTAATATCTCAACTATGGGGTGAGATGAGCCACCATATATTTTCCTTTCCTTTGATTTTACCTCTGCACTCTAAAGAAGAAAACTTAAAAGTAATCTGAGGAGCCTAACCCCAGACCAACAGCCTCAATGGTGACATCTATAGAAATGAATATACCAGTTGCCACTACACATGAAAGGCTCACTCTCTGGAGGGTGTTTCTTAATGCTAACCCCTCCCAGAAGTAGCTGACATACAAAATGAGAATTAATTGAAATTAATCCCAGTAGAACCTCACAAGGAGACGTGATATCCAACCAACTGCAAACTACACACTCAAGGTATAGTGGGAGCACAGTTTCAAAAAGACAATGAAGAAAAACAAATCTGTCTAACAATCTCTCTTATGCCCTTGATCCCTTCCCAGTGTCCTCCATACAGATTATTTTCTAAATCAACTGGCTCATGTCATAAGCAGAGTGGAGGAAACAACAGCAACCTCAAAAACAAAAATGAGGCAGAATGAGAGATCAAAAATGAGAGAAACTCAACCAATACTTTCCCAGGCTAGTAGCAAAGTCATACAAGAGGAGCTAGAAGAGCCTGCTGGTTTTACTGGTAGGTATCCTTCTTCTTATGTTAGTTTTGGTCCATAAAATTTAGTTTTGGGGGTAAAAATTATCTATTGTACTGAATTCATTTTTCAACTATATTAGTTATTGGGAACAACAATTATTTAACTGCACACAGCAATGGTTTTAACATAGACCATTTTCTTTTTTATTACACTAGTGATTCTTCCTTGCAAGCATGCCATGTGGCCCAAATGTTATCTGCTAACATTCCACTGAAATACATGAACTACAATAGCTAAGGAGAACAAAAAATCCCTTGTCATATTAAACAGTGATTCCTAGACATTGTTCTGTTTCCTTCAAAATTGTTAACTAATTAAAAGCCTTTCTTACTACTGTATGTCACTTTTCCTCAATGCTGCTAAAGCCGCATTGTCTAATGGTAAAATTATGTAAAAGGACAGGAGGGTTTCTTCTGTTTTTTTTTTTTTTCCCCACTTAATAGCTTAAAATATAAAACCATTAAAAATATCCTAACAAAGAAAATGATTATTTTGTGTTAGAGTTATAGCATGTGTGTATGTGTTATAAATATATATATAACATATAACACACACAGCTTACCAGTTGAGCCACTCCTGCTGCAAGTGTGCCCCCAGAACTATCACCTGAAATACAAACTCGATTGGGGTCCACTCCATATTTTGCAAGGATTTTATCCTGTAGAAAGAATTTGACCACAGAGGCAACATCCTCCTGGGTAACAGGAAATGGATATTGAGGACCTAGTCTAGGGCTTCAGGAAAAAAAAAAGAAAGAAAGAAAGAGACAAAGCATTTAGGTTTAAACTTCAGTTGCGTATATCCACGTATCTCTCGATTTAACCAGCAGGTCCAGAGAACAAAATTGGCCCTACTTTCGATCTTTAGTGTCATCAGTCACACCTGGACTTCCTACTAACTTCTGTTTTTAAAATAAAATGTAGATTCTTGTATAATGTTTTTAAAATATTTGTTCTATGGAAGATGAAAGAGATCAGGATTCTATCTTTATCCTCATAAAATTGTATAGAATTTTTTCAGCAAATGTGCAATCAATAGGGGAGATGATCTTTCTGTAGCATTTATTAGATTCTCAAATGCAGTTGGTAGCAAATATTTTCACAACCATATTAAGAGTGTGCACTAGATTTTCAAAGCAGCAAATCTGAGAATGAATGATTTGTAGAGGTCTTATGTTAGAAATTTATTTAGGTAAAAATTCTACAAAATAGTGTGTTCTGTTATCAGAATTTGTATCATAAGCTGAGTACATGAGTATGAGCTTACATATGACATGAAAACACAATTCAAAATAAATATTTAAATATAGTAAGTGATCTTGCATGACAACTGTAAATGTCATTCTAAGACAAATTGTTAGAGCATCTGTTAATGTATCCACTATATATATATTTTTTTTTTAATTTTTTCTTCCAATATTGAGGTGAACTCTATTGGGCTGTATTATTTCTACCTATAATAGTAACCTTACTTTGCAAAAGAATTGGTGAATTAATAATGTCAGTATCAACCATTAAATGCTGACCTGATGACCCCTGCAATCTTGTCATATTGTAACAATATCTAAAATATCTGAAATGTAGTATAAATTAAGGAAAATAGCATATCAAAATGTATTGTTACTTTAAATGGTCTTCAGGGTACAAAGAAAGAACAAATATCAGAAGTAACTGATTGAATTCTTAAACTCAGTACAATACGCATCACGATTTTAAAAGCATCTTAAAATAAGAAAGTGGTATATTAGGTTCAATTACAGAGAGAAAGGGAGAGCATCCTAACTACTGTAAATGAGAAGTACCTCTGAAAACATCTGACTCTTCTGGTTGCCCTAAGGCAGCATTAGTGAGTAGGACAGCAGTGGTTGCACTTGTATGCTCTATTTAATACCCTTAAGTTCTCAATTAACAGAAACACTACTGTGTTCTCTGTTTGCTTAACTTAAATCTACTTAACTGATTGGAAAATGGGGAAAAAAACTTCATTATGAAGATGAAGTACAGAGAACCCCTGAATAGATTACATAGTACTGGACATATGCTAGTTTTTCTTGTATATTGTTGGAAAAATCATTAGCACTTAAGTTCTCTCATTTTGAGAATGATTTTAAATTTTCAGACGGTCCCAACATTTGCATCTGATGTTTCTCCAATTAAGAGTATCTATGTAACCAATATCTTCTAATAAACTATAATGAAAATGAATCTAAAAAAGAATATATATGAGTGTAATTATATCACTTTGCTGTATACTTGAAACTAACACAATATGGTAAAGAATGGCACTTCAGTGAAAAAAAAAATCTATAAAATTAATCTTTTATCACCAACTGAAAAGAAAAAAAACCACAAAACTCAACATCCCAAGTGCATAATGGGTAGCTAAGCGCCTAGACATTTCTAGAAGTACCACAGCTGTGTTGCCAAAGACGTTCAGCCTGTGGTGCCTCTCAGAAGTCTGTGCAATGACAGAGGTTGAAGGGAAACTAAGTACCTTTGAGGAAGATAAGATAATGTAACATTAGCAAAAGCTACTAACATGAATGTAAGATCCCTAGGTCCCAAGCCCTCTGGGAGGCTTGGGTGCCTTCTTTGGAAACCAAAACTATGTCACAAGGGCAAGAATCTTAGTAAAAATCACGGTCTTACTCCACTGCAACAACAACTGCATCGACTTTGTTTGCCGTCCATCTATTCAGGAGGTCCAAGGGTGTTTGCTCTGAAATGAAGAAATTAATATGAACATCTGCCCTGTAAATAAATGGCAATTGAAAACCGACAACACTGTGAAAGCTGACAGAAATATGATTAATTGGTGTGATCCTCACACTTCCACGTTTCCTGCTGCCGCATGTTAGGATCCAGAGATGAAAGATTTGATGGCTGCCACCAAATGGGGAAGGTCACTGCAGAAGGAAATACACTCAAAGAATCATGAGAATACATACAGAGCTCAGGGAATTAACTGTTAAGTACAACTGAAACAAGTATTGAGACAGAAGTAGGATATAAAGTGAAACCACATTGGAAAATAGGAATACCGGTACCAGTACTTGGATGCTACACTAAAGATTTCTTTGTCAACAAGGCGATAGATCTTACCAAAGAATTTAGTTATAAAATTTATGACCAGATTAGCATATAACAGAAGCAAATTAGAAAAAGGGTGACATAAACAAGGAAATAGTGGTGAGCAAAAAAAAAAAAAAAGGAGAAGCAACAGAAGGAAATAAAAATAATAATTTTTTTAAGTGTGGAGAGAGAGAAAAAGCTATTTAGGAAGACAGGTGGACAGAATTGGTTACTAAACGTAGATGCTAAGGTACAATAAGTAATCGATTGCAATTCTCACATTCATAGAACAGCTGAGGAGCAGTTCCTCTGCTTGTTTTCTTGAAGTTGTTTTTACTTTTGTTGTTTATTTGGGTTTATTTTTTTCCTAGACTATTGGGGTGGGGAGTAGATATGATTCAGGTTGTTTAATCATGTTAACCTTAAATTATCTGTGGTTCCTCCAAATATGCTGGCAAGCTCTGAAGTTCTATACATATTGATCTTAAACTTAGGACCGTGGTTACAGCTGGAGGTATAGCTTTGGAATTCAACAGCATAGGTGTGAGGGGTAGTGCTGAAAAGTGGAAAGGTCTAAATACAAGAGCATGCAGAGTCAAAAACTAATGAAAGGGCTACTGGAGAACACGAACACTTATAAAAATCTAAAAACAGACTAATGCATATATATGGAATTTAGAAAGATGGTAACGATAACCCTATATGCAAAACAGAAAAAGAGACACAGATGTATAGAACAGACTTTTGGACTCTGTGGGAGAAGGCGAGGGTGGGATGTTTCGAGGGAACAGCATCGAAACATGTATATTATCTAGGGTGAAACAGATCACCAGCCCAGGCTGGATGCATGAGACAAGTGCTCGAGCCTGGTGCACTGGGAAGACCCAGAGGAATTGGGTGGAGAGGGAAGTGGGAGGGGGGATCGGGATGGGAAATACATGTGAATCCATGGCTGATTCATGTCAATGTATGGCAAAAACCACCACAATATTGTAAAGTAATTAGCCTCCAACTAATAAAAATAAATGGAAAAAAAAATCTAAAAACAGGCCCATTTTGTGCATTTGTTTATATTTGCTTTATTTTAAAGAAAGAGGAACATGTGAAGTTAAGGGGGAGAGGCAAAAATCAAAAGAAGTTTGTTTCATAGAAACCAAAGGAGCAGAGAATTTCAGTGAAGCAAAGAGGAGGGATCATTGTCAAATTACACAATTTAAGAATTATTAAAGGAGAAATTGGATTCCACAGTGTATAAAAATGAGCCTGAGAAAGATAAGAGAGTGATAAGTGACTATCTAGAGAGAGATATTTGGAACCAAGGAAGATCAAGGTAGAAGATGTTATAACATGTTTAGGTGCCAATAGAGAGGACACATTTATAGATAGAAGAAAAATATTGATTAAAATCCTAACAATAGTAGGAAATATGACCACAGACAAAAAAGAGATTAAATCTTGGCAAAGATAAAAATGCATTTTCTACAATGTAAGTAGAAAGAAGTAAAGTTAAGACTTAATACAGTCTATAATTTTTGAGGACATATATGGTTGGCAAGGAGTAAAGAGTGGATGGTTGCTGAATTTGCACAGACATTCTTGATAGATGAGGGAGGATAAGCTGAGAGACTTGAAAGAGCATGAGGTTTTGAAAATTGCATTGATATGAAGGATAGGAACTAAATACACACAAGAGACAACATCTTAAAACCACCTTGAGGGTTCATAGGATGAGACTGCTCACCAGTGGTGTGAGGGTTAAGTCTGTTGATTCTGCTGACAGGCCTTGGTTTGGTTTTTGGTCCCTCCACTTGCTAATAGGACTTGGAACAAGTTACTGAACCATTCTGTAGCTACCTTACCTCTAAAAGCATGATAATAATACATATCCTAATATTGTGAGTATCTATCAAATAAGAGTGGACCACTCACCAAACTACTGTAGCATTTGTGGTTATTTTGAAATGTTAACAGATCATAAAATCAAAATTCTGGATATAATCACTCAGGCTGTGTCTCTTTGATGAAAGGTGTCTTTTCATTTGTTTCTTACATTTTGGAGTTTCTTCAATACAATATCAATCATATTCTGTGCTGTATGGTAGATCAATAATATCAATAGTCTAAAAGCAACTGTGTATATATGTGTGTATGTGAGTGTGTGTGTATGTTTGAGCATGTTTGAGTTTGTGTCTGTTTGGGAATGTACATGAGTGTGTAACTGTCTTAGCTATTCCATCATACCTCTTGGAATCATCTCCAAACATTAGACAGAAATATACTTGAGGAGAGGTACTTGATTACTCAGGTGTATTTTATTTTTCAAGTTCAAAAATATGCATTGGATTCTAAGCCTCAATGTGATAAGTATTGATGCATCACTGTCTACAATATGAGTATACATTTGCTACTTGGAAGTTGCAAATATTATCACTTCTGAACAAACATTTAAATCATCTTATTCACTTCTGTTTTTCTGAACCTAAAATCATGTCATCAGGTAATTTCAAACTTAAACTTTAAGTTTACTACTTGAATCTCCCATTGTCAGTGTAACTTTATTTGATAATAACTTTTTTAAAGCAAAAATCTCACCTGATATTTTTATGATTTATTTACAAAAAAGTATATGAAGATATATATATGAACCTTGACTGATATAGTTTATCTCTCTGCTAAGTACACTTACTTACAAACATAAATTATATAAACAAAAGTTCTGCCAAATATAATATACAAAAATTATTTTAATATAAATACTTATAATGTGCAACACATACAAACACATATACTCACAAACATTTGCTTATATAAAAAGTACTTACTGTAACTTCCTAAGACAAAGGCACCACCATGAATAAAAATTACAGCTGGTCTCTGGCTTTCTCTCTTCCTCTTCGGCAAGTACAAACGTACTGGAATATCACTAAACGTTGTATCCATCACTGTAACATTTTCATCTGAAATTGGTTGTGTATAGTCCAGTTTTATTATTATGGAAAACAATTCATCAAATCTTTTAAGGCCTATTTTTTCCAATATAGTAGACTGTCAAAACAAACAAAAAAATTAGAACTTTAAATATTTCAGTTTTTAGTAATATCAATACATATAAATATATAATCAAAGAGGAAGAATAAAAGATGAATAATACCATAAAACTACTAGAACTCATCAATGAATTTGGTAAAGTTGCAGGTTGCAAAATTAATACACAGAAATCTGTTTCATTTCTATACACTAATAACAAAAGATCAGAAAGAGAAATTTAAGAAGCAATTTCATTTACTGTTGCATCAAAAAGGATAAAATACCTAAGTAGAAGCCTACCTAAGAGACAAAAGACCTGTACTCTGAAAGGTATAAGATGCTGATGAAAGAAATCAAAGAAGACACAAACAGATGGAAAGATATACCATGTTTATGGACTGAAAGAATCAATATTGTCAAAATGACTATACTACCCAAGACAAACTACAGATTCAATGCAATCCCTATCAAATTAACATTGGCATTTTTCAGAGAACTAAAACAAAAAAAATCTCAGAATTGTGTAAGGAGACACAAAAGAGCCTGAATAGCCAAAGCAATTATTAAAAAGAAAAACAGAGCTGGAGGAATCAGGCTCCCTAACTAATACTACAGAGCAACAGTCATCAAACAGTGTGGTATTGGTACAAAAAAATAGAAATATAGGTCAATGGAACAGGATAGAAAACCCAGAAGTAAACTCATGCACCTATAGTCAATTAATCTATGACAAAGAAGGCAAGACTACATAATGTAGGAAAGACAGTCTCTCAACAAATGGTGCTGGGAAAACTGGACAGCCACATGTAAAGAAATGAAATTAGATCATTCTTTAACTTCATACTGGAGAAGGGAATGGCAATCTACTCCAGTATTCTTGACTGGAGAATCCCCTGAACAGAGGAGGAGCCTGGTGGGCCACAGTCCATGGTGTTGCAAAGAGTCGGACACGACTGAATGACTAACACACTAACTCTCTGCACAAAAAATAAGCTCAAAATGGATTAAAGGCCTAAACGTTAGACCAGACACTACAAAACTCTTAGAGGAAAACATAGGCAGAACACTCTCTGACATAAATCACAGCAACATCTTTTTCAATCCATCTCCCAGAATAATAAAAATAAAAGCAAAAATAAACAAATGGTACCTACTCAAAAGCTTTTGCACAGCAAAGGAAACAATAAACAGAAAGACAACCCACAGATTGGGAGGAAATATTTGCAAATGATGTGACTGATAAGGGGTTAGTCTCCAGAATTTACAAACAGCTTATGACACTTAATAGCATCAAAACAACCCAATCAAAAAATGGACAGAAGACTTGAGCAGACATTTCTCTAAAGAGGACACACAGATAGCCAACAGGCACAGGAAAAGATGTTCAACAGCACTAGCTATTAGAGAAATGCAAATCAAAACTACAATGAAATATCACCTCACATCAGTCATAATGACTCTCATCAAAAAATCCACAAACAACAAATGCTGGAGAGGATGTGAAGAGAAGGGTACCCTCCTGCACTGTTGGTGGGAATGTAATTGGTAGAGCCACTATTGGAACAATATGGAAGTTCCTTAAAAAACTAAAAGTAGAGCTACCATGTGACCCTGCAATCCCACTCCTGGGCATATATCCAGGAAAGAAAAGGGCCTGAAAAGATACATGCACCTGAGTGTTAATTGCAGCACTGTATACAATAACCAAGACATGAAAACAACCTAGATGTCCATTGACAGGGGAATGGATAAAGAGGTGGTACATGTATACAATTCACTATAGCTCAGTCATTAAAAAGAGTGAAATAAGGCCATTTGCAGCAACATGAATGGACCTAGAGAGTGTCATACTGAGTGAACTAAGTCATAGAGAGAAAGAGAAATATTATATGACATCCCTTATATGTGGAATCTAAAAAGAAATGAACACATGAACTTACTTACTGAGCAGAAAGAGATTCACAGACTTAGAAAACATACTCACATCTGCCCGAGGGAAGGGATAGTTAAGAATTTGGGGAAGGTCATGCAATACTGCTATATTTAAAATGGATAACCAACAAAAATCTACTTTATAGCACATGAAACTCGGCTCAACATTATGTGCCAGCCTGGATGGGAGGGGTGTTTGGGGGAGAATGGATACATGTATGTGTATGACTGAGTTCCTTCATTGTTCACCTGGAACTATCACAGCATTGTTCATTGGCTATACCCCAATACAAAATGTTTTTGATATTAAAAATTAAATAAATATAATAATACTGTAGAGGTCTCATTGTACATCCTAACACATATACTATAGGTTCAGTTCAGTTCAGTTCAGCTCAGTCACTCAGTCATGTCTGACTCTTTGCGACCCCATGAATAGCAGCATACCAGGCCTCCCTGTCCATAACCAGCTCCCGGAGTTTACTCAAACTCATGCCCATTGAGTTGGTGATGCCATCCAGCCATCTCATCCTCTGTCGTCCCCTTCTCCTCCTGCCCCCAATCCCTCCCAGCATCAGGGTCTTTTCCAATGAGTCAACTCTTTGCATCAGGTGGCCAAAGTACTGGAGTTTCAGCTTCAGCATCAGTCCTTCCAATGAACACCCAGGACGGATCTCCTTTAGGACGGACTGGTTGGATCTCCTTGCAGTCCAAGGGACTCTCAAAAGTCTTCTCCAACACCACAGTTCAAAAGCATCAATTCTTCTCTGCTCAGCTTCCTTTATGGTCCAACACTCTCATCGATACATGATCACTGGAAAAACCACAGCCTTGACTAGATGGACCTTTGTTGGCAAAGTAATGTCTCTGCTTTTTAGTATGCTGTCTAGGTTGGTCATAAATTTCCTTCCAAGGAGTAAGCATCTTTTAATTTCATGGCTGCAATCACCATCTGCAGTGATTTTGGAGCCCCCCAAAATAAAGTCTGACACTATTTCCACTGTCTCCCCATCTATTTCCCATGAAGTGATGGGACCAGATGCCATGATCTTAGTTTTCTGAATGTTAAGCTTTTAGCCAACTTTTTCACTCTCCTCTTTCACTTTCACCAAGAGGCTTTTTGGTTCCTCTTCACTTTCTGCCATAAGTGTGGTGTCATCTGCATATCTGAGGTTATTGATATTTCTCCTGGCAATCTTGATTCCAGTTTGTGCATCTTCCAGCCCAGCGTTTCTCATGATGCACTCTGCAGATAAGTTAAATAAGCAGGGTGACAATATACAGCCTTGACGTACTCCTTTTCCTATTTGGAACTGGTCTGTTGTTCCATGTCCAGTTCTAACTGTTGCTTCCTGACCTGCATACAGGTTTCTCAAGAGGCAG
This sequence comes from Cervus canadensis, assembly GCF_019320065.1. NCBI lineage: Eukaryota > Metazoa > Chordata > Mammalia > Artiodactyla > Cervidae > Cervus > Cervus canadensis. The sequence goes on from NC_057392.1 coordinate 88,947,920, forward strand.
GTCAGGTGTGGTATTCCCATCTCTTTCAGAAATTTCCACAGTTTACTGTGATCCACACAGCCAAAGGCTTTGGCATAGTCAATAAAGCAGAAATAGATGTTATTCTGGAACTCTCTTGCTTTTTCGATGATCCAGCGGATATTGGCAATTTGATCTCTGGTTCCTCTGCCTTTTCTAAAATCAGCTTGAACATCTGGAAGTTCATGGTTCACATATTGCTGAAGCCTGGCTTGGAGAATTTTGAACATTACTTCACTAGCATGTGAGACAAGTGCAATTGTGCAGTAGTTTGAGCATTCTTTTGGATTGCCTTTCTTAGGGATTGAAATGAAAAAGGACATTTTGCAGCCCTGTGGCCACTGCTGAGTTTTCCAAATTTGCTGACATACTGAGTGCAGCACTTTCACAGCATCATCTTTCAGGATTTGAAAAAGCTCAATTGGAATTCCATCACATCCACTAGCTTTGTTTGTAGTGATGCTTTCTAAGGCCCACTTGACTTCACATTCCAGGATGTCTGGCTCTAGGTGAGTGATCACACCATTGTGATTATCTGGGTCGTGAAGATCTTTTTTGTACAGTTCTTCTGTGTATTCTTGCCACTTCTGCTTTTAACATCTTCTGCTTCTGTTAGGTCCATACCATTTCTGTCCTTTATTGAGCCCATCTTTGCCTGAAATGTTCCCTTGATATCTCTAATTTTCTTGAAGAGATCTCTAGTCTTTCCCATTCTGTTGTTTTCCTCTATTTCTTTGCATTGATCGCTGAGGAAGGCTTTCTTATCTGTCCTGGCTATTCTTTGGAACTCTGCATTCAAATGGGACTATCTTTCCTTTTCTACTTTGCTTTTTGTTTCTCTTCTTTTCACAGCTATTTGTAAGGCCTCTTCAGACAACCATTTTGCCTTTTTGCATTTCTTTTCCATAGGGATGGTCTTGATCCCTGTCTTCTGTACAATGCCATGAAACTCCGTCCATAGTTCATCCGGCTCTCTGTCTATCAGATCTAATCCCTTAAATCTATTTCTCACTTCCACTGTATAGTCATAAGGGATTTGATTTAGGTCATACCTTAATGGCCTAGTGGTTATCCCTACTTTCTTCAGTTTAAGTCTGAATATGGCAATAAGGAGTTCATGATCTGAGCCACAGTCAGCTCCTGGTCTTGTTTTTGCTGACTGTATAGAGCTTCTCCATCTTTGGCTGCAAAGAATGTAATCAATCTGATTTCACTGTTGACCATCTGATGATGTCCATGTGTAGTGTCTTCTCTTGTGTTGTTGGAAGAGGGTGTTTGCTATGACCAGTGTGTTCTCTTGGCAAAACTCTATTAGCCTTTGCCCTGCTTCATTCTGTACTCCAAGGCCAAATTTGGTTGTTACTCCAGGTGTTTCTTGACTTCCTACTTTTGCATTCCAGTCCCCTATAATGGAAAGGACATCTTTTTGGGGGTGTTAGTTCTAAAAGGTCTTGTATGTCTTCATAGACCCATTCAACTTCAGCTTCTTCAGCATTACTGGTTGGGGCATAGGCTTGGACTACCGTGATATTGAATGGTTTGCCTTGGAAATGAACAGAGATCATTCTGTCATTTTTGAGATTGCATCCAAGTACTGCATTTCGGACTCTTTTGTTGATCATGATGGCTGCTCCATTTCTTCTAAGGGATTCCTGCCCACAGTAGTAGATACAATGGTCATCTGAGTTAAATTCAACCATTCCAGTCCATTTTAGTTCACTGATTCCTAGAATTTGACATTCACTCTTGCCATCTCCTGTTTGACCACCTCCAATTTGCCTTGATTCATGGACCTAACATTCCAGGTTCCTATGCAATATTGTTCTTTACAGCATCACACCTTGCTTCTATCACCAGTCACATCCACAACTGGGTATTGTTTTTGCTTTGGCTCCATCCCTTCATTTTTTTTGGAGTTATTTCTCCACTGATCTCCAGTAGCATATTTGGCACCTACCAACCTTGGGAGTTCCTGTTTCAGTATCCTATCATTTTGCCTTTTTATACTGTTCATGGGGTTCTCAAGGCAAGAATATTGAAGTGGTTTGCCATTCCCTTCTCCAGTGGACCACATTCTGTCAGGTGCTTCTAAATAAATCCACATATATAGTGTTTTTTAAATGAGTAATGTGGTCAATTTACTTGCAGCTTATCTTATATTGGCCTACTTATTTCTTAATTATAAATTATAAATTTTATCTGAAAAATTATTTGAGAAAAGATTTTCAACTTCTTTGGGTATTCTAAATATTTTCATTTAACTCATTGTAATTTAATTTATATAAAATTTCATAAAGTGTATGCTTATGACTTTACTAATAAAACTATGCCCATTTTTTGAACTGCAAACACATTCTTGTTTTTAAGAAAGACTTGGAGAAAAAAAAAACGCTATTTGTAAATTGCATGCCATTGGAATCAAGCTCTCTTTACTGTTTTTGGTAGGCTTCTAATATCTTTGTAGTATCTTCCACTGAATAGTCACACACAAAAAAAAAGAATTGTGAAATATTGTGGAGAAAAAGAACATTACACAGCATTTATTATTATAGCTATCAGAGGTTGCTTAAATTTTATGTCTTATTTTAAAAAATCATATAAGCAGTGTGCTTTAATGATGAGGATACTGAGACCTAGAAAGTTTCAGTTTCTGACCCAAGCTAGATGCCTAGTAATTGACAAGATGTAAATACATTTTTCTAGACCACTGCAATATATACTATTTGTACTACTCTACATATAATTTATGGCTAAATTATGTTTTACAAAACAGCCTATGAGAAATGGAGCAGAGAAAAATATTAAGAGACTGAACAGAGAAGAAAAAGAGATAAAAGGAATCCAGATTGGAAAAGAAGAAGTAAAACTCTGTTTGCAGATGACATGAACCTCTACATAGAAAACCCTGATGATACCACCAGAAAATTATTAGAGCTAATCAATGAATAAAGTAAAGTTACAGGATATAAAATTAATACACAGAAATCTTTTGTATTCCCATACACTAACAATGAGAAAACAGAAAGAGAAATTAAGGGGAAAATCCCATTCATCATTGCAATGAAAAGAATAAAATACTTAGGAATAAATTTACCTAAAGAAACAAAAGACCTATATATAGAAAACTATAAAACTCTGATGAAGGAATCAAAGATGATACATATAGATGGATAAATATACCATGTTTGTGGATTGGAAGAATCAATGTAGTGAAAATGAGTATACTAGCCACAGCAATCTAAAGATTCAGTGCAATCCCTATCAAGCTACCAATGGTATTTTTCACAGAACTAGAACAAATAATTTCACAATTTGTATGGAAACAAAAAACCTAGAATAGCCAAAGCAATCTTGAAAAAGAAGAATGGACTGGAGGAATCAATTTGCCTGACTTCAGACTATACTACAAAGCTACAGACATCAAGACAGTATGGTACTGGCATAAAGACAGAAATATAGATCAATGGAAAAAAACAAAAAGCCCAGAGATATATCCATGCACCTATGGACACCTAATCTTTGAAAAAGGAGGCAAAAATATACAATGGAGAAAAGACAATCTCTTTAACAATTGGTGCTGGGAAAACCAGCCAACCACCTGTAAAAGAATGAAACTAGAACACTGTCTAATGCCACACACAAAAATAAACTCAAAATGGATTAAAGATCTAAATGTAAGACCAGAAACTATAAAACTCCTAGAGGAAAACATAGAAAGAACACTCTCTGACATAAATCATAGTGAGATCCTCTATGACCCACCTCCCAGAGTAATGGAAATAAAAGCAAAAATAAACAAATGGGACCTAATTAAACGTAAAAGCTTTTGCACATTGAAGAAACCAAGGCAAAAAGACAACCTTCAGAATGGGAGAAAATAATAGCAAATGAAGTTACTGACAAAGAATTAATCTCCAAAACATACAAGCAGCTTATGCAGCTACATACCAGAAAAATAAACCACCCAATCAAAAAATAGGAAAAGGAGTACGTCAAGGCTGTACGTCACCTGCTTATTTAACTTATATGCAGAGTACATCATAAGACACGCTGGGCTGGAGGAAACACAAGCTGGAATCAAGATTGCCAGGAGAAATATCAATAACCTCAGATATGCAGATGACACCACCCTTATGGCAGAAAGCGAAGAAGCAGAGTCTCTTGATGAAAGTGAAAGAGGAGAGTGAAAAAGTTGGCTTAAAGCTCAACATTCAGAAAACTAAGATCATGGCATCTGGTCCCATCACTTCATGGGAAATAGATGGGGAGACAGTGGAAATAGTGTCAGACTTTATTTTGGGGGGCTCCAAAATCACTGCAGATGGTGATTGCAGCCATGAAATTAAAAGATGCTTACTCCTTGGAAGGAAATTTATGACCAACCTAGACAGCATACTAAAAAGCAGAGACATTACTTTGCCAACAAAGGTCCATCTAGTCAAGGCTGTGGTTTTTCCAGTGATCATGTATCGATGAGAGTGTTGGACCATAAAGGAAGCTGAGCACAGAAGAATTGATGCTTTTGAACTGTGGTGTTGGAGAAGACTTTTGAGAGTCCCTTGGACTGCAAGGAGATCCAACCAGTCCATCATAAAGGAGATCCGTCCTGGGTGTTCATTGGAAGGACTGATGTTGAAGCTGAAACTCCAATACTTTGGTCACCTGATGTGAAGAGCTGACACATTTGAAAAGACCCTGATGCTGGGAAAGATTGAAGACAGGAGGAGAAGGGGATGACAGATGATGAGATGGTTGGATGGCATCATCAACTCAATGGCCATGGGTTTGGGTGGACTCCAGGAGTTGGTGATGGACAGGGAGGCCTGGTGTGCTGTAGTTCATGGGGTCACAAAGAGTCGGACACGACTGAGTGACTGAGCTCAAAAAATGAATCAAAAAATGGGCCAAAGAACTAAACAGGCATGTCTCCAAAGAAGATATACAGATGGCTAACAAATACATGAAAAGATACTCAACATCACTCATAATCAGATAAACGCAAATCAAAACCATAAATGAGGTACTATCTCATGCCAGTCAGAAAGACTGCCATCAGAAAGTCTCTAAATAACAAATGCTAGAGAGAGTGTGGAGAAAAGGGAACCCTCTTACACTGTTGGTGGGAATGCAAACTAGTACAGCCGCTATGGAGAAGAATGGAGATTCCTTAAAACCTGGATATAGAACTGCCACACGACCCAGCAATCCCACTGCTGGGCATACACACCAAAGAAACCAGAATTGAAGGAGACACACGTATCCCAATGTTCATTGCAGCACTGTTCACAATCACTAGGACATGGAAGCAACCCAGATGTCCATGGGCAGACGAATGGATAAGAAAGCTGTAGTAAACATATACACAATGGAATATTCAGTTCATTTCACTTCAGTTCAGTTGCTCAGTCGTGTCCGGCTCTTTGCGACCCCATGAATCGCAGCACGCCAGGCCTTCCTGTCTATCACCAACTCTGGGAGTCTCCTCAAACTCATGCCCATAGAGTCAGTGATGCCATCCAGCCATCTCATCCTCTGTCGTCCCCTTCTCCTCCTGACCCCAATCCCTCCCAGCATCAGGGTCTTTTCCAATGAGTCAACTCTTTGCATCAACTGGCCAATGTATTGGAGTTTCAGCTTCAGCATCAGTCCTTCCAATGAGCACCCAGGACTGATCTCCTTTAGGATGGACTGGTTGGATCTCCTTGCAGTCCAAGGAACTCTCAAGAGTCTTCTCCAACACCATAGTTTAAAAGCATCAATTTTTCAGCACTCAGCTTTCTTCACAGTCCAACTCTCACATCCATACATGACCACATGTCCCATTACTTCATGGCAAATGGATGGAGAAAAAGTAGAAGCAATGACAGATTTTTTTTTTTTTTTTTTTTTTTTGGCCTCCAAAATCATTGCAGAGTTGACTGCAGCCATAAAAATTGCTTGCTCCTTGGAAGGAAAGCTATGACAAACCTAGACAGCATATTAAAAAACAAAGATGTCTCTTTGCAAACAAAGTGACATAACTATAGTCAAAGTTATGGTTTCTCCATTTGTAATGTATAGACGTGAGAGTTGTACCATAGAGAAGGCTGAGCACCAAAGAAGTGATGCCTTCAAATTGTGGTGCTGGAGAAGACTCTTTAGAGTTCCATGGACTGCAAGGAGATCAAACCAGTCAATCCTAAAGGAAATCAACTCTGAATAATCATTGGAAGGACTGATGCTGAAGCTGAAGCACTAATACACTGGTCACCTGATGCAAAGAACCAACTCTCTAGAAAAGACCCTGGCTCTGGGAAAGACTAAAAGCAAAAGGAGAAGAGGGCCACAGAGCATGAAATGGTTAGATAGCATCACCGAGGCAATGGACGAGAACCTGAGCAAAGTCTGGGAGAGAGTGAAGAAAGCCTGGCATGCTGTAGTCAATGGGTTTGCAAAAAGTCTGACACAACTTAGCACTGAGCAACAACAAATGACTTGTATCCCCAACAGGAAGAACTCTCTATAGTTAAAAAGGGAAAACAAGGAACCAATCTTTCAAAATGGAGGAACAATTAGACATGCATGTCACCACAAAAACATGGAATAAGATATAGACACAAGAAACAATGCTCAATACTTGTAATCATAAAGGAAATGCAAATGTGTACTGCAATCGAATATTTTGAAACAATAATTAAAATTGCTCTTAAAATAATTGAAAATATTAGGTGTAGAAAGGACACAGAACAACTAAAACTTTCACATTTTGCTGGTCTGATTGCCAAATTGTACTAGCTCTTTAAAAAGCAATTAGGCAGTTTGCTATATGTTAAATATACATTTATAACATGACTCAGAACATCTAATTCTAGGTATTTACCTGGTAGAAATTAAAATTTTTGCTTATTCAAAATCCTGTATATGAGTGCTTTTTCAGCTTTATTCATATCCACTCCAAAGTGGGAACAACCCAAATATCTTTCAACTGTTTATTTAGAATAAGCCGTGATACATCCAGCTTCCCTTGTGGCTCAACTGGTGAAGAATCTGCCTGCAGTGCAGGAGACCTGGGTTCAATCCCTGGGGTGGGAAGACCCTGGAGAAGGGAAAGGCTACCCACTCCAGTATTCTGGCCTGGAGAATCCTGTGGATTGTATAGTCTATGGGGTGGCAAAGAGTCGGACACAACTGAGTGCCTTTCACTTTCACTTTCATGATACAACCACATAATGGAATACTACACAGCTTTAGAAAGGGTTGAACTTGTGATACTCTCAATGCATGGATTACTCTAGAATATATCTTTCTTTTTTATTTATTTTATTTTTGGCTGTGCTGGGTCTTTGTTGCTGTGTATGCTTTCTTTAGTTGCAGCAAGTGTGGGCAACTATAATTGCATTGTAGGGGGTTTTCATTGTGGTGGCTTGTCTTGTAGAAGAGAATGGCCTATGCGGTGCATGTGGAATCTTCTCAGACCAGGGATCAAATCCAGGTCTCCTGCATTGGCAGGTGAATTTTTAACCACTGAACCACAGGGAAGTCTCTCAAATGTATTATGTTTAGTGAAATCCATTAAGCTGGATGCATGATTCACATGCAGATGAACCCATCTGGGCTTCCCAGGTGGCTCATGGTAAAGAACTCACCTGCAATGTGGGAGACACAGGAGACACAGGCAGGATCCCTGGGAGGAGAAGATCCCATGGAGAGGGGAATGGCAACCACTCCAGTGTTCTTGCCTAAAGAATCCCATGGACAGAAGCGACTAGCAGGCTACAGTCCATGGGGTCTCAAAGAGTCAGAAATGACTGAAGTGACTGAACACACACACACACACACGAACCCATTTATGATATTTCAGAAACACAAAGTGTGCAGGCATACAATGATCAGCAGTTACCAGATGTTTAGGGTGTGGAAGTGTTTACTAAAAAGGGAAGCATGAGGTGATTTGAGGTGATTTGGGGGGTTATGTTTTCATATTTTGATTTTGGTGCTGGTTACATGAACCTATACCTGTATTAGACTACATAGGACTCTATAATCAATAGGCTGACTTTTATGCAAAGCTAAAATAAAATTTAAAATTTGGCATAGTGTTGAAGAAAAGTAGTCTGAATATAGACTGTATGGTTTGATTCTCAATTCTCAAAATTATTACCTGTGTGTCTTTGGTCTTCTTATTCCCTGTGCCTCATTTTCCTCATTATAAAATGAGGATAACTATAGTGACTTCTTCAAAGTGCAACTGTAAGTGTTAAATCATAGTTTTAAGGAAATTGAAGCAGGACAGGGTACATCATAAGAGCTCAGTAAATTTTAGATTTTTTCATTGTCAATATATGTGAAAAATACTCTTAAATATTTTCATTGCTGGTTGAAGATAATCATAGTGAGGATAATTTCAATTTAGCAGATATATCACTTTAACGTGAACTCTACTTAACGCACTGTGGTGACATGAATGAGGAGGAAGTCCAAAAAGGAGGGGATGTATGCGTGTAAATGGGTGATTCATCTTTCTGTACAGTAGAAACTAGCACAATCCTCTAAAGCAACTATACTCTAATAAAAATAATTTAAGAAATTAACTTTTTTAGGGTTTTTGCCCCTTATTTCTGATAACTCTGATGATGGGAGTAGATACTTACTGGATTTCTACTGAACAAATACCAGCTATCATTTTAGACATCACTACATGCTGTCTTGGAAAACGTGTCCTCCTGTTCTAATAGTAATGGTGCAATTAATTTATAGATTTCTCACTTTACAGTTGAAGAAATTGAGCCACAGAAAAATGAAGTAGACTTTTTTAAGATCTGAATTTTAAATTCATATTCTTTCTTCTACTTTATGCAGCCAAAAATATGAATGTCTAACTCTGTAGTCTTGTTTTTCCACATCATTTGATCAAGAATTGTTGCACATTATAAAATTTACTTATGACAATAACAAAGTGATTATCACTTGAGCAATTATAAGCTGATTGATTGCTAAAATAATTTGCATGTATAGTCAAGCAAATGCAAAAGCCATTTCTATTTTATATGTGCAATATTTTAATTCTGTTTTGCATTTGATAAACTAGAAGTTGAATTCTACAATTGCAAGGTTTCAGAATGTACTAACATTGATGAAGCAGGGCAGTAAATAAGCATTAGTTACTCTGAAGTTTAAAACTATAGAAGCTCTTCAGACAATAACATGGCAGTATCTCTCTACGGCTGGCACTTGCTCATTTTTCTCTCTGATCCAGTGAATGAAAAGGTGAAGCATTCACAATAAGAGGGAACACTGAAGGCAACAGGTCATGCGGCACACTTTTAACTTCAGGCAGGAGATATCTTGGGATCTAGTTTGACAGATCTGTCATCTTCTCTGGGTAGCACACCAGACAGCCACTTCCTGGTACCACACACTGCTCTGTCTTCCCTGATCACTTACTGCCTGTTGATGCACTGTCCCTCAAACTTCCTATTGTTCACATCATTTATAAGGCCTCCAGTTAGCAGCATGCTTTGATAGGGGAGCCTGATACTTTCCTTGAGGTAGATCTTAGTTCAAATTCTAGTATTGTCACAAAAAAGTCTAAAATGTAGCAATTTAGTATTGAAGATAGACAAAAGCAGTGGTTTTCAAAGTATGGGCTTCAAATTCTTGTGGGTCTCTGAGAGATATTCAGGAAATTCACATAATACTTTGATACTTCCTGCCTTTTTTAAAAGTCCAATTTCCTCATGAGCATGTAGTAGAATTTTCTAGAAGCTACACGACATGTAATATTGCAACAGGTTAAATGCAAAAGCAGATGGTGACTACAGCTCTCTTCCATAAAGTGAGACATAAATGGGATTTGCAAGAATGGAAAACAATATCACTGTTATTTATTTTAACTTCTAATAGGTTTATTATATTAACATCATTATCATTAAGTGTATTGATTTCTTTCTCTTTTTCTTTTTTTTTTTTTTTGCCACACTGTGGGGCATGCAGGATCTAAGTTCTGCTACCAGGAATTGTACACATGCCCCCTGCAATGGAAGTGTGGAACCTTAACCACTGGACTACCAGGGAAATCCCTGAATTGTATTCTAATGAGGTCAGTTTCTAATGCAAATACTAATAACTATAACCCACATTACAAAAGTTAATTGAGTCTCTATATTTAAAAACTATAGGTATAGAAGCTAAAAACTTCAAAAATGACTGAGAGAGACACTAAAACAATACAGATACTATATGTACATCAAAATATAAAAATATAATCAGTATACAGGAGTAAGTTTAAGAAAATACATGATTAGTTTTTCTCAGAAATATAAAATATTAATTGCTTTAAAATCCCTTAAATTTTCCACTTAAATAATATTATTTCTTTTATTCTTGGCACAGTATATTTTGTATTTATTTTAAGAGCAAAATTTTATCTCCCGTGTTTTATACAGATTCAGTAGTTTATAATGATTTATTAAATCAAACAGATTAATAATATTTGAATGATTTATCCTAAAAAAAAAGTCATTTTCAAAATACTAATTACAAGAAACCTTACATTTGCTTATAACAAGGAATCCCAATCCCTTGGAAAAAAAAAATTACCATAAGTGAAGTAGCTTTTGTAGCAGCATCCATGATCCTTACTTTCCAGGGTTCTTCAATGTTTTCTGGCATTGGTGTATAAATATAAAAAGCAAAAAGAATACAAATCAGTCCAAAGCATAAAATTTTGTACCCCATAATATTCTTTTCACAACCTCTGGGTAGCAATGATACAATGCCACCGTATATATACTAAAATGCTAAGTAGTAGGACAAAGGTACATGACAGTGTCTCTCAAGTAATCTGACTATGTTAACCATGCTGACCTAACATTCAGTTCCAAAATTAAGAATGACTAGTTGTAGCTGGTTCAACAGCTACACACACACTTTATCTGAAACACAGTTCACAATATGTCTCATGAAACATGCAGACAGAGTAGCAAAGAATTTAGAACATTGGCAGAAGCTCTTTCATCCTGTGCCACCATCATTGACTCAGCACAATAAATTTTACTATGAGTCTAAACAGAGCACAAGATAAACCATAAAGTCTGTTTCTCCTATTTTTATTTTGCAAAGATTAATGTGAAGAGCTTGAATCTCTTTGCAAAACAGAAATAGAGACACAGACATAGGGAACAAACATTTACACTCCAAGAGGGGGAGGAAGAAGTGAATTGACATGTATACTTTATACTATGTATAAAAAAGATAACTAAAAAAAAAAAAAAAACTACTGAATAGTGTAAAGGAAAAAGAAAAAAAGATTAAAAACAAACACACACACTTACACACACAAAAAAAAAAACCCCAAAGCCTGTCAGGTAATATTTAGTCATGCTGAAGGCTAATACCTTTGTCATACATTATTATAAAATTAAAATCCACTTTGGTCAACTGAGCTTTAGACAAGAAGAGTGGAACCTAGTGTTCTTGGCAGAATTAATTCATCCAGTCCAGAAACACTTATAAAGTGTTTCCTTACATTGAAAGGGAATCTTTTTAATCTATTTAGTTGGATGATCATGCAAAAAGTATGTATTCATTAAACAAATATTTATTGCATATCTTATATATGCTAAGTACCGGACAAAATGGTGAGAAAACTGAGCAAAAATCTGACATTTATCCATTCCTTTGTGGATCTTTTTTTGAACTACCTTTCTGACTTTCTAGTAAACCCCTAGTGGCACAGATGGTAAAGCGTCTGCCTACAATGCGGGATACCCGGGTTCAATCCCTAGATTGGGAAGATGCCCTGGCAACCCACTCCAGTACTCTTGCCTGGAAAATCCCATGGACGGAGGAGCATGGTAGGCTACGGTCCATGGGGTCGCAAAGAGTCGGACACGACTGAGCGACTTCACTGTCACTTTCACTTTTTTGACTTCCATTTTCCTTAAGACCATTTTTGGGGAGTTTTTCATAAAACAGTAAATTTGGAGCCTCTCCCATTTCTCCATTCATTTTGCAACAGAAGTTATTATTCTTACTGTAATTGCTGTTTTATCCCCATGCCATCATTTCTTGCTACAACCCTGCTTGATTATCTATCTAAGCATCAGACTGAAAGGGGTAAAGATGATTATTCTAAAACAGTTGAAGAATAAGAACCACATGGGTGGAAGAGGATAAGAAGGCTGCAAAAAGCCTAATGGAAAAGTCACCATTTTGAAATATCAGTCTAATTTTGTGCACTCATCCTTTCCCATCTTCTTTGGAACCTCACTGGCCCTGCCCTTCTCCCCAGTGGCTAGCTCTTTTTCTCTTGATTTCTAAATGACAGAATATGCCATCAGAAAATAGAAAAAATTATAAATTCTTCCTACATTCTGAAACCTAATCTCTTATATTAATAAAAAGAATTCTTGATAAAGACATAAATCCATATGCTTTATTGCAATATGGAAGAGCTTCAGATGCAGAAATAGCTTTCCTTGGTTGATGATTTTTCCCTCATGGATGTGGTGGTGAGGGAGGCTGATAAGTAGGTTGAAAGCAGAGAAATATTTCCCAATGTTTCTGATGGGAAACATATTTCCCAATGTTTCTGATGTTGAAAGCAGAGAAATATTTCCCAATGTTTCTGATGTATATGCCACATTCCTGCTGAAAAGAAGTATCTGCCAAGCGCATGCCGCCGCTGCCGCCGCTGCTGCTGCTAAGTCACTTCAGTCGTGTCCGGCTCTGTGCGACCCCATAGACGGCAGCCCACCAGGCTCCGCCATCCCTGGGATTCTCCAGGCAGGAACACTGGAGTGGGTTGCCATTTCCTTCTTCAATGCATGAAAGTGAAAAGTGAAAGGGAAGTCACTCAGTTGTGTCCAACTCTTAGCAACCCCATGGACTGCAGCCTACCAGGCGCCTCCATCCGTAGGATTTTCCAGGCAAGAGTAATGGAGTGGGGTGCCATTGACTTCTCCGGCCAAGCACATGAGACAGAGTTAAATATCAAAACTGTAGAAAACAGATGTGAATTGAAACTGATTAATGATACTATGTAGTCACAACTCAGGTCAATTCCTGCTTAGTTTGAAGTAATTAACCCTCACACTTGCTACAAAATATAGACACAGGTATGTTCATTCTTTGTAATAAAAATAAAATACAAAATTCTGTAAAGCAATTATCCTTCAATTAAAAATAAATAAATAAAAATTACTTCATTTTCAAAGATTCTTTTAAACACAATGTCTAGTACACACACATACACAAAAATTCAATGAATAAATCAGGCTCACAGACAGCCCTGATATTGGAATTCACAACAACAGAGAAAGATGTTATAATAACTATTTTAAATATGTTAAAAAAATTAGTTAAAATGGAGAAATGTAGAAAAGTGTTGAATTCATCATAGGTAAATAAAAAGGTTATAGATGGTTATTCTAGAATTAAAAATAAAATGTCTGATATAAAGGATGAATTGAGTGAACTAAGAAAAAGACATGAACATAAAGGTATGGCAGTATAAATTAGGCATGTGTGCAACATCAAATGGTCTAAAATATGTTTGAAGATTCCCAAGAGGACAGGAAATAATAAATGGGGAAGAAACATACTGGAATAGATGTTGGATGAGAAATTTCTAAAATTCATGAAAGACATGAGCCCACAAGTCAAACAGCTCAGTGAACTGATGACAGTATAAGTACAAACGGAAACACATAGAAGTCACGTCACGGTTGTAACTGTTGAAAACCAAAGATGAAGACAAAAATCTTGAAATTAGAATTCTAAGGTGACTGTCCGGAGTTTTTGGTTACTGGTATAAAAACAACTTATCCTAGTTATTCAATCAAGCACCAATGCAAATATTAATAAGAAAGAATTTGGCCGATGTTATTAAGGCTCCAAATCAGTTGACCTCAAACTTTCAATTACTGACATGAATACGCAGAGGTCCAATGTCAACCAATGGGGGCAGATTCTAAATGTTCAGTGGCTCCCAGTCAATAGCTTGCAAGAAAATGGGTAAGTCCTACAACCATAAATAACTCTACTCAGGAAACTATAAGCAAGGTGAAAAGACAGCCCTCAGATTGGGAGAAAATAATAGCAAATGAAGCAACAGACAAAGGATTAATCTCAAAAATATACAAGCAACTCCTGCAGCTCAATTCCAGAAAAATAAATGACCCAATCAAAAAATGGGCCAAAGAACTAAACAGACATTTCTCCAAAGAAGACATACAGATGGCTAACAAACACATGAAAAGATGCTCAACATCACTCATTATCAGAGAAATGCAAATCTAAACCACAATGAGGTACCATTACACGCCAGTCAGGATGGCTGCTATCCAAAAGTTTACAAGCAATAAATGCTGGAGAGGGTGTGGAGAAAAGGGAACCCTCTTACACTGTTGGTGGGAATGCAAACTAGTACAGCCCCTATGGAAAACAGTGTGGAGATTTCTTAAAAAACTGGAAATAGAACTGCCATATGACCCAGCAATCCCACTTCTGGGCATACACACTGAAAAACCAGATCTGAAAGAGACACGTGCACCCCAATGTTCATTGCAGCACTGTTTATAATAGCCAGGACATGGAAGCAACCTAGATGCCCATCAGCAGATGAATGGATAAGGAAGCTGTGGCACATATACACCATGGAATATTACTCAGCCATTAAAAAGAATTCATTTGAATCAGTTCTAATGAGATGGATGAAACTGGAGCCCATTATACAGAGTGAAGTAAGCCAGAAAGACCAACACCAATACAGTATACTAATGCATATATATGGAATTTAGAAAGATGGTAACTATAACCCTATATGCAAAACAGAAAAAGAGACAAAAAAAAGAGATGTACAGAACAGACTTTTGGACTCTGTAGGAGAAGGCGAGGGTGGGATGTTTCAAGAGAACAGCATCGAAACATGTATATTATCTATGGTGAAACAGACCACCAGCCCAGGTTGGATGCATGAGACAAGTGCTTGGGCCTAGTGCACTGGGAAGACCCAGAGGGATCGGGTAGAGAGGGAGGTGGGAGGGGGATGGGGATGGGGAATACATGTAAATCCATGGCTGATTCATGTCAATGTATGACAAAAACCACTACAATATTGTAAAGTAATTAGCCTCCAACTAATAAAAATAAATGAAAAAAATAAAATAACTCTACTCAGGCAACAACCTAAAAGAAGTTGAAGGAAGACTCTAAGCTCAGAAAAGCTCAGTTCTAACCAAGACCTTGATTTAAGCAATATAAAACTCAAATGGGTGAACCCACCCTTACCATACAAGATCCACAAAGTTTTGAAGTATTTGAATTGACTTAACCCATTAAATTAAATTTGTGGTAACTTATTACACAGGAATGGAAACTTACACAAACATTAAAGAAACCCAGTGAAGGGGGCAGGGACACATCATACTGTTGAAGGAAACAGCAGGAAGAAATATGGGCGGTATTACTTACCAAGCAAAAGACACTGAAGAAAATAAGACAATATCTGAGAAGTATTGAAGATAAAAAAGGAGTTGCCAATATAAAATTCTACACATGAAAAAATATATATATCCTTAAAGAGGGTAAATAAAGGCAAAGATAACACAATTTGTCACCAGCAGATTCACATTACAAGAAATACTAAGAAGCCTTCATCAGAAAAGCCAAAATAATCCCAGAGAGAAATACCAGCAGGCCAGAAGAAACCAGAGAGGATGTGAGACAAGGATATCCATTCCCACCACTTTTTTTTTTTTACCGAAGGACTTATCCAGTGAAGTAAGTCCAACAATTTGAGGCATGATGAAATAAAATCTGTATTTGAAGGCAGGACAAGAAAAAAATTAAACATTTCCTGTGTCCATCCTGGCCTCCTCTTTCTCATCCTCGTGTGCAGTGTGATCTGCTTTCCACATTAGCCAAACCTCTCAAAGATGGAAGTACCTGCTTACCATGAGATCACTTTTTCCCCTTTCCGCAGACCCTAAATATGTAACTCCATAAAAGACCAGCATTCTTTCCCAACTCTGCAGGAGGTCATGGTGACTTGCTGCTCACTTTGTACCAGCTAACCTGTATTATGTATCCTCAGAGAACTTTATGTAAAATATCAGTATGTCATGTTGATGCACAATCCTTTGTCTCAAAAACGTATATGACTATGCCTTCAGCTTCTAACTGGCAGAACAGTGCTCAGAGGTTTCTGAGAGTCTCTCTCCTGGGTTATATTCTTCACTTTAGCCCAAATAAAATTTCCTTTTCCTTATTAACTGTTCGTTGAACATTGTTGACAGGCATCAAGATTGAAAACAAAAAATAAAATTTGTTATTTTTAAGTGATTCATTAATACTCACAGAGAATCAAAAAGAATACATCTTCTAGAAATGAAAATTTAGCAAGATTGTGGGGAATAAAATGTAAAATTATAAATATTACAAATCAATGTTCACAAAAAAAATTGGAAATGTATTTTAAAAACGTTTAAAATTCTATTCATTTTCTGGCCAAAATAGATGAATATGACAAATCTACTCTCCCTCTGAATTCACACAACCTCCCCCACTCCCACCCGATTTGGAAATATATGAAACAATAGTTTGCAAGACACTGGAGATCAGGAAAAAGAGAGTAATTCCTAACAGACGAGAAATATGATTGCTCTAGCTTTCTGTCTTGGGAGAGTTTTCTGTGACATAGAGGAGGGAAAGAAGTCTGGTATGAACACACAGAGGAAGGAGTCTTTAGACACCAAGGTGCCTACAATTCACAGGACAGAAAATCATAGTAGGGAACATTGCTCAGAAAAAGAACTTCATGGATCTGTAGCTGGCTTCCTTGAAAACTGACTGGCACATTGCATCTGGGGTCATACATGGGGCACAGAAAAAGACCACCAGAAATGATTAAAGAGTGACCCAGTGCTCACAGAGGGTTAAGAATCTTGCCTGTTCTAAAAACTACACTGGAAAATTTTGAGATTCATGGACTATTAAATAGAGGACACAGAGGGTCTTCCCCTAGGACTGGGGAGTAATTAGCTCTGGACTGAAGACTACTCTGGTTCTGTCTAACAAATCTTAAAAGTAAGATCTGAAGAATCAGACTTTTTAAAACAAAAATACTCAGCATACAGAAAGGTAAGATTTACAGTTTTGGATATCCAATACAAAATAACCCAGCGTGTAAATATGTGGACAATAGAAACCCCATAATGAATAAATAAATCAATGAATCAAAACTGAACATCCTAGCACAAATGTCAGTAATAGCAGAAAAAGACATTAAAAGAGTATGCATAACTGTATACCAAAATGTTCTATGTTGTTTTGTTGTTTAGTGGCTAAGTCCTGTCTGTGACTCTTTTTGACTCCATGAACTGTAGCCTTCCAGGCGCCTCTGTCCTTGGAATTTCCAAGGCAAGAATACAGGAGTGGGTTGCCATTTCCTCCTCTAGGGGATCTTCCCAACCCAGGGATAGAATCTGCATCTTTTTCATTGACAGGCAGATTCTTTATTGCTGAGCCACCAAGGATGCCCAAAATGCTCTATTCAACATAGAAACATGAAGATACAAACATGAACCACATTGATGTGATCATCTTTTTCTTTTCTCTCTCTCTCTCTCTCTCTCTCTCTTTTTCTGGTAAGAAATATTGTTATGACTCAGAAAAACTTTCAAAAATTCGCTATTACAATCTTAGGGGAAATTGAGGTTCCTGGGTTGGTCCTCAGGGTCCCAGGCTGTGTTCTGGGAAAAGCATGGATTTCTCATGTATGAAGTGGGTCTTCCATCTAGGTCCTAGAGCCTAGAGGTACCAGTTCACCCTCCAAGAGGAAACTCATTCAATTAATGGTCTACATTTTCCCCAATTCCAGTGCAAGAGCTGATCAAGAACCACATATTCAAAGGCTTCCACAGCAACCTGGAAGATACACTCAAAACCATCAATTTATCAAGATAGAAATTTAACATAAATCTTTTAGAGTAAGCTTCAGCGTGCTTGAAGCTTACTTTGCAAGATTCAGCATGCAAAGACCTTGTAAGTCATCACATTATCTTCATAAAAAGATAAATTCCAAACAGATACAAAATTAAGAACTTTTTTCTTTGCTTCATTAGAGAACTGAGATCACAAGGCAAAGAATCAGCCCCAATCTGGAGAGATAGGCAAAGACAAAGAATCACAGCCAAGGTCAGATTACCTGAAGCAGAAGACACTGAAATTAGAAATTGATAGAATGACTTCAATGATAATTTCAGTAAATGGCTGGATGCCTGATGTGGATAAGTTTGAGTCAAAATCTCTTGAGGACTCAGAGATAAGAGGTTCCCAACACTTTTTTGGGTGTTACATCCAGAAACTCCACTAGGGAGTTGTCATAGTGAACAGTGGAGAAAATTCTTTCCTGTCTTTAGTAGGGAGAGAAAAAAAAATTTTTAAGTTGTTCCCAGTAATCTTCATAATGAAGGTTTCCTTTTCACCGAAAAAGCCTTCTCCCACCTGGAGAAAGAAAAAATAGCCAACTCCAGCCCCTTCTGATCTTCCTGTCTCATGTGAAGTACAAAGGGAGAAAGCAGAAAAGGCTAAGAAATTTCTTTAAAAGGCACAGCTCAGAGACTCAAATCCACTAAAAGAAAAACTTCAGTCTGAAGAGATAAAACAAGCATCAGAACATGATTCAGATATGATACTGATTTTGAAAATATCAATTAGGGAATTTGAAACAACCATGAGCAAGAGTAGAAGGAGATGACGGAGGATAACATGGTTGGACGGCATCACGGACTCTATGGACATGAGTTTGAGCAAGCTCCAGGAGTTGGTGATGGACGGGGAGTCCTGGCATGCTGCAGTCCAAGGGGTCGCAAAGAGACGGACATGACTGAGGGACTGAATGGAGCTGATGAGCAATATATTAGCCTCAAGTGGAAGTGTAGGCAATATGTAATAACAGATGGGTGATATAAGCAGAGAAATGGAAACACCAAGAGAGAATCCAAAGGAAATTCAAGAAATCAACAACAGTGTAAGAGAAATGAAGACTGCATGATTGACTCATTAGCAGAGTGAATGTGGCCGAGAAAAGAGTCAGTGAGTTTGGAAATACTGTGATAGAAAGTTCTCAAACTAAAATTTAAAGACAAAAATAAATAAATAAATAAATAAATTAGAATATCTAAGATTTGTGGAACAATTCCCATAGTTAGAACATATGCCTAATGGGAATACAAAAACAATAAAATAGAAAAACACCCTAAAGAAATATTTGAATACCTGATAATTTTCCAAAATTAATAGCCAAAAACACACATCCAGAAAACTCAGTGAACATTAAGCAGGAAAAAAAATTTATTTAAAAAATAAATATTGAAAGAGCTAGAGGGGAAAAGCACCTTGCTAAGGAGAAGAAAGATTAAAATTATATGCAATTTCTCTTAAGAAGTGAATTGGGAGCCAAATAGCCCAATTGCCTTTTGTTGGTGTGGACAGAGGTAAGAGGTAGCACGCTCTTGGCAGAAAGGCTGAGAGGTATGTGAAAGCTTGGATTTGGTTGCCTAATGATAGTCAGCAGCCAAAAAGAGAGAGAGATAAGCCTAGAGACAAACACAGGCTCTGTAAGCCTCATATAGGAATCTAGGTTTTACTCAGGGATATGGGGACATGCTGGAAGCTACACAGAGCAACATATGTTCCTCTTGCCTGAGGCGGTCACAGATTATTCCTCCTCTTATTCACAGTGATCCTAGTTTGTAAAGTACATTATTTGGTCATCCATCTATAAAAGTTTTTCAGGGTCACCATGTCTGACCTCTAGTTCTTAGGTTAGCAAGGAAGACGCTTGGCCTATAGTTTTCTTTTTTTTTGTGGGATCTTTGTCTTGTTTTGGTATTAAGGTGATGGTGGCCTCATAGAGTCCAGTTTTGGAGTTTATCTTCCTCTGCAATTTTCTGGAAGAGTTTGAGTAGGATAGGTGTTAGCTCTTCTCTAAATCTTTGATAGAATTCACCTCTGAAGCCATCCAGACCTGGGCTTTAGATTGTTGGATGATTTTTTATTATAGTTTCAATTTCTGTGCTTGTGATGGGCCTGTTAAGATTTTCTATTTCCTCCTGGTTCGCTTTTGGTAGGTTATACTTTTCTAATAATTTGTCCGTTTCTTCCAAGTTGTCCAGTTCATTGGTATATAGTTGTTCATAGTAGTCTCATGATCTTTTGTATTTCTGTGTTGTCTCTTGTGATTTCTCCATTTTCATTTCTAATTTTATTGATTTGATTATTCTCCCTTTTTTTCTTGATGAGTCTGGCTAATGGTTTGTCTATTTTGTTTATCTTAATGAACCAGCTTTTAGTTTTGCTGATCTTTGATATAGTCTCCTTAGTTTCTTTTTTCATTTATTTCTGCTCTGATTTTTATGATTTTTTTCCTTCTACTAACTTTGGGGTTCTTCTTTTTCTAGTTGCTTAGGGTGTAAAGTTAGGTTGTTTATTTGATGTTTCTCTTGTTTCTTTAGGTAGGCTTGTATTGCCATGAACCTCCCTGTTAGCGCTGCTTTTACTGAATCCCATAGGTTTTGGGTTGTCATGTTTTCATTTTCATTTGTTTCTATGAATATTTTGATTTCCTTTTTGATTTCTTCCATTACCTGTTGGTTATTCAGAAGTGTGTTGGTTATTCAGAAGTGTGTTGCTTAGCCTCCATATGTTTGGGTTTTTTATAATTATTTTTTCCTGTAGTTGATATCTTATCTTACCACATTGTGATCAGAAAAGGTTTGAAATTATTTCAATGTTTAAAAATTTACCAAACTTATATTTGTGGCGTGGGATGTAATCTATCCTGGAGAATGTTCTGTGTGCACTTGAGAAAAAGGTGAAATCCATTGTTTTGGGGTGAAATGCCCTGTAGATATCAATTAGGTCTAACCGGTCCCATTGTATCATTTAAAGCTTGTATTTACTTGCTATTTTTTGTTTGTTTGATCTATCCATAGGCGTGGGTAGAGTAGTAAAGTCCCCCACTATTATTGTGTTACTGTTAGTTTCCCCTTTCATACTTGCTAGTATTTGCCTTATGTATTGGACTGCTCTTATGTTGTATGCATATGTATTTATAATTTTTTTTCATTTATTTTTATTAGTTAGAGGCTAATTACTTTACAATATTGTAGTGGGTTTTGTCATACATGGACATAAATCAGCCATGGCTTTACATGTATTCCCCATCCCCATCCCACCTCCCACCTCCCTCTCTACCCGATCCCTCTGGGTCTTCCCAGTGCACCAGGCCCGAGCACTTGTCTCATGCATCCAACCTGGGCTGGTGATCTGTTTCACTCTAGATAATATACATGTTTCAATGCTGTTCTCTCGAAACATCCCACCCTCGCCTTCTCCCACAGAGTCCAAAAGTCTGTTCTGTACATCTGTGTCTCTTTTTCTGTTTTGCATATAGGGTTATCATTACCATTGGTTTGACCCTTGATCATTGTGTAGTGTCCTTCTTTGTCTCTTATCACAGTCTTTATTTCAAAATCTGCTTTATCTGATATGAGTATTGCTACTCTTGTTTTCTTTTGGTCTCCATTTGCATGAAATGTCTTTTCCAGCCCCTCACTTTCAGTCTGTATGTGCCCCTAGGTTTGAGGTGGGTCACTTATAGACAGCTATATAGGGGTCTTGTTTTTGTATCCATTCAGCCACTCTTTGTCTTTTTGTTGGAGTATTTGATCCATTTACATTTAAGGTATTTATTGATAAGTATGATCCCATTACCATTTACTTTGTTGTTTTGAGTTTGTTTTTATAAACCTTTTCTGTGTTTCCTGTCTAGAGAAGATCCTTTAGCATTTGTTGAAGACTGGTTTGGTGGTGCTGAATTCTCTCAGCTTTTGCTTGTCTGTAAAGCTTTTGATTTCTCCTTCATAGCTGAATGAGATCCTTGCTGGGTAGAGTAATCTTGGTTGTAGTTTCTATCTTTCATCGTTTTAAGTCTGTCCTGTCATTCCCTTCTGACCTGAAAAGTTTCTATTGAAAGATCAGCTGTTATCCTTGTGGGGATCCCTTTGTGTGTTATTTGTTGCTTTTCCTTTGTTGCTTTTAATATTTGATCTTTGTGTTTAATTTTTGTTAGTTTGATTAATATTTTTCTTGGGGTGTTTCACCTTGGGTTTATCTTGCTTGGAACTCTCTGGGTTTCTTGGACTTGGTTGGCTATTTCCTTCCCTGTTTTAGGGAAGTTTTCAACTGTATTCTCCTCAACTATTTTCTAATGCCCTTTCTTGCAGTCTTCTTCTTCTGGGGCACCTATGATATGAATTGATTTAACATTGTCCCAGAGGTCTCTGAGTTTGTCCTCATTTCTTTTTATTCTTTTTTTCTTATCTCTGCTTCATTTATTTCCATCATTCTATCTTCTACCACACTTATCCTCTCCTCTGCCTCAGTTATTCTTCTGTTGGTTCCTTCCAGAGTGTTTTTAATCTCAGTTATTGCATTGTTCATTATTGATGGACTCTTCTTTATTTCTTATAGGTCTTTGTTAAATGTTTCTAGCATTTTCTCAATCCTTGTCAAAGGTCTGTTTATCTGTTAATACATTTTATTTTCAAGATTTTGGATCATCTTTACTGTCATAGTTCTGAATTCTTTTTCTGGTGGACTCCCTATCTCCTCCTCTTTGGTTTGGTTTGGTGGGTTTTTATTATATTCCTTCACCTGCTAAATATTTCTCAGCCTTTTCATTTTTTTTATATTGCTGTTTGGGGTACCCTTTCTGCAGGCTGGAAGGTTGTGGTTCCTCTTAATTGTGGAGTCTGCTCCCTGTGGGTGGGGTTGGAGCAGTGGCTTGTCAACGTTTCCTGGTTGGGGGAACTTATGTCTGTGTTCTGGTGGGTGGAGCTGGATCTCTTCTCTGGAGTGCAGTGAAGTGTCCAGTGGTGAATTTTGGGCTGCCTACGGGCTTGGTAAGGCTTTGGGCAGGTCGTCTTTAGTGTTTAAGGTTGTGGCCCTGTTTTGCTAGAGAATTAACTTGGTGTGTCTTGCACTGGAACTTGTTGGCTCTTGGGTGGACCTTGGTTTCAGTGTAGGTAAAGAGACTTTTGGTTGGGCTCTTAATGCTCATTAATGTCTATTAATATTCCCTGGAGTCAGAATTTCTGTGATGTTCTAAAGCTCTGGAGTTGAACTTCCTGCCTCTGGGTTTATGGTCCTCCTCTTACAGTAGCCTCAAGACTTCTCCATCCATACAGCACAGAAGATAAAACCCCTTGGTTAATGGTGAAACAGCTTTCCACAGCCAGGAACACCCAGAGAGATTCACAGAGTTATATAGAGAAGAGAAGTGGGAGGAAGGAGATAGAGGTGACCTGGAAGAGAAAAGAGAGAGTCAAAAGGGGAGAGCGCAATCAAGTCAGTAATCAAGCCCTAAGTGAAAATGGATACTGAAGATTAAAATCTTAAAAGTACAAAATTGATAACAAATATCAAAAGGCAAAGATTAAAAACCTAGAATAGAGGTTAGACTCTCAAAAATACAATATAAAAAAATACAAAACAAAATCAATCACAAAAATTAAAAAAATATATATGAAATTTTTTTTAAATAGGGTTTTTTTTTTTAAAGGAAGGTAATAGTAAGCTATAAAAATGAAAGTTAAAGGAGTAATAAAGAATTAAATTTTTAAAAAAAATTAAAAAGTGCTAATAGTAAAAATATGTCTAGGAATTTCTCTGGAGCTGTTGTGGGCAGTGTGGGGTCAGTTCAGTGTGAGATAGTCCATTGTTCCAGCTTGTCTTGTTCTTAAGGTCTATAGTTGCCCCTCAAATTCACGGTCTCAGCATTAACTGTAGGGTTTTAATCTATTGCACCTGTCATTTCCAGGGTGGTTCCCCTTTCTTTGCTTATTTTGGCTTCCTCTGTTTGCAAGTGTCTAATTTCTGCCCCGACACAAAGGAACAACAGCCACTTATTTAGGCTCACCTTTTCAGTTGTGCTATGGGGAAAGAGGGAGGGACACTGCAAACGAAATACCACCGGCATGTGTGGGGAGAGCTCGCAGTGGGTGGACCCCCCTGGGTTTGCCACAGCCCAAGGCAACACGTGCTTCCTGGATCCACAATACTCGGGCTCCAGGTTGCTCTGCAAGGGCGCTGTTCCAAGTGGGCCCTGCATTTTGTTATTTCCCGGGTCCAAGCCTCTCAAGCAGCCGAGTGCTTGGCGAGCACAGTGTCCCAGGTGGGCCGTGCCTCTTATGCACCTGCCCGGTACTGCCGGCTTGGTTTCCCGAGCGCACCATGAGGGTAAGGTGCCAGATGTGCCGTGTGTCTCCTCTGGGGAGCTGACCTCAGGTTGTGACGCTTCTGGTGCATGTGAACCGTCCAGGACCCTAGCAAGACTGGGATAGCAACTGATTAGCAACTGGCAGCCTGCTCACAGTTTGGTGGAAGATGCAGTCTCAGGGGCTAAGATTGCAGTAGCCCCTTGCCTTCTGCCTCTGGCTGCCCCACACCCGTCTCCCTGCCTCTAGAGAGGGAGGACCCTAAACAGCAGCTGTCTTGCTCTCCTTTGGTATTTGCTAGGGCACAATCCTTTGTTCTGTGAGTGAGCCAGGGGTCACCATACAGCGTAAGGGCCTTTTACGAGAAAGATCCTTTTATTTTTGGTCTCTCTGCTGATCCCACATTTTGGGTTGCTAGTTCAGATTAACCCCCTCAGATTGGCCTCAGGGCATTCAAGCCCAGTCCTCACCCTAAGGACCGACGAAGCAGCCCACGCCTCCCTACCCACGCCCAACGCTGCTGGGAGACAGGAGTGTCTGAGCCGCTTCTCTGCACGTGTTTATTTGCTTTTTTCCCTCAGTTATGTTGGCCTCTGAGATTCCAACGCTCCCCACTGACGCGCCTGTAAGAGGGTTTCTTTTTGCATGGAAACTTCTCTTTCATGACTCCCTCCCCAGGGCGGATCTCCTTCCCTAAATCCTTTGTCTCTGCTTTTGTCTTTTATATTTTGTCCTAACTCCTTTTGAAGAGATTGGGCTTCTCTCTGGGTGCCTGGTGTCCTCAGTTAGCATTCAGAAGTTGTTTTATGGAAGTTGCTCAACATTCAAATGATTTTTGATGAATTTGTGTGGGAGAAAGTGGTCTCCCCGTCCTATTCCTTTAGCACCTTGGGACCCCTCGCCTCCTGATATTGCTTTTGCTGACTGTATGGAGCTTCTCCATCTTTGGCTGCAAAGAATATAGTGTTAGACACTCAGTCATGTCCGACTCTTTGCGATCCCATGGACTATAGCCCACCAGACTCCTCTGTCCGTGGAATTCTCCAGGCGAGAATATTGGAGTGGGTTGCCAACCCTTCTCTAAGGGATCCTCTCAAACCAGGGATTGAACCCAGGTCTCCTGCATTGCAGGCGGATTCTTCACCATCTGAGATATAATCAATCTGATTTCAGTATCGACCATGTGTAATGTCCATGTGTAGAGTCATCTCTTGTTTTGTTGCAAGAGGGTGTTTGCTATGACCAGTGAGTTCTTGGCAAAACTCTGTTAGCCTTTGCCCTGTTTCGTTTTGTACTCCAAGGCCAAATTTGCCTGTTACTCAAGGTATCTCTTGACTATCTACTTTTGCATTCCAGTCCCCTGTGAGGAAATGGACATCTTTTTTTGGTGTTAGTTTTAGGTCTTTTAGGTTTTCAGAGAACCATTCAACTTCAACTTCTACAGCATTAATGGTTGGGGCATAGACTTGGGTTACTGTGATATTGAATTGTTTACCTTGGAAACGAACAGAGATCATTCTATCATTTTTAAGATTGTGCCCAAGTACTGCATTTCAGACTGTTTTATTGACTATGAGGGCTTACTCCATTTCTTCTAAGGATTCTTGCCCACATTAGTAAAATAATGGTCATCTGAATTAAATTCATCCATTCTGGTCCATTTTAGTTCACTGATTCCTAAAATGTCTATGCTCACTCTTGCCTTCTCCTGTTTGACCACTTCCAATTTACCTTGATTCATTGACCTAACATATATACATGTGTGCTATGCTGTGCTTAGTCTCATTTGTATCCAACTCTTTGCGACCCAGTGGACAGCCTCCCACCAGGCTCCTCTGTCCATCAGATTCTCCAGGCAATAATACCCAATATTCTTGCCATGCCCTCCTCCAGGGGATCTTCCCAACCCAGTAATTGAACTGGGATCTCTTGCATTACACGCAGATTCTTTACCAGTAGCTGAGTTACCAGGGAAGTGTGTATATATACATATATATATATGTAGATGTATAGAGATATATATATACACACACATGTGTAGATGTATAGATATATATATATATACATACATATAAATATATATAAATAATGCATTTATATGCAGCATTTGTAAAGCAGACTGCCACATCCAGTCCCTAAAATATACTTATCTTTGTGCCTTAGAAATCAGCTAGTTCAGAGAGATAATATAAATTTCTTGTTGTAGATACATGTTGGCTTAAAAGCTAAGAAAACCTAAATATCACTTCTTTTGAATATTCTAGTTCACTTTTGGGAACTACCATACCCTGTTCCTTGAAGTCTTTGGTGGGCAAGTTGATCTAGGGGAAAATCACTCACCTGTCAGGAGGTGAGAAAGTAACCCTAAGGTAAACTTAGTGCACTCTCCCTAGGTATTGACTAATAAACAGACAAACAGAAGGAAAAGAGTTAGCAATGACTTGTCACCACAATGGCGCTCTGCAGAGCTGTATTCCTGGATACTGACTTCTCTGGTAAGGCTTTGCGGGTGGCCCAGCAGTAAAGAATCCACCTGTCAATGCAGAAGACACAGGAGATGTGGGCTCAATCCTTGGGTCAGGAAGATCCCCTACAGTAGGAAATGGCAACCCACTCCAGTATTCTTGCCTGGAAAATTGCATGGACAGAGGAACCTAGCTGGCTAAAGTCCCTGGAGTCACAGAGAGTTGGACACAGTTGAGCAACTGAGCACACACGACTTCTCTGATGCTGCTGACTTCTCTGAAACTTAGATTACAAATTTCTTTCAAGTTTATGAGGTTCCAAAATGCTATAAAATTTTCTCAATTTTGCTATACTATCACTGCCTTTGTTAGACTTTTTAAAAATTAGTCAGAGTCACATCACCTTCTTTGCTCACTTCAGTTCAGTTCAGTTCAGTTCAGTCGCTCAGTCGTGTCTGACTCTTTGCGACCCCATGAATCGCAGCACGCCAGGCCTCCCTGTCCATCACCAATCCCAGAGTTTACTCAAACTCATGCCCATCGAGTCAGTGATGCCATCCAGCCATCATCCTCTGTCGTCCCCTTCTCCTCCTGCCCCCAGTCCCTCCCAGCATCAGGGTCTTTTCCAGTGAGTCAACCCTTCACATGAGGTGGCCAAAGTACTGGAGCTCCAGCTTCAGCATCAGTCCTTCAAATGAACACCCAGGACTGATCTCCTTTAGGATGGACTGGTTGGATATCCTTGCAGTCCAAGGGACTCTCAAGAGTCTTCTCCAACACCACAGTTCATAAGCATCAATTCTTTGGTGCTCAGCTTTCTTCACAGTCCAACTTTCACATCCATACATGACCATTGGAAAAACCATAGCCTTGACTAGACGGACCTTTGTTAGCAAAGTAATGTCTCTGCTTTTTAATATGCTATCTAGGTTGGTCATAACTTTCCTTCCAAGGAGTAATCATCTTTTAATTTAGTGGCTGCAATCACCATCTGCAGTGATTTTGGAGCCCCAAATCAATAAATTCTGACACTGTTTCCACTGTTTCTCCATCTATTTCCCATGAAGTGATGGGACCAGATGCCATGATCTTAGTTTTCTGAATGTTGAGCTTTAAGCCAACATTTTCACTCTCCTCTTTTACTTTCATCAAGAAGCTTTTTAGTTCCTCTTCACTCACTTACTACCAAGCAAAACAAAACAAAAAATTCCATGTGTTTCAGTCAGGTCTGGGGGAGCGGCTCAGTGGTAGTCAGAGATCCTCTGTGTACATTACTGAATAATGAAAGATTCTCATTTCAGTACAAAAGTGATGTTATGTTTTATCTGAGATATTAGTGTCAAGAGGTTAAATACTATCAAAAAGAACCATCATTCAAACAAAATGCCTTACTTTATAAATACTGTAGCACTTTTCATATACTTGTTTGCCATACAGATCTTCTTGGGAAAAAACTTCTATTTAGGTCCCTTGATCATTTTAAAATTGGAAATTGGGCTCTTTGTTTTTTGGGTTTTCTTACTATCGACTTGTATGAGTTTCTTATATATTTTTGATATTAACCCCTTATCAGATAGATGCTTTGCAAATACCATTTCCCATTCTGTAGGTTGCCTTTTCATTTTCATCTTGGTGATGGTTTCCTTTACTGTGCAGTAGCTTTCTAGTCTGATATAGTCCCATATGTCTATTTTTGCTTTTGTAACCTTTTCTCTTGGTGTCATATCCAAAAAAGTTGTTGTCAGGGTCAATGTCAGAGAGCTTTTCCCTTGAGTTTTTATCTAGGAGTTTTTAGGTTTTCAGTGCTTACACTTTAATCTTTAACCTATTTTGACTTGGGTATGATACAGGAAAGGGGCACTGTTTCATTCTTTTGTATATGGATATCCAGTTCACCCAACACCATTTATTGAAGATTATCCTTTTCCCATTGTGTAATCTTGGCACCCTTGTTAAAAAATAGTATACTATATATACTGGAATTATTTCTGGATTCTGTATTCTGTTCCATTGGTCTATATGTCTGTTTTTATGCCAATATCATACTGTTTTGCTTATTGTAGCTTTTAATACAGTTCAAAATCAGGAAATGTGATTCTTTCAACTTTGTTTTCTTCAAGATTGCTTTGCTATTCAGGATCTTCTGTGGTTTCCTTTGAATTTCAGAATTATTTGTTCTATTTTAGAGAAAAAGTCCATTGAAATTTTGATAAAGTGCATTGAATCTTTGTATTGCCTTGGGTAGTATGGACATTTTAACATTATTGATTTTCACAATGCATTAGCACCAGATATCTTTTCATTTATTGTGTTCAATATCTTCCTTTAGCCTTTTATTCATGTCAGTATAAAAAATGCTAACATGTTTCACAGACAAATTTTCTTGGGAAAGCAAAAGAATATGAAAACACAAATATAAATATCCACATTTGGGGTATAAAGCTAAAGGACACCTTAGAGGGAAATTTATAAAATTAAATTACATTAGAAATTAAGAATTGTCTCAAAACAATATTCAAAACGTTCATATCAGAAAACTACAAAAGAAGAGCAAAGAAAACTCAAAGAAGCAGGACAGAAGAAATAATAAAGGCAGAATGAGAATTCAATAAAATTAGAGCAAAACAAAAATTAGAGAAAAAATGACATAAAGCTCACTTCTTTTAAAGAATAAAATGGTAAATCTATACATAGACTGACCAAGAAAAGAGAAGACTCAAATTACCCAACATGAAGTATGAAAGAAAGAAAGAAAGGATATCATTACAGAATTCATAAACATTAAAAGAATAACAAAGGAATACTAAAAAAATTTGTGTCTATAAACTCTATAGTTTAAATCTACAAATTTCTTAAATTTGTTGCAGTCTTTCATAACTTACTTAAAAAGAAATAGATAGCTTGAATTGTGCCTATATATACTTTAAAGATTTGAATTTGCAATCTAAAAACTTCAAAAAACTAAAACTTGAGGCTCAGTTTATTTTAGTAGCAATTAATAGTAAACATCAGTGAAAAATTATAGTCACTCTAAAAAAGAACTTCCAAAAAATAGAAAAGAATACTTCCCAACTCACTATATTGGGCTATCATTATCCTATTATGAAAATGAGAAAGGCATTACAAGAAAAGAAAACTATAGGCCAATACAGAAGCAAAAACTCTTTAACAAAATGTCAAATCACATTCACTGATATTTAAAAAGGGTAATATTTATTATCAATTAAGATTTATCCCAGAATGTAAGATTAGCACCCTATTTGAAAATCAATGTAATTCATGATGTGAAGTGAAGCGAATGTCCCTCAGTCATGTCCTACCCTTTGTGACCCCACAGACTGTATAGTCCATGGCATTCTCCAGGCCAGAATACTGGAGTGGGTAGCCATTCCCTTTGCCAGGGGGCCTTCCCAACCCGGGGATCTAACCCAGGTCTCCTGCATTGCAGGGGGATTCTTTACCAGCTGAGCTACCAGGGAAGCCCAAGAATACTGGAGTGGGTAGCCTATCCCTTCTCCAGCAGGTCTTCCCAACTCAGGATCGAACCGGGGTCTCCTATATTGCGGGGGGATTCTTTACCAGCTGAGCTACCAGGGAATTCATGATATTAACACAGAAAAGAAATTACATGCAGAAAATAACTTGGCTTAAGTCATCACTTTTTTATGACAGAAATTCTCTGCAAACTTAGGATAAAACAAAACTGTCTTAATCTGAAAAAGGATATCTTTTTAAAAGTCATTATATTTAATGGTGAAAGACAAAATCGTTTCTCCTAAAAGCAAGCAACAAAAGGCAAGAATGCCTGCTCTCTACTCAACTAAATACTGGAAGTCCCAGTCAGGGCATTAAGGCGGAGGAAGAAAAAGTCACAAAGACTGAAAAGAAAGGAGTAACAGCCTTTCTGTGTTTCCAGCCTCTACAGTTATCTAAGGAGCAAATATTATAGGATCTACAAAAAATATCTCACAAAACTGATAAGCAAGTTAAGTCAGAACAAAGGATACAAAGTCAACAAATTTTTTAAAATGCTATTTCAAATTTAGTAATGAACAAATGCAAATAAAAATTTTAAGAGAACACCAATTATCATAACACCAAAATTGAAATGCTTGGTTATAAACATATAGCAAATAATATTCAGTATTTGTCTGTTGAATACTAAAAACACTGATGGAAGAAATCAAAGACATAATTTAATTGTGAAATATATATAATTGGTCAGAAGACAATATTGTTAAAATGTCAGTTCTTTCTAATTTGGCTTACAGAGTCAACCTAGTATCAGGCAAAATCTCATCAGAATATTTATTCACCAATAAGCTAAATTTAAACACAGTTCAGTTCTGTTCAGTCGTTCAGTCGTGTCCGACTTTTTGCAACCCCATGGACTGCAGCACGCCAGGCTTCCCTGTCTATCACCAACTCCCGGAGCTTGCTCAAGCTCATGTCTATCGAGTCGGTGATGCCATCCACCCACCTCATCCTCTGTCATCCCCTTCTCTTCCTGACTTCAATCTTTCCCAGCATCAGTGTCTTTTCCCATGAATCAGTTCTTTGCATCAGGTGGCCAAAGTATTGGGAGTTTCAGCTTCAACATCAGTCCTTCCAATGAATATTCAGGACTGATTTTCTTTAAGATTGACTGCTTTTATCTCCTTGCAGTCCAAGGAACTCCCAAGAGTTTCCTCCAACACCACAGTTCAAAAGAATCAATTATTCAGCATTCAGATTTCTTTAAGGTCCAACTCTCACATCCATACATGACTACTGGAAACCATAGCTTTGACTAGACGGACCTTTGTTGGCAAAGTAATGTCTCTGCTTTTTAATATGCTGTCTAGGTTGGTCATAGCTTTTCTTCCAAGGAGCAAGCGTCTTTTAATTTCGTGGCTGCAGTCACCATTTGCAGTGATTTTGGAGCCAAAGAAAATAAAGTCTCTCACTCATTGTTTCGCCATCTATTTGCATGAAGTGATGGGGTGATCTTAGTTTCTTAATGTTGAGTTTTAAGCCAACTTTTTCATCCCCCTCTTTCACTTTCATCAAGAGTCTCTTTAGTTCTGCTTTGCTTTCTGCCCTAAGGGAGGTGCTATCTGCATATCTGAGATTATTGATATTTGATATTTTAATTATTAATTATTGATATTTCTCCCAGCAATCTTGATTCCAGCTTGTGCTTCATCCAGCCCAGCATTTCACATGATATACTCTGCACATAAGTTAAATAAGTAGGGTGACAATATACAGACTTGTCTTACTTGTTTCCCAATTTGGAACCAGTCTGTTGTTCCATGTCCAGTTCTAACTGTTCCTTCTTGACCTGCATACAGATTTCTCAAGAGGCAGGTCAGGTGGTCTGGTATTCTCATCTCTTCAAGAATTTTTCAGAGTCTGTTGCGATCCACACAGTCAAAGGCTTTGGCATAGTCAATAAAGCAGAAGTAGATGTTTTTCTGGAACTCTCTTGGTTTCTTGATGATCCAACAAATGTTGGCAATTTGATCTCTGCTTCCTCTGCCTTTTCTAAACCAGCTTGAACATCAGGAAGTTCACAGTTCATGTACTATCGAAGCCTGGCTTGGAGAATTTTGAGCATTACCTTACTAGCGTGTGAGATGAGTGCAATTGTACAGTAGTTTGAACATTCTTTGGCATTGCCTTTCTTTGGGGTTGTAATGAAAACATCTTTTCCAGTCCTGTGGCCACTGCAGAGTTTTCCAAATGTCCTGGCATATTGAGTGCAACACTTTCACAGCATCATCTTTTAGGATTTGAAATATCTCAACTGGAATTCCATCACCTCCACTAGCTTTGTTTGTAGTGATGCTTTCTAAGGCCCACTTGACTTCACATTGCAGGCTCTCTGGCACTAGGTGAGTAATCACACCATCGTGATTATCTGGGTCATGAAGATCTCTTTTGTACAATTCTTCTGCATATTTTTGCCACCTGTTCTTAACATCTTCTGCTTCTGTTAGGTCCATACCATTTCTGTCCTTTATCAAACCCATCTTTGCATGAAATGTTCCCTTGATATCTCTAATTTTCTTGAAGAGATCTCTAGTCTTTCCCATTCTGCTGTTTTCCTCTATTTCTTTGCATTGATCACTGAGTAAGGCTTTCTTATCTCTGCGTGCTATTCTTTGTATATTCAAATAGGAATATCTTTCCCTTTCTCCTTTGCCTTTGGCATCTCTTCTTTTCTCAGCTATTTGTAAGGCCTCCTCGGACAATCATTTTGCCTTTTTGCATTTCTTTTCCTTGGGGATGGCCTTTATCACCACCTCCTATACAATATCACAAACCTCCATCCATAGTTCTTCAGGCACTCTGTCTATCAGATCTAATCCCTTGAATCTATTTGCCACTTCCACTATATAATCATAATGCATTTGATTTAGGTCATACCTGAAGGGTCTAGAGATTTTCCCTACTTTCTTCAATTTCAGTTTGAATTTGTCAATAAGGAGATCATGAACTGAGCCACAGTCAACTCCTAGTCTTGTTTTTGCTGACTGTATAGAGCATCTCCAAATTTGGCTGCAAAGAATATAAACAATCTGATTTTGGTATTGACCATCTGGTGATGTCCATGTGTAGACTCTTCTCTTATGTTGTTGGAAGAGGGTGTTTGCTGTGAACAGTGCATTTTCTTTGCAAAACTCTGTTAGCCTTTGCCCTGCTTTGTTTTGTAATCCAAGGCCAGATTTGCCTGTTACTCCAGGTATCTCTTGACTACCTACTTCTGTATCCCTGTCCCGTATAATGAAAATGACATCTTTTTGGGGTGTTAGCTCTAGAAGGTCTTGTAGCCTTCAAAGAACTGTTCAATCTCAGCTTCTTCAGCATTAATGATTGGCACATCACCCTGGATTACTGTGATATTGAATGGATTGCCTTGGAAACGAACAGAGATCATTCTGTCATTTTTAAGATTGCATCCAAGTACTGTATTTCAGACTCTTTTGTTGACTATGATGACTACTCCATTTCTTCTAAGGGATTCTTGCCCACAGTAGTAGATATAATGGTCATCTGTGTTAAATTCACCCATTCTGGTCCATTTTAGTTCACTGATTCCTAAAATGTCAATGTTCACTCTTGCCATCTCCTGTTTGACCACTTCTAATTTGCCTTGACTCATGGACCTAACATTCCAGGTTCCTGTGCAATATTGTTCTTTCCAGCATCGTACTTTACTTCCCTTTGCTTCCCATTACTTCCACAACTGGCTGTTGTTTTCACTTCAGCACCATCTCTTTATTCTTTCTGGTGTTATTCCTCCACTTTTCTCCTGTAGTGTATTGGGCACCTACCAACCTGGGGAGTTCATCTTTCAGTGTCATATCTTTTTACCTTTTCATACTGTTCATTGGGTTCTCAAGGCAAGAATACTGAAATCATTTGCCAGTGCCTTCTCCAGTGGACCACGTTTTGTCAGAACTCTTCACCATGACCCATCCATCTTGGGTAGCCCTACATGACAATTTAAACATTAAAAGAATGATTAATTACAATAACCAAAGCAAACTTGATAATGAAGAACCAGGCTAGAAGACTCATAAATTTTTCTTCCAAGAGTACTGAGAAACTATTAATAGAGTCATCAATGAAGTGAAGTTGCTCAGTCGTGTCTGACTCTTTGCGACGCTTTGGACAGTAGACTGCGTGGCTCCTTTGTCCATGGAATTTTCCAGGCTAGGACACTGGAGTGGGTTTCCATTTCCTTCTCCAGGGGATCTTCCTGACCCTGGGTCTCCTGCACTGAAGGCAGACTCTTTACCCTATGAGCCACTGGGGAAGCCCAAGAGTAATCAGTACAATGTACTAATAGCACTAGTGAAAAACTGGACTCACAGATCAAGGAAAGAGAACAGTCAGTTTGGAAATAAACCAATACAAATGTGACCAATTTATTTTTGACACAGATGCAAGGCAGTTCAATGAAGAAAGGTAAGTGTTTCAACAAATGGTGCTAGAACAATTGGACATCCATATGCAAAAAGAATGTACCTTGACCAAATCGTCACACCTTACATTAACTCATATCCAATACTTAAATGTAAAATGAAAAATGACAAGCCTCTTAGAAAACATCATAGGAAAAAATCTTTGTCATCTTAGGTTAGGGGGGAAAAGTTCTTAGAGTATCAAACTAGAAAAGGAAGATTAAAATGTTTCAATAAAATGTAAAATATTTTTCTGTGTAACGTAAGACAACAAAAGAGAAGCCCCAGAGTGGGAGAAATATTTTCAAAATTAAGTTTCTGCTAGATGACTTATATCTCAATTAGGAAGAACTCTCAATAGTCGACAATAGCAAAACAAAAAAACAACTTTTTCAAATGGAGAAAAGATGAAACATATTTGTTACCACCACCAAAAAAAAAATGGTATTGCAAATAAATACTTGAAAAGATACACAATACCTTTAATCATTAAGGAAATGCAAATGTACACTACAATCAGATATTTGACACACTTATTAGAATGGTTTTTAAAGAAAAACTGAAAATACTAAGTGCTAGTAAGAACACGGAACAACTAAAACTTCCATTTATTGCTAATCTAAATACAAAATGGTGCAGGTTCTTTGGGAAGTATTTTGGTAGTTTCCTATAAAGATAAGTATATGTTTATATCATGAACTAGAAATCTAGTTCTAGTTATTTACCCAACAGAAACTAAATTTTTTTTTCATACAAAAGCCTGTATATGAGTGCTTTAACAACTTTATTCATATCCACTCCAAAGTTGGACAACCCAAATATCCTTCAACTGTTTATTGAAGACAGACTATGATACGTCCGTATAATGGAATATTACACAGCTTCAGAAAGAATTTAATTTACTATACTCTCACAGCACGGATTACTCTCTAATGCATTATGCATAGTGAAATACATCAAGCTGGACTCAAAATCCAAAGGCATATGAACCCATTTCTAAAAATTATAGAAACGGAAATGTATACAGATATACAGTGATCGGTGCTTACCAGGGGATTAGGATGGGGAAGTCTTTACTAAAAAGAACAGCACAAAGGTGATTTTGAGGGGTTATGTTTTCATGTTTTGATTATAGCTGGTGGTTACATGAATCTCTACCTATATTAAATCACATGCTGCTGCTGCTAAGTCACTTCAGTCATATCTGACTCTGTGCAACCTCATGGATGGCAGCCCACCAGACTCCTCTGTCCACAGGATTCTCTCGGCAAGAATACTGGAGTGGGTTACCATTTTCTTCTCCTATTAAACTACATAGGACTATATAATTGAAAGACTGAATTTAATTGTATGCAAAGTTAAATCAGGATGGGGAATACGTGTAAATCCATGGTGGATTCATGTCAATGTATGACAAAACCCACTGCAATGTTGTGAAGTAATTAGCCTCCAACTAATAAAAATAAATGAAAAACAATAAATAAATTTAAAAAAAATTTTTTAATAAAATAAAATAGTTGAGGATTAGAACCAAATGGGTGGAAGAGGATAAGATCGCTGCATATAAGCTAAACATGAACAATCCAACATGTGGATAGACATAATGGAAAACAACATTTTGAAATATCAGTCTAATTTTGCATACTCATCCTTCTCCATCTTCTCTGGAACGTCACTGGCCCTGCCTTTCTTCCCGTGGCTAGCTCTTTTTCTCTTAATTTCTAAATAATGGAATATGCAGTCAGAAAATAGAAAAAATTACAAATTATTCCTACCTTCTGTATTATGAAATCTAAGATCTTATGTTTAAAAAAGATTCTTGATAAAAAAATTAATTTATATGCTCAATTGAGATATGGTAGAGCTTCAAATGCAGAAATAGTTTTCTTTGGTTGATGCTTTTTTTCCCTCAGGGGTGTGGTGATGAGGGAGGCTTGTAAGCAGGTTGAAAGCAGAGAAATATTTCCCAATCCTTCTAGTGGTTATATGCCACAAATTTCTGCTAGAAGGAGATGTCTGCTGAGCACATGGGACAGAGTTTAGTCTCAAAACTGTAGAAATCAGATGTGAATCAAAACTAATTAATGATGCTACATAACCACAATTCAAATTAATTCCTATTTGATTTGAGCTAATCAGTCCTCATACTTGTTGCAAAATATAGGTAAGGATGTGCCCTTTGTAAAAAATAAAAAAACTACTTCATTCAAAGATTGTTTTAAACACAATTGTAGTACATACACACACACACACACACACACACACACACAATGCAGTAAAGCAGACCCACATACAACTCTGGTGTTGGAATTAATAATGAGAGCAAAAAGATGTTAAAATAAATATTGTAAATATATTCAAGAAATAAGATAAAATGGAGAAATGTATAAAAGTGTTGAACTCATCATATGTAAATCCAAAGATTATAAAGTTATTCCAGAATTTAGAAATACACTGTCTGCAATAAAGGATTAGATGAGTGAATTAAGAAAATACTAACTTGAAGATATGCCAACATAAACTAGTCATGTGTACAACATCAAATGGTCTAGTATACGTTTGATAAGATTTCCAAGAGGACAGGAAATGAAAATAGGGAAGAAGCGCACTGGAATAGATGTTGGATGAAAATTTTCTAAAATTCATAAAAGACGTGATCTCACAAAATAAACAGCTCAGTGAACAGATGACAGTAGACATACAGACTGAATCACATATATTAGGCACGTCATAACTGTAACTGCTGAAAGCCAAAGATGAAGACAAAGTTCTTATAATTAGAATCCTAAGATGGCTACACAAGGTTCTTGGTTACTTGTGGACAAACACCTTATCCTAATTACTCAGTTCAACACCAATGTAAGAATTGCTATGAAGGAATTTTGCAGATGTAATTAAAGCTCCAAATCAGCTGACCACAAAATTTCAATTACTGACAGGAATATGTAAGGGTCCAAATGTCAAGAAAGTGGATAGACTCTAAAGGTTGAGTGGCTCCCAGTCAACACCCTGCCGGAAAATGGGTGTCTAAGTTCCACAACCATAAACATCTAAACTCTGACAACATCCTAAAAGAGCTTGGAAGAAGACTCCAAGCTCAGAAAAGTTTATAGCTCTCACCAAGTCCTTGATTTAAGCAATAAAAACCCTGCGGGCTGAACCATCCATACCGTTCAAGACACAAAATTTTGAAATGTTTTCATGTCGTAACCCATTAAGTTAAAGTTGTGCTAACTTGTCAACAAAACATGATACACCCGAGAAAATATATACCCTTAGAGGGAGTAAAATAAAGACAAAACTAACACTCTGCCACCAATAGATTCACAAGAAATATTAAGAAAACTTATTCAGAAAAACCAAAAATACCGTAAAATTAAAAGTTCCCAAAATAAAATTCAAAGAAAAAAAATAAATTTTAAAATGAGATAGAAGGTCTAGCACATGTGGAATAATTCCAAAAGTTAGAACACATGTCTAACAGGAATACAAAGAGCAAAAAAAAAAATGCAAAAGAAATATTTGAATGTCTGAGAATTTTCCAAAATGAACAGACACAAAAACACATCCAGGAACCTCAGTGAACACCAAGCAGGAAATATACCAAGAAATCTATTTAAAAAATAAATACTGAAAGAAGCCAAAGGGTAACACATCTTCCAAAGGGGAAGAAGGATTAGAATTAAATCAGACTTTTCTTCAGAAGTGAACTGAAGAGATGAATAGTTATTCCACGTTATACGTATGCAGAGAGGTAAAAGGTAGCACCTTCTTGGCAGAAAAACCAAAAGGTATGTGAAAAATTGGATTTGGTTGCCTAATGCTTGAGAGCAGAAAAGAACACTGGAAGATAAGCCTGGAGACAAAGACGGGCTCCAGAAACCTCATTTAGGAATCCAGGCTTTACTCTGAGGGATGTGGGGACATGCTACACGCTACATAGGGTGACCATACGTTCCTCTTGCCTGAGGCAGTCACAGATTATTCCCCTCTTTATTTAAAATGATCTTGGTTTGTACAGTAAATTATTAGATCATCCACCTATGAAAGTTTTTCGAGGTAACCACGTCTGCCCTCTAGTCATTAATCTGACAGGGAAGAGGTATTGGAAGACACCCAAACGCTCAGAAGATCTGATGATCCTGAGTTGTGTGTAAGGGGAACTCTGGCAGAGAATACAATATGAGGCGGCTTCCTTTTCCTTCATAAACTTAAAACCAGAAGGTAGAAATTCACAAACTAAGCTCCCTGATCCATTCACCTTGACCTTTAACTTGAACTGTAGACTCACACTCTAATATTTCAGCAAGAAGGAAAAACAATAAAAATTAAAGCCCAACACAAAGCAAAGTGGCCAACAGCCCTTACCCTGAGTAAAAAATCTATTTGGTCTACTACCGACTCTGGAAAGAGGAGGGGTCAGCTCCGTCTTTCTCTAAAATTAGCATAGGCTGCCTAAGGGACCGGGATAGCACCTGGGGCCTAGTCAGGGAGACCTAAAAGTGGTTCAGATTCTTCAGGTGCCCTCCATCCCGTTTTCTGCACCTCCTCTTTCACTCACCTTCAAAGATCTGGATTCCCGCAGGGACCACCCCTTTCAGAGCCTCCCTTTCCCACAGTGTTGTTGCCTAAATCACCTCTCTTAACCAAAACCTCCTTTCTTTTAGAATAGCTGATTTGATCTGTTATGACATTAATAACAGTGACTAAAAGTTAAAATTGACTGAACACATACATGTGTCAGGAAAGTTGTTATACTCTTATTAAATAATCATAATCATCACTTAACACATCTCATATCCTTTGCAGATGATTAAGCCTCAAATGATATCTCCCTTGGTGGCTAGGTGGTAAAGAATCTGCCTGCCAGTGCAGGGTACGCAGGTTCAAGCACTGGATTGGAAATATCCCCTGGAGAATAAAGTGGAAAACCCTTCCAGTATTCTTGCTGGGAAATCCCACATACAGAAGAGCCTGGTGGGCTAAAGTCCATGGGGTCTTAAAGAGTTAGACACAACTTGGCCACTAAACAACAACAAACCTCGAAACTCTGATATCTTATTTTTAATGCAGTTCCACCTCTAACTGCTAATTTTTACTATTGTTGCTTTAACCATATCCTCTAAGTTCTTTAACTGGCTCATCCATCCATCCCTATGTACCTACAGCCATAATTCACCTGGCGAATTGTTTGTGGTTTGAAGAGGAGAAAATTTTATTTTCACTTTTTCCTTCTTTCTGCTACAGAAAAAAAATGTACTTTAATTAAAAAACAGTAAGTTGCTTAGGAGATCTTTCTAAGTAATCTGTATATCTCTCAAGTTTATTTGGGTCTAGGCTTTTATGGTCTTTGAAATGTTTTTCAACTGCACATTGCCTGCATTAACTGTTCATCGTCTTGAGCGCTTATTTTTGTAACTTTTTTAAAAACTGCAGTATAATTGCTTCACAATGCTATGTTAATTTCTGCTATACAATGAAGTGAATCAACTATATGTCTATGTCTATCTCACCCATCTTGAGTCTCCCTCCGAACACCCTATCCCACCCCTCTATATCATCACAGAGCACCAAGCTGAGCTCCCACCACTATAGAGCAGTTGCCCACTAGCTGTCTATTTTACACATGGCCCTGGATATTTTTTCATTATATTGGTCCTTTGGATTCTCTCTGTGTTTTTTTGTTTGTTT
This sequence comes from Cervus canadensis, assembly GCF_019320065.1. Classification (NCBI taxonomy): domain Eukaryota; kingdom Metazoa; phylum Chordata; class Mammalia; order Artiodactyla; family Cervidae; genus Cervus; species Cervus canadensis. The sequence continues at coordinate 88,988,309 of NC_057392.1, forward strand.
TGTTTTGTTTGCTTAAAGAATCTATTTTAAAACTAGATTTAAAATCTATTAATAGATTAAATCTATTTAAAAAAAATATATATATATATATATATTCATTTTATTTCAAGGAATGTTTACTTAAACTAATTTTTAAATTAGTATAGTTGATTTATTGGAGTATAGTTCATTTACAGTGTTGTGTTTGCACTGAGCAGCAAACTGATTCAGTTATATGTATATGTACATCCTCTCTTTTTTAGATTCTTTTCCCATATAGGTCATTACAGACTATTTAGTACCATTCCCTGTACTTTACAGCACATTCTTATCCGTTCACTATTCTATATGTAATAGTGTGTATAAGTCAAGCCCAATCTCCCAATTTATCCTTCTCCCCTTTTTCTCTCTCAGCGACCTTAAGTTTGTTTGTAACATCTGTGAGCCTACTTCTATTTTGTAAATCAGTTCATTGTACTATTTTTTTAGATTCTAATATAAGAGATATCACATAATATTTGCCTTTCTCTATTTTACTTCATTCACTTAGTATGACAATACCTAGGTCCACCCTGTCACTCCAAAATGACATTATTTTGTTTTTTTCAATGGCTGAGTAGTATTCCACTATATACAGGCAGCATATCATCTTTATAATTTCTCTCCCCATGGATATTTAGGCTGCTTCCATGGCCTGGCTATTTAAATAGTGCCTCAATGAATATTGGGGTGCATGCACTCTTTCAAAATGCAGCTTTCTTCAGAAATATGCCTAGGAGTAAGATTACTGGTAGCCCTATTTTTAGGTCTTCAAGGAACCTCCATAATGTTCTCCATCATGACTGCACCAATTTACAGTCCCACCAACAGAGTAAGACTGTCCTCTTTTCTCCACACTATCTCCAGCATTTATTGTTTGAAGAAATTTAATGATGATTAAATCCTGAAAGATGATGCTGTGGAAGTACTGCACTCAATATGCCAGCAAATTTGGAAAGCTCAGCAGTGGCCACAGGACTGGAAAAGGTCAGTTTTGATTCCAATCCCAAAGAAAGGCAATGCCAAAAAATGCTCAAACTACTGCACAATTGCACTCATCTCACACGCTAGTAAAGTAATGCTCAATATTCTCCAAGAGAGGCTTCAGCAATACATGAACCAAGAACTTCCAGATGTTCAAGCTGGTTTTAGAAAAGGCAGAGGAACCAGAGATCAAATTGCCAATATCTGCTGGATCATCGAAAAAGCAAGAGAGTTCCAGAAAAACATCTATTTCTGCTTTATTGACTATGCCAAATCCTTCGGCTGTGTGGATCACAATAAACAGTGGAAAATTCTGAAAGAGATGGGAATACCACACCTGATCTACCTCTTGAGAAACCTGTATGCAGGTCAAGAAGCAACAGTTAGAACTGGACATGGAACAACAGACCAGTTCCAAATAGGAAAAGGAGTATGTCAAGGCTGTATATTGTCACCCTGCTTATTTAACTTCTATGCAGAGTGCATCATGAGACATGCTGGGCTGGAAGACGCACAAACTGGAATCAAGATTGCTGGAAGAAATATCAATAACCTCAGATATGCAGATGACACCACCCTTATGGCAGAAAGTGAAGAGGAACTAAAAAGCCTTTGACTGTGTGGACCACAACAAACTGGAAAATTCTGAAAGAGATGGTAATACCAGACCACCTGACCTGCCTCTTGAGAAACCTATATGCAGGTCAGGAAGCAACAGTTAGGATTGGACATGGAACAACAGACTGGTTCTAAATAGGAAAAGGAGTATATCAAGGCTGTATATTGTCACCCTGCTTATTTAACTTATATGCAGAAAACAACATGAGAAACGCTGGGCTGGAAGAAGCACGAGCTGGAATCAAGATTGCTGGGAGAAATATCAATAACCTCAGATATGCAGATGACACCACCCTTATGGCAGAAAGTGAAGAGGAACTAAAAAGCCTCTTGATGAAAGTGAAAGAGGAGAGTGAAAAAGTTGACTTAAAGCTCAACATTCAGAAAATTAAGATCATGGCATCTGGTCCCATCACCTCATGGGAAATAGATGGGGAAACAGTGGAAACAGTGTCAGACTTTATTTTAGGGGGCTCCAAAAAATCACTGCAGGTGGTGATTGCAGCTATGAAATTAAAAGATGCTTATTCCTTGGAAGGAAAGTTATGACCAACCTAGATAGCATATTAAAAAGCAGAGACATTACTTTGCCAACAAATGTCCATCTAGTCAAGGCTATGGTTTTTCCAATGGTCATTTATGGATGTGAGAGTTGGACTGTGAAGAAAGCTGAGCACCGAAAAATTGATGCTTTTGAACTGTGGTGTTGGAGAAGACTCTTGAGAGTCCCTTGGACTGCAAGGATATCCAACCAGTCCATCCTAAAGGAAATCAGTCCTGAATATTCATTGGAAGGACTGATGCTAAAGCTGAAACTCCAATACTTTGACCACCTGATTGGAAGACTTGACTCATTGGAAAAGACCTTGATGCTGGGAAAGATTGAAGGTGGGAGGAGAAGGAGACGACAGAGGATGACATGGCTGGATGATGGACAGGGAGGCCTGGCATGATGCAATTCATGGGGTCGCAAAGAGTAGGACATGACTGAGCGACTGAACTGAACTGAACTGAAGATTAGGGAAATTACTTTTTTCTAAGATGCACAGTAATTTTGCTTTGATTTAAACCTTGGTTGGTCAAAGCTAAAATCATATTGTCACTTAAATTCACATATCTCAAAATATAGCCCTTTGACTATAATGGTGATTAGCTGGTTAGTTATATGTACTATTTATAGATTTTCCTCTAGCCAATTAATATACTTATCTTTTATTCTAATGCCTAACTGTAAGTAAATTGGTGAAGCCATGAATGATAAAGTTCCATGGATTCCATCCTCCATATGGTCATGAGAAACTTTACCTCCAACATTTTGAAGTTGTGAGACATATATAAATCCATCATCTCTTAGAACATCATGTTGACAGTTGAGGAAGTAGTTAAGGGCAAATTTTGCAGCTGGGAATCATTGACTGCCAACGGTGATAACCTACTATCCAAAAGTGTTGAATATGGAGAATTATGTCTCCCAAGATGTGGTTCAGTATATACATAGTTCTTCTCGTATTCCTCAGGAAGGAAGGTTCTCCAGTTAACCAGCTTGAGCAGATGCCTTGACCTATGAGGCATGTGTTGATTTTTTTATTATTGCCTGGGGGAGTGCTTTATCCTGGGTCAAATATAGGCATGCAAGTTTGATTACCAGTTTCTTTGACAGAAATAGACCATGTTCACTTCCTTAGTAAGATGGCATAGAGGTATCAATAACCTGTAAGCTAGGGTAAATTACAGCTTGTGTTTTCAGTTTATTTTTGAATTCTGGATCATTCTGTATCTGAAAAAAACATATAATAAAATGTGAATCTGTTAAAGGCTTCAAAACTATAGGAGTGGCAGCTTTTATTCCAATCAAATCAGCTGTTATGATGTAAATAATTATGAAAATGGTATAATTTCTAATAATTATTTTCATTATATTTGAATTTTAAGGGCATTAAAATGGTCATCCCAGTTTCATCAGTAATGATTCACACATACATACATACATTTATTCACATATAACCACCAAATAAAAAAAATTACATGATTCCTAGAAAAGATGAAATACTATCTTCATTGAAAAATCATTTTTGACCTACCATGACCTAAGTGAGAAGGAAGAATGAATAGAGTAATAGGATGTCAATCTCCAAACTCACATATTATCTAAAATGAAAAGGAATTTGACCAAATTAAAGGAAATATATCTAATGTACATCTCATTTTCATGGAGCACGTATTTAGAGCTTCCCTTTCTTATAGAGATAAGTGGTGTCCTAAGATCTCAGCTGTGGAGTGAGAAGGGCCAGCGTACATTTCCCTTTCCCTTTGTTTTACTCGTACACTCTACAGGAGAAAACCTACAACTAACCTCCAAGGAGCAATTACCTAGCCACAGACCGACGTCCTTAACAATGATGTCTATAGAAATGAATATACCAGCTGCCACTGCACATGAAAATCTCAGTACCTAAAGGATATTTCTTAACGTTAACCCCTCAGTGAAGTAGCTGACAGGCTAAGAGAAGTTGAAAGTGTTAGTCGGCCAGTCATGTCTGCCTCTTTGAGACCCCATGGATGGTAGCCCTCCAGGCTCCTCTATCCATGGAATTCTAAAGAGAGAATTAACTGAAGCCCCAGTGGAACCTCACAAGAGACACGTTAGCCAGCCAACTGCAAACTGCACAATCAATGTGTAGTGGGTGCCTCAATCCACAAATATGAGGAAAGACAGATTTCTCTAATATAATCTCTCTAATGCCCATGATCCCACCAAGTGCCTTCAGACAGGTACTTATAAACCAGTGGATCATCTCAAAAAGAGTGTAAGAAACAACATCACACACATAAATAAAAATGAGACAGAGAGACTCAGCTAATACCTTCTCAGGCTAGTAGCAAAAGCGGTCCTACAAAAGGAGTTAGCAAATCCTGCTGGCTTTAAATTCCTCTGCTTATTGTTTTGTTCCCAAAAGAGTTGGTTTTGGGGGTAAGAATTATGTATTGTACTAAATTTGTTTTTCAAGTTTATTAGTTATTGTGGACAGCTATTATTAAGGGCACACAGCAAGTGTTTTAACAATGGCCATTGTCCTTTTTTTTTTTTTTTTTTTAAACAGCAACAATTCTTCCATGCAAGCATGCTATATGGCTCAAATGTTATCTGCTAACATTCCACTGAAATACATGAACTACAGTAATCCCAAGTGCTTGGTAGACTTTACAATTTACCTAATGAGAACACTAAATCTCTTGTCATATTAAATAGTGGTTCCTAGACATTGTTCTATTTCCCTCAAAATTGGTGACTAATTAAGAACCTTCTTTACAATTATATTTTAATTCCCTCAATGCTCTAAAGCCACTTTGTCTTAAGGTAAAATTATGTAAAAGGACAGTAAGGTTTTTTGTTTTTTTTCCATTTAACAGCTTAAATATAAGACCAATAAAAATATCCTAACAAAGAAAATGATACTTTTGTGTTAGAGTTACAGCACGTGTGCATGTGTTATAAATATGTATACTATACAACACATAAAACATACCATTTGAGTCGTTCTTGCTGCAATTAAACCCCCAGAACCATCACCTGAAATACAGACTCTAGTGGGATCAACTCCATATTTTGCAAGAATTTAATCTTGTAGAAAGAATTTGACCACAGAAATGACATCTTCATGGGCAACAGGAAACTGATATTGAGGAGCTAATCCATAGCTTCAGACAGAAAAAAAAAAAGAGAGAGAGAGAGAAAGAAACAAAAGCATATATGATTAAACTTCAGTTGTATATATCCAGGTATCTCTCAATTTAACCAGTAGGTCCAAAGAACAAAATAAGTCATACTTTGAATCTTTAGTTTCACCAATCATACCTTCACTTACTACTAACTTTTTTTTTTTTAAGTAGATTCTGGTATAACATTTTTAAAATGTTGGGTTCCATGAGATGAGAGAGTTAAAATTTATATGTTTATGCTCATAAAATTGTATGTAAACTTTTTAGCAAAAGTGCAATCAAGGGGAGATGCTCTACAGCATTTATCAGATTCTCTATGGAGTTGGTGACACATATTTTTACAATCATTGTTAGGCATGCACACTTGATTTTAAAAGCAGCAAATCTGAGACCAATTGATTTGTAGGTGTCTTATATTAGAAATTTATATAGGTAAAAATTCTACAAAATAGACTTAATTGATAGAAAATATAAAGGAAAAAATTCATTGGAAAAGAAGTACAGAGAAGCTTTGAGTAGAACATAAAGTACTGGACATTTCCAAGTCTTTTTATATCATTGGGAATTTGGGGAAAAATCATTAGTACTTCAGTTCTCTTATGTTGAGAACAACTAACAATTCTCAGATGGTCACAACATTTGCACCTGATATTCCAACAATTAAGAATATCTATATAGTCGATATCTTCTAATAACCTATAATGGAAAATAAACTGAAAATATATGTATATATACATGTACATGTGTAGCTGAGTCACTCTGCTCGAAACTAACACAGCTAAACTATACTTGAAACTAACACAATACTGTAAATCAATAGTTCAATTTAAAGAAAGAATATCTATAAAATTGATCTTTTATCACCAGTTCAAGCAAATACAGCATCCCAATTGTATAATGCATAATTAAGCTCCTAGACATTTCTAGAAGTACCACAGCCAATGTTGTCAGAGATGTTCAGCCTGTGTTGCCTCTCAAAGGTCTCTCCAATGACAGAGGTTAAAGAGAAACTAGGCCCCTTTGAGGAAGAGTGGATAACGTAATGATAATAAAATAACATAAATCAAAACTTCCTAGGATCTCGGTCCTTTTGAAGTCATAGATGTCTTCTTTGGAAATCAAAATTGTTTATCACAAGGGCAAGAATCAATATTAAAAAAAAAAAAACCCACAAATATAATGCTCTTACTCCACTCCTACATCCACAGCAACAAGTTTGTTTGCCATCCATCCATTCAGAAGCTCCACCGATGTATACTCTGTATACACAAAAAAATTTATGTGGAAGTCTATTCTGTAAAGAGGAGCAGTGGAAGACTACCTACATGGGTGAAATGTGATAGAAATATGATTAATTGGTTAATCCCTACATTATCACTTTTCCTGTTTCCGTATGGAGTGATTCAAAGACTTTAGGTTTGACAGTTGCCAATAAATGGGGAAGGTCACTGCAGCAAAAAAAAAAAAAAAAATGCATTAAGAAAAAAGAGTCATGACAATACATAAAAGGCTCAGGGAATTAACTGTTAAGCACAACTGAAAAAAAGCGTTGAAAGAGAAGTAGGGGTATAAAGTGAAACCACGCAGGAAAAGAGGGATACAGATGTCAGTACTTGGATGCTACACTAAGGACTTCTTTGTCCGTAGGTGGTAGATATCACCAAGGAATTTAATTATAAATCATATGACCAGAAAAAGGTATTTCGGAAGAAAGGCGGACAGAATTGGTTATTAAATGTAGATGCTAAGAAACAATAAGAAATTGGCTGTAGTTGCCCCTTATTAACAGAATGCAGCTGAGGAGCATGTCTATGTTCTCTCCTTGCTGAAGTTGAAGTTTTCTCTCAACTTATTGAAGTTAATGTCACTGTCTCTCAACTTGTTGAAGTTGCTGTTTACTTGGGTTTCTTTCTTTCTGAGAATATTGGGAGATACACAGGATATGTTCTATTTGGTAATCTTCAGTTTGGATTACTGTGATTCTTCCAGATATACTGGCAAGCTCTGCAGTTGTATATATTGATCTTTAGGACTATGGTTATAGCTCGAAATGGAGCTTTGGAAATCAGCGGCGTGGGTGTGGGAGATAGAGCTGAAGGTGTAAAGAATGTGAAGAGTCAAAAACTAAAGAAAGGAATACTGAGGAACACAAACACTTATACAATATAAAGAGAGGTCTATATTTGTTTATTTGTTTATATTTGTTTTATTTTAAAGAAGGAGAAGCACCTGAAAATTAAACGGGAGAGGCAAAAGGAAGTTAAAAGAAACATGTTTCATAGAAATCAAGGAACAGTAGTTTCAGTGAAGGGGGAGTGGTCATTGTCAGTTTACACAGCTTAGAGTATTCTTCAAAGGGGGAAAATGGATCCCACAGTGTATAAAAATGAGCCTGAGAAGGGTGACAGGTGACTACCTAGACAGAGATATTCAGAAACAAGGAAGATCAAGACAGAAGAGGCTGCAACATTTAGGAGTCAATAAAATGGACCCATTTATAGACAGAAGAGGAATACTGATTAAAATCCAAATAATATGAGGGAATATGACCCCAGGCAAAGAAGAGATTATACTTTGCCAAAAGATAAAAAAGCACACTTCTAGGATATAAGTAGAAAGAAATAAAATTAATATAGTGCTAATAATTTTTAAAGACATATGACATACTCAAGGGGTAGGGGTGCTGAATTTGCACAGACATCCCTGATAGATGAGGGAGGATGAACTGAAAGACTTAAAAGAGCACTGAGGGTTTGACAGTGACATTGACAAGAAGGATAGGAATTAAATACACACAAGAGACATCTTTAAGAGACAATCTTGAGGGTTGGTAGGGTGAGGCTGCTCCCTAGTGGTGAGAGGCTTAAGCCTGTGAATCCTAATGTGAGGCCTAGATTTGGCTACTGGTTCCACCACTTGCTAATAGCAGGGGAGCCTTTCTGTAGCTATTACCTGTAAATTTTGACAGAGATACCCATCCTAAGATGTGACTGCCAATCAATTAAAAGTGGACCATGCACCCAACTAATGTAGCATTTGTGGTTATTTTGAAATGTTCAGTTCAGTTCAGTCACTCAGCTGTGTTTGATCTTTGTGACCCCATAGACTGCAGCACGCCAGGCCTCTCTGTTTATCACCAACTCCCAGAGTATACTCAAACTCATGCCCATTGAGACAGTGATGCCATCCAACCATCTCAGCCCCTGTCATCTCCTTCTCCGACTTTCAATCCTTCCCAGCATCAGGGTCTTCTCAAATGAGTCATTTCTTCTAATGAGGTAGACAAAGTATTGGAGTTTCAGCTTTAGTATCAGTCCTTCCAATGAATATTCAGGACTGATTTCCTTTAGGATGGACTGGTTGTATCTCCTTGCAGTCCAAGGGACTCTCAAGAGTCTTCTCCAACACCACAGTTCAAAAGCATCAATTCTTCAGCACTCAGCTTTCTTTATAGTCCAACTCTCATATCCATACAAGACTACTGGAAAAAATATAGCTTTGACTAGACGGACATTTGTTGGCAAAGCAATGTCTCTGCTTTTCAGTATGCTGTCTAGGTTGGTCATAACTTTTCTTCCAAGGAGCAGGCATATTTTAATTTGATGGCTGCAGTCAATATCTGCAGTGATTTTGGACCTCCCCCCCCCCCCCCCCAAATAAAACCTGTCACTGTTTCCACTGTTTCCTCATCTATTTGCCACGAAGTGATGGGACCGGATGCCATGATCTTAGTTTTCTGAATGTTGAGCTTTAACTAACTGTTTCACTTTCCTCTTCCACTTTCATCAAGAGGCTGTTTAGGTCTTCACTTTCTGCCATAAGTGTGGTGTCATCTGCATATCTGAGGTTACTGATATTTCCCCCAACAATCTTGATTCCAGCTTGTGCTTCATCTAGCGCAGGGTTTCTCATGATGTACTCTGCATAGAAGTTAAATAACCACGGTGACAATATACAGCCTTAACGTACTCCTTTCCCTATTTGGAACCAGTCTGTTTACCATGTCCAGTTCTAACTGTTGCTTCTTGACCTGCATACAGATTTCACAAGAGGCAGGTCAGGTGGTCTGGTATTCCCATCTCTTTTAGAATTTTCCACAGTTTGTTGTGATCCACACAGTCAAAGGCTTTGGCATAGTCAATAAAGCAAAAATAGATGTTTTTCTGGAACTCTCTTGCTTTTCCAATGATCCAATGGATGTTGGCAATTTGATCTCTGTTTCCTCTGCCTTTTCTAAAACCAGCTTGGACATCTGGAAGTTCACAGTCCATGTATCATTGAAGCCTGGCTTGGAGAATTTTGAGCATTACTTTGCTAGTGTGTGAGATGAGTGCAATTGTGCGATAGTTTGAGCGTTTTTTGGCATTGCCTTTCTTAGGGATTGGAATGAAAACTAACCTTTTCTTGTGGCTACTGCAGAGTCTGCCAAATTTTCTGGCATATTGGATGCAACACTTTCATAGCATTATCTTTTAAGATTTGAAATAGCTCAACTGGAATTCCATCACCTCCACTAGCTTTGTTTGTAGTGATGCTTCCTAAGGCCCACTTGACTTCACATTCCAGGATGTCTGGCTCTAGGTGAGTGATCACACCACTGTGGTTATCTGGGTCGTGAAGATCTTTTTTGTACAGTTCTTCTGTGTATTCTTGCCACCTCTTCTTAATATCTTCTGCTTCTGTTAGGTACATACCATTTCTGTCCTTTTTTGAGCCCATCTTTGCATGAAATGTTCCCTTGGCATCTCTAATTTTCTTGAAGAGATCTCTAGTCTTTCCATTCTATTGTTTTCCTCTGTTTCTTTGCACTGATCACTGAGGAAGGCTTTCTTATCTTTCCTTGCTATTCTTTGGAACTCTGCATTCAAATGGGTATGTCTTTCCTTTTCTCCTTTCCCTTTCACTTCTCTTCTTTTCATAGCTGTTTGTAAGGCATTCCTAGACAACCATTTTGCCTTTTTGCTTTTCTTTTTCTTGGGGATGGTCTTGATCCCTGCCTTCTGTACAATGTCATGACCTCCATCCATAGATCTTGAGGTACTCTTATCAGATCTAATCCCTTGAATCTGTTTGTCACTTCTACTGTATAGTCATAAGGAATTTGATTTAGGTCATACCTGAATGGTCTAGTGGTTTTCCCTACTTTCTTCAATCTAAGTCTGAATTTGGCAATAAGGAATTCATGGTCTGAGCCACAGTCTGCTCCTGGTCTTCTTTTTGCTGACTGTATAGAGCTTCTCCATCTTTGGCTGCAAAGAATATAATCAATCTGATTTAGGTATTGACCATCTGGTGATGCCCATGTGTAGAGTCTTCTCTTGTGTTATTGAAAGAGGGTGTTTGCTGTGACCAGTGCATTCTCTTGGCAAAACTCTATTAGCCTTTGCCCTGCTTCATTCTGTACTCCAAGACCAAATTTTCCTGTTACTCCAGGTGTTTCTTAACTTCCTACTTTTGCATTCCAGTCACCAATAATGAAAGGACATCTTTTTGGGGGGTGTTAGTTCTAGAAGGCCTTGTAGATCTTCATAGAACCCCTTCGACTTCAGCTTCTTCAGCATTACTGGTCAGAGCATCGCCTTGGATTACAGTGATGTTGAATCGTTTGCCTTGGAAACAACAGAGATCACTCTGTCGTTTTTGAGATTGCATCCAAGCACTGCATTTCAGACTCTTTTGTTGACTATGATGGCTACGCCATATCTTCTAAGGGATTCTGGCACACAGTAGTAGATATAATGGTCATCTGAGTTAAATTCACCCATTCTGGTCCATTTTAGTTCACTGATTCCTAAAATGTCGATGTTCAGTCTTGCTATCTCTGTTTGACCACTTCCAATTTGCCATGATTCATGCACATAACATTCCAGGTTCCTATGCAATATTGCTCTTTACAGCATTGGACTTTACTTCCATCACCAGTCACATCCACAACTGGGTGTTGTTTTTGCTTTGGCTCCGTCTCTTCACTCTTTCTGTAGTTATTTCTCCACTGATCTCTAGTAGCATATTGGGTACCTAGTAACCTAGGAAGTTCATCTTTCAATGTCCTATCTTTTTGCCTTTTCATAATGTTCATGGGGTTCTCAAGGCAAGAATACTGAAGTGGATTGCCATTCCCTTCTCCAGTGGACCATGTTTTGTGAGTACTCTCCATCATGACCGGTCCATCTTGGGTGGCCCTACACAGCATGGCTCATAGTTTCATTGAGTTAGACAAGGCTGTAGTCCATGTAATCAGATTGGTTAGTTTTCTGTGATTGTGGTTTTCAGTCTGTCTGCCCTCTGTTGGAGAAAGATAAGAGGCTTATGGAAGCTTCCTGATGGGAGAGACTGACTAAGGGGGAAACTGGGTCTTGTCCTGATGGGCAGGGCCATTCTCTGTAAATCTTTAATCCAATTTCTGTTGATGAATGGGGCTGTGTTCACTCCCTGTTATTTACCTGGGGCCAAACTATGGTGGAAGTGATGAAGATAATGGCGATGTGCTTCAGAAGGTCCCAGGCACACACTGCTACACTCAGCGTCCCCAACCCTGCAGTAGACCACCACCGACCCACGCCTCCCATGGAGACTCCTGGACACGCACAGGCAAGTCTGGGTCAGTCTCTTGTGGGCTCACTGCTCCTTTCTCCTGGGTCCTGGTGCACAAGGTTCTGTTTGTGCCGCCAAGAGTGTTTCCCAGTCCTGTGTAAGTTCTGGCAGCTCTATGGTAGGTTAATGGTGACCTCCTCCAAGAGGGCTTATGCCATACCCAAGTCTGCATCCAGAGCCCCTGCCCCTGCGGCAGTCCACTGCTGACCCGTACCTCCACAGGAGACGCACAAACACAGTCTGTCTCAGTCTCTGTGGGGTTTCTGGGTCCTGGTACACACAAGTTTTGTTTGAGCCCTCTGAGCATTTCTAAACACAACTTTCACTTTCAATTTTTGGGGCTTCCTTTGTGGCTCAGCTGGTAAAGAATCTGCCTGCAATATGGGAGATCTATGTTCAATCGCTGAGTTGGGAAGATCCCCTGGAGAAGGGAAATGCTACCCACTCCAGTATTTTGACCTGGAGAATTCCACGGGCTGTACAGTCCATGGGGTTGCAAAAACTCAGAAAGGACTGAGCAACTTTCACTTTGAAACATTAACACATCACAGAGTCAAAATTCTGGATATAATGACTCAGGCTGTAGGCTCTTTGAGAAAAAAAGTCTTCTCATTTGCTTTTTACATTTTGGAGTGCCTTTAAAACAATATCCTTTGTGTTCTGTGCTGTATGGTAAGTCAATAATATCAACAGTCTAAAAGCAACTGTGTGTGTATCTCTGTGTGTGAGTTTGAATATATTTAAGCATGTTTGAGTTTGTATCTATGGGAATGTGTTCGAGTGTGTGTCTTAGCTATTCCATTTCACCTCTTGGAATCATCTCCAAACAAATGGAATAGACTTTAAGGAGAAGCTGATTACTCAGTTCTATTTTATTTTTTCTATTGAAGTTCAAAATTATGCCTTAGATGCCTAACCTCAACATGAAAAGTATTGATGCATCACTGCCTATGATAAGAACATGTATCTGCTACCTGGAAGCTGCAAATAATATCAGTTGTGATCCAACATTTAAAACATCTTATTCACTTCTATTTTTCTGAATCTAACATCAGGTCGCATGGTAATTTCAAAGTTAAGTTTAAATATCTGAATTATCCATTTTTCATTCTCAGTGTAACTTTATTTGCTAGTAACTTTTTTGAAAGCCAACATCTCACCTGATAATTTTATGATTTTTTTGCCAAGAAGTATATGAAGACATGTATATGAATCATGAATGACAGAGTCTATCTCTCTGCTAAGATACATATACATGTTTATAAACATTATACCAACAAAAGTTCTTCCAATTATGTATATACAGCACTATATTTTAATATAAATACATATAATGTGTAACACACATACTTATACATATTTACTTATATAAAAAGCAGTTACAGTAACTTCCCAAAAGAAAGGCACCACCAGGAAAAAAAATTACACTTGGTCTCTGGCTTTCTGACTTCCTCTTTGGCAAGTACAAACAGACTGGAATATCACTAAAGGTTGTATCCATCACCACAACATTTTCATCTGAAATTGGTTGCATGTAGTCCAATTTCAGTATTATGGGAAACAATTCATCAAATCTTTTAAGACCTAATTTTTCCAATAAAGTAGCCTGTCAAAACAAAACAAATACATTAAAACATGAAACATTTTGATTTTTAATATCATCAAGTGCTTATAAGTATGCAATCAAAGATGAATTAAAATGTAATAATATTTTAGAGGTTTTATTGTACATACTAACACATATAAGATAGTGCTTCTAAATAAATATCAAATATGCAGTGTTTTTACTATAAGAGTATTTTCACTTAACTGTCACCAGTTTACTTGCAGCTTATTTTATATTGGTCTAGTTATTTCTCAAGTGAAAGTTGTAAACTTTTATTTGAGAAATAAGATTTTATAGTTTCTTGTATGCACATTTTAAATATTTTTATTTTATTTCTTTGGTCATTCAGTTTGTTTAAAATTTCAGAAAGTATGTAACTGTAAGTTTACTTATAAAACTATTCCCATTTTTTGAACTACAACTACATTCCTTCTTTAAGAGAAGACTTGGAGGAAAATAAGCTCTACTTTTAAATTGTGTACCATTGGAATAATGCTCACTTTACCATTTTTGGTAAGATCTATAATACTTTTGTAATATCTTCCAATGAATAGTTCACAAAAAAGGAATTCTGAAATACTGTCGGGGAACAGAACATTGATGGTGTTTTTCTGTCGCTAAGTCATGTCTGACTCTGCAGCCCTATGGACTACAGCACACAAAACTCCACTGGCTCCGGAGTTTGCTCAGGTTCATATTTATTAATGGATTTGGTGATGCTACTTAATCATCTCATCCTGTGCAAATAATACATTTTACCCTCTCCTTTTGCCTTCAATCTTTCCCAATATCAGGATCTTTTCCAATGATGTGACTCTTCCACAACAGGTGGCCAAAGTATTGGCCCTTCACCATCAGTCCTTTTAATAAATATTCAGGGTTGATTTCCTTTAAGGTTGACTGGTTTGATCTCCTTGCAGTCCAAAGGACTCTTAAGTCTTCTGCAGCACCACAATTCGAAAGCATCAATTCTTCAATGTTCAGCTTTCTTTATGGTCAAACTCTCACACCCATACATGACTACTAGAGAAACCATAGCTTTGACTATATGAACCATTGTCCTCAAAGTAATGTCTCTGCTTTTTAATACACTGTCTAGGTTTGCCATAGCTTTCCTTCCAAGGAGCAAGTGTCTTTTAATTTTATGGCTGCAGTCATCATTCACAGTGATTTTGGAGTCTAAGAAAAGAAAATCTGTCAGTCCTTCTACTTTTTCCCCTTCAATTTGCCACGAAGTGATGGGACCGGATGCTGTGATCTTAGTTTTTTGAATGTTGAGTTTCAAGCCAACTTTTTCACTCTCCTGTTTTCACCCTCATCAAGAGTCTCTTAGCTCCTCTTCACTTTCTGCCATTAGAATGGTATTATCTGCATATCTGAGGTTTTGATATTTCTCTTGGCAATCTTGATTACAGTTTGCAATTCATCCAGCCCTGCATCTCACATGATGTACTCTGCATAGAAGTTAGATAAGCAGGGCGATAACATACTGCCTTGTTACACTCCTTTCCCAATTTTGACTCAGTCCATTGTTCCTTGTCTGGTTCTAACTGTTGCTTCTTGACCCACATACAGGTTTCTCAGGAGATAGGTAAGGAGGTCTGGTATTCCCATCTCTTTAAGAATTTTCCACAGTTTGTTGTGGTGAACATAGTCAAAGGCTTTCGTGTAGTCAATGAAGTAGAAATAGATGTTTTCCTGGAATTCCTGCTTTCTCCATGACCCAACAAATGTTGGCAATTTGATCTCTGGTTCCTCTGCCTCTTTAAAACCCATCTTGCACACCTGGAAGTTCTTGATTCATATACTGTGAGGCCTATATAGAAGGATTTTGAGCATAACCTTGCTAGCATGTGAAATGAGCACAGTTGTATGGTAACTTGAACATTATAAATAGAGCATTACATAGCATTTATTATTATAGCTATATGAGGTGACTAAAATTTTACAAGGACTTTAAAAATCATATAACCCATCTGCTTTAACAATGAGAATACTGAGAACAAGAAAGTTCCTGTTTTTGACACAAGTTAATTGGCTAGTAATCGACAAGATGTAAACCCAGTTTTCTAAGCCAGTATTTACAGAAACTATTTGTACTCCTGTACATATTACTAATTGCTAAGTTATGTTTTTTAAAAGAGCCTATGAAAATGGAAACAAAGTAAGTGTATTAAATGCTAGGACAATTAAAAATGATGCTCTGATAGAAATAATGTAAATTTGAACTTAAAAAAGATCATTACATAAGGAATAATGAATGAGAAGTGGCATGCTGGTCAACAGGGTACAGTCTTGAAGCAGTCGTTTTGACCATTAACAGTTTTAAGTAACTCTAAAGTATGATTAAGATTTCAACTAAAAACACATATACACACATATATTGGAATGATATAGAAATATAAACTTAAAACACATACACCCATATATACATTGCATTTGTACACAGCATTTGTAAAACAACCACACCCAGTCTCTAAAATATACTTACCTTTTGGCCTTAGAAAGAAGCTAGATCAGAGAAAGGATATAATTTTTTTTGTTGTGGATAGCTCCTGCATTTAAAAGCTAAGCAGACCTAAATATTCCTTCTTTTGGTAACAATGTCCTGGTTCACTTTAGGGAACTACCATATCCTGTTAGTTGAAATCTTTGATGAGGAAATTGATCAAAGGAACAATCACTCACCAGTTAAGAGGTAAGAAAATAAATTTAAGGTAGATTTAGTGCACTATCCTTGGATATTGATTCTTAAACAGAGACCCTAAGAATGAGAACACTCAGTGATAACTTATCACCACAATGGAATCCTGAAGAGGTTTGTTCCTGGATACTGACATCTCTGGTGCTGCTGACTTTTCTGAAGACTAGAATTTCAACTTCAAATTCTGTGAGCTTCCAAAATCTTATAAAACTTTCTCACTTGGTTATTGGTTGTTTTTATTATTACTATAGTCATTGTTAGCATTTTCTAGAATTAGCCATGGACACATCACTTTCTTTTGCTTACTTACTAGCAAAACAAAACACATGAAGAAACAAATGAAAAAACAACTCCATGTTTCTCGGTCAGGTCTGGGGAAAGGCTGAGACCTGGAGAAGGGCTCAGTGGTAAACAGAGGAGGTCCTCTGTTCATGTTTCTGAGTAATGAAAGATTCTCATTTCTATACAAAAGTGATGCTGTGTTTTATCTGGGATATTAGTGTCAAAAGGGAGAAGCAAGTGGCAACCCACTCCAGTACTCTTGCCTGGACAATCCCGTGGACCGAGGAGCCTGGTAGGCTACAGTCCATGGAGTCTCGCAGAGTCGGACACGACTGATCGACTTAGCAGCAGCGGCAGCAATGCCAAAAGAGGTTAAGTATTATCAAAGTGAACTGTCATTCAAAATGCCTTACTTTATAAATAATGTAGCACCTCTTCATATTCTTGTTAACCCTATATAGATCTTTGGAGAGACATCTGTTTAGGTCCCTTGCACATTAAAAAAAACAAACAAAAAAAAAAAAAACTGTTTTTTTTTAACTATAGGCTTGTATGAGTTTCTTATGTTTATTGGATATTAACCCCTTATCAAACAGATAGTTTGCAAATATTGTTTTCTGTACTGTAGGTTGCCTTTTCATTTTCATTTTGGTGATGATTTGATTTGTTGTGCAGAAGTTTGTTTGTTTGTTTGTTTTTCATTAAATATAGCCTCATTCCTCTCTTTTTACTTTTGTTACTTGTGCTATTGGTGTCATAACCAAAAAAAAAAAAAATCATTGCCAAGGGCAACGGAAAGGAACGTTTCCATCATGCTTTTTAATAGGAGTTTTTAGGGTTTCAGGGCTTACCTTAAAACCTTTAATCTACCCTGAGTTGACTTTTGTGTATGGCGCAAGATAGGGGTATAATTTATTTCATTTGTATATGCATTTCCAGGTTCTCCAATACCATTTATTGAAAACCATCCTTTTCCCATTGTGTATTCTTGATACCTTGTAAAATTAGTGTACTGTATATACTTGAGATTATTTGGGGGCTCTCTAATCTGTTCCTTTTCCATATATGTCTGTTTTTATGCCAATACTGTACTGCTTTGCTTATTATAACTAAAATATATTCACAAAATATAAACCTAAAAAATATTCATAACCTAGTGGAGAGTTATGTCTTCTTCGGTGGAAATTTTTAGGACTTTAGCCCAGGAGGCAGCATCTCAAATAACCTAAAAGAACCACTCTGAAGAGGTGAGGGGAGGAGTCAGGTTATATAGAAATTTTGCAACAAAGGACAGGTAGTCTGAACACCAAATGATTTTTGTTAATTCAAGAAAACCAGATATTCCAGTCAGAGAATTTAGTGCTTTTCTTTGTATGGAAAGATGCATGAGTCTGGACTCATTGAAATCATTCCTTTCATATGCATCTCATCTATCTGGGGCCAGTATTCTGTTTTCATGGAGACAGGGAGGAAGACCATTCCCAAAAAAAGAAATGCAAAAAAGCAAAATGGCTGTCTGAGGAGGTCTTACAAATAACTGTGAAAAGAAGGGAAGTGAAAAGCAAAGGAGAAAAGGAAAGACATACCCACTTAAATGCAGAGTTCCAAAGAATAGCAAGGAGAGATTAAGAAAGCCTTCCTCAGTGATCAATGCAAAGACATAGAGGAAAACAATAGAATGGGAAAGACTACAGATCTCTTCAAGAAAATTAGAGATACCAATGGAATATTTCATGCAAAGACAGGCTCTATAAAGGACAGAAATGGTATGGACCTAACAGAAGCAGAAGATATTAAGAAGAGGTGGCAGGAAAACACAGAAGAATTGTACAAAAAATATCTTCAAGAGCCAGATGATCATGATGGTGTGATCACTCACCTAGAGCCAGACATCCTAGAATGTGAAGTCAAGTGGGCCTTAGGAAGCATCACTACAAACAAAGCTAGTGAAGGTGACAGAATTCCAGTTGAGCTATTTCAAATCCTAAAAGATGATGCTGTGATAGTGTTGTACTCAATAAGCCAGCAAATTTGGAAAACTCAGCAGTGGCCACAGGACTGGAAAAGGTCAGTTTTCATTCCAATCCCTAAGAAAGGCAATGCCAAAGAATACTCAAACTACCACACAATTGCACTCATCTCACACGCTAGGAAAGTAATGCTCAAAATTCTCCAAGCCAGGCTTCAATGATACATGAACTGTGAACTTCCAGATGTTCAAGCTGGTTTTAGAAAAGGCAGAGGAACCAGAGATCAAATTGCTAACATCCACTGGATAATTGAAAAAGCAAGAACATTCAATAAAATCATCTATTTCTGCTTTATTTACTATGCCAAAACCTTTGACTGTGCAGATCACAATAAACTGTGGAAAATTCTGAAAGAGATGTGAATACCAGACCACCTAACCTGCCTCTTGAGAAAGCTGTATGCAGGCCAGGAAGCAACAGTTAGAACTGGACATGTAACAACAGACTGGTTCCAAACAGAAAAGGAGTATGTCAAGGCTGTATATTGTCACCCTGCTTATTTAACTTACATGCAGAGTACATCATGCAGAATGCTGGGCTGGATGAAGCACAAACTGGAATCAAGATTGCCAGGAGAAATATCAATAACCTCAGATATGCAGATGACACCACACTTATGGCAGAAAGCGAAGAAGACCTAAAGAGTCTCTTGATGAAAGTGAAAGAGGAGAGTGAAAAAGTTGGCTTAAAGCTCAACATTCAGAAAGCAAAGATCATGGCATCCGGTCCCATCACTTCATGGCAAATAGATGAAGAAACAGTTGAAACAGTGACTGGCTTTATTTTGGGGGGCTCCAAAATCACTGTAGATGGTGAGTGCAACCATGAAATTAAAAAGACGCTTACTCCTTGGAAGGAAAGTTATGACCAACCTAGACAGCATATTAAAAAGTAGACACATTACTTTACCAACAAAGGTCTGTCTAGTCAAGGCTATGGTTTTTCCAGTGGTCATGTATGGATGTGAGAGTTGGACTATAAAAAAAGCTCAGCGCAGAAGAATTGATGCTTTTGAACTGTGGTGTTGGAGAAGACTCTTGAGAGTCCCTTGGACTGCAAGGAGATCCAACCAGTCCATCCTAAAGGAGATCAGTCCTGGGTGTTCATTGGAAGGACTGATGTTGAAGCTGAAACTCCAATACTTTGGCCACCTGATGCAAAGAGCTGACTCGTTTGAAAAGACCCTGATGCTGGGAGGGATTGGGGGCAGGAGGAGAAGGGAAGGACAGAGGATGAGATGGTTGGATGGCATTACTGTCCCAATGGACATGAGTTTGGGTAAACCTCGGGAATTGGTGATAGACAGGGAGGCCTGGCGTGCCCCAGTCCATGGGGTCGCAAAGAGTCAGACACGACTGAGCGACTGAAGTGAACTGAACTGACCCGTTTTCATGCCCTGAGCTTCCTTTTCCCGGAGCTCACTGCAGGAAGTGGCTGTAGTCTGATGGTTGGTAGATGGTAGATATTCTTCTCGTGCTCCCTTAGGGCTCAGTAACTCATGTTGGAGGGCTGCAATCACTCATATCTGTGACATCTTTGTTTACTGATATGGCAGGAAATATTCCATTTCTCATAACTTTTAAGATAATTACAAATCAGGACGTGTAATTTCTTCAGGTTTGGTTTTTTTTTTTTCAAGATTGCCTTGGCTATCTAGGATCTATTGTTTCCTTTGAGTTTCAGAATTATTTGTTCTCTTTCTGAAAAAAATTTCACTGGAATTTTGATAGGGACTGCCTTGAATCTGTATATTGCTTTGTGTAGTTTGGACTTTTTCACATTATTGATTTTTCCAATCTGTAACACAGGATATCTTTCCATTTATTGTGCTCTATTTCTTTCATCAGTATTTTATGAATTTCAGTATAAATATTGCTAGCTTATGTGTCACAGGGATTCCCTGATAGCTCAGTTGGTAAAGAATCCACCTGCAATGCAGGAGACCCCAGTTTGATCCCTGGGTTGGGAAGATCCACTGGAGAAGGGAAAGGCTACCCACTCCAGTATTCTGGCCTGGAGAATGCCATGGACTGTATAGTCCATGGGGTCACAAAGAGTCAGACACAACTGAGTGACTTTCACTTTATGTGTCACAGACAAATCCTCTGGGGAAATTAGAGTATGAAAATACAAACACAAATATCCAAATTTGTGGTATGTAGCTAAAGAGCTGTGAGGTAAATTTATAAAATTAAATTATCATATTAGAAATTAAGAAAGGTCTCAAAATGATATTCAAAGCTTTCATATTAAAAAACTAGAAAGAAGAGCAAAGAAAATTCAAAGAATGCAAAGCAGAAGAAATAATAAAGATAGGATCATAATTCAATAAAATTAAAAGAAAACAAAAATAAAGAAAAATGACACAGAATCAGTTCTTTTCAAAGAATAAAACTGACAAATCTCTACAAAGAGTAACCAAGAAGAAGACCCAAATTACCAATACAAAGGATGAAAGAAAGGATATCAGTACTGATTTCATAAACATTAAGATAACAAAAAAGGAATACCAAAAAAAAAAAAAGTCTATAACTCTATAATTTAGTTTAAATCTACAAAGTAAATTAAATCACAATTTAGTTAAAAAGAAAGATAATGTGAATTGTCTATATATCCTTTAAAGATTGAATCTGCAATTTGAAAACTTCAGAAAACTTGATGCTCTGTTTGTTTTACTAACAAATTATTCTAAACATCAAGGAAAAAACTATGCTAATTTTACAAAAGTGAAAATAAAACACAAGAGAATATTTCCTATTTCATTTTGCATTTCCTGCATTTCATTTAACATTTCCTGTTAGGAAAATGAGAAAGACATTAGAAGGAAAGAAAATCATAGGTCAATATTGAAGCAAAAACCCTTAATGAAATATTAAGTCACATTCACTGATATTTAAAAGATGATAATTCATTCTCATCAATTTATTTTTATCCCAGAAATGTAAGATCAGTACTGTCGACTTAAAAAAAGGACAGGACATGAGAGCTATGAATTAAGTTTTATTTGGGGCAAATATGAAGACTGCAGCCAGAGAGACAGCATCTCACATAGCTCTGAGAGGCTGCTCCGAAGAGGAAGAAGGGAAAGGAGAGTATATATGTGATTATATTTATAAAGGGGAGTTCATGCAAGCAAGCATATATTTTTTTGTAGAAGGATTCAGCTGGTCTCCTGAAGCTTCTTCTGGTCACAAGAAACAATTTTCACCATGAAAGATTTTAATGCTTCTCTAGATGTGAGGAGACACAAGATGTGGGCTCATACAATCAGCTCCTGTATATATCTGTCTAAAGACCTGTCCTGCCAGTTTCCTGGAGCACAGAGTGCCTCGTTTCTGCTTTCCATCATGAACTCCTCCATGGGGTGTTGGAAGTCAGCAGCTGCACATGATTTAATCCTTGTAGGGGTAGATGGCAAGAACCCACAGCAAGTGCCAGTTTGTGGTTGACACTACACTATTTAAATATCAGTATAATTCAGGATACTAACAGAGATGGAAAATTATATGTTCACCCTAACAGATGCAGAAAAACAATTTGACTTAACTCATCACCTTTTCACGATAAAAATTCTCCGCAAACTTAGAATAGAAACTTCCTTAATCTGATAAAGGGCTCTGATAAAGGGCATGTACCAAAAAAAAAAAAAAATCATTCAATGGTGAAAGACTGAATGCTTTCTCCTAAGAGCCAGAAATGGCAAGAATGTCTGCCCTCTATTCAACATAATTCTGGAAGTCCCAGTCAGGGCATTCAGGCATGGGAAGAAAAAGCAACACAGACTGAAAAGAAAGGAGTAACAGTCTCTTTCTCTGTTTCCAGCCACCATGCCATCTAAGAAGCAAATATTATGAGATCTAAAAAAATTTCCATAAAACAAATAAGCATATTTGGTCAGATCAAAGTATACAAAGTCAATTATGTAAAAAAAAATTATTTCAAATTTAGCCGTGAATAAATGGAAATCAAAATTTTAAGAGTATCAATTACAACACACTAAAATTGAAGTTCTTAGTTATAAATATAAGAAAATATATTCAGTATTCATCTGCTGAATACTATAAAACATTGAAGAAAGAATTCGAAGATCTAATTAAACTGAGAATTATATATAAACAGGTGAGAAGACAATATTGTTAAAATGTCAGTTCTTTCTAAATTGGTTCACAGAATTAACCTAATCTCAGGCAAAATCTCATTAGAATATTTAGTCATCTATAAGCTAAACTTAAACTTGTACATGGAAAAAATGATTAATTATAATAGTCAAAGCAAACCTGATAAGGAAGAACAAGGTTGATAGATTCATAAAACCTTGTTCCAAGACTACTGAGAAGCTAGAGTAATAAATAGAGGGTAGTATTGGTGAAAGGCTGGACTCACAGATCAAGGGAAGAGAAAGGAGTCAGTTCAGAAATAAACCAATACAAATATGTCCAATTTACTTTTGACACAGATACAAGGCAATGCAATGGAGAAAGGTAAGTGTTTCAACAATAGTGTTGAAGCAATTGGACATGAATATGCAAAAAACATGTCCCTGGACTCATTCCTCACACCTTATATAAAAATTGGGCTTCCCTGGTTCAGTTCAGTTCAGTCGCTCAGTCGTTTCCGACTCTTTGCGACCCCATGAATCGCAGCACGCCAGGCCTCCCTGTCCATCACCAACTCCCGGAGTTTACACAAACCCATGTCCATTGAGTCGGTGATGGCATCCAGCCATCTCATCCTTTGTTGTCCCCTTCTCCTCCTGCCCCCAATCCCTCCCAGCATCAGGGTCTTTTCCAATGAGTCAACTCTTTGCATGAGGTGGCCAAAGTATTGGAGTTTCAGCTTCAGCATCAGTCCTCCCAATGAACACCCAGGACTGACCTCCTTTAGGATGGACTGGTTGGATCTCCTTGCAGTCCAAGGGACTCTCAAGAGTCTTCTCCAACCCACAGTTCAAAAGCATCATTTCTTCGGTGCTCAGCTTTCTTCACAGTCCAACTCTCACATCCATACATGACCACTGGAAAAACCATAGCCTTGACCAGACGGACCCTTGTTGGCAAAGCATTGTGTCTGCTTTTTAATATGCTGTCTAGATTGGTCATAACTTTCCTTCCAAGGAGTAAGCGTCTTTTAATTTCATGGCTGCAGTCACCATCTGCAGTGATTTTGGAGCCCCAAAAAATAAAGTCTGACACTGTTTCCACTGTCTCCCCATCTATTTGCCATGAAGTGATGGGACTGGATGCCATGATCTTAGTTTTCTGAATGTTAAGCTTTAAGCCTAGCTCAGCTGGTAAAGAATATGCCTGCAATGCAGGACACCTCAGTTTAATTCCAGGGTTGGGAAGATCCCCTGGAAAAGGGATAGGCTACCCATTCCCCTATCTTGGGCTTTCCTGGTGACTCAGCTGGTAAAGAATCCACTTGCAATATGGAAAACCTAGGTTCAATCCCTGGGTTGGAAAGATTCCCTGGAGAAGGGTACAGCTACCCACTCCAGTATTCTGGCATGGAGAATTCTATGGACTGTATAGTCAATGGGTTTGCAAGGAGTCAGATACCTTATATAGAAATTAACTCAATAATGGATCCAATACCTAAATGGAAAATGTAAAACTACAAACCCCTTAGATTAGAAGACATCATAGGAAAAAATCTTGTGTTAGATTAAAAGTTCCTAGATATTATATCAAAAAAGAAAAACTTTTATTTTTTAAAGGATAAACTGGACTTCAACAAAATATAAGAGTTTTTGTTCTGTAACTTAAGAAAACAAAAAGAGAAGTCCAGACTGGGAGAAAATATTTTCAAATTAAGTATCTGTTAAATGATTGGCATCTCAGGTAGGAAGAACTTAGAATAATCAACAAGCAAAACAAACAAACAACAACAAAAAAAAAACAATATTTTCAAGTTGTTGCAGTGAAAAGGGAAAAAAAAAAATGAAGAAATGAGTTTTTCTTTGCTTTCCAGAGAACAAAGAAGATGGAAAGAACAGTGAGCAGAACTGATCACTCCTGGTTTTTACTTTAACTGTTTCTAATCTGCAGTCTGTGACTAAGTTTGCTTTTCTGCCCTCAACTCTGAATGCTTTTTCAGGGGTTAACAGACTGGTTCCAAATCAGGAAAGGAGTACGTCATGGCTGTATATTGTCACCCTGCTTATTTAACTTCTATGCAGAGTACATCATGAGAAATGCCAGGCTGGATGAAGAATAAGCTGGAATCAAGATTGCTGGGAGAAATATCAAAAACCTCAGATATGCAGATGACACCACACTCATGGCAGAAAGCGAAGAGCTAAAGAATCTCATGGCTGATTCATGTCAATGTATGACAAAAACCACTACAATATTGTAAAGTAATTAGCCTCCAACTAATAAAAATAAATGGAAAAAGAAAAAGAAAGTGAAAGAGGAGAGCGAAAAAGTTGGTTTAAAACTCAACATTCAGAAAACTAAGATTATGGCATCCGGCCCCATCGCTTCATGCAAATAGATGGGGAAACAGTGGAAACAGTGACAGACTTTACTGTTTTGGGTTCCAAAATCACTGCAGATGGTGACTTCAGCCATAAAATTAAAAGATGCTTGCTGAGTTTAAAAGTAGAAAACCTGAAAGAATTTGACCATTTCTTTTTGAAACTGAAAAGAAAGACTCAACATTCAGAAAACGAAGATCATGGCATCTGGTCCCATCAGTCCAGTTCAGGTCAGTCTCTCAGTCATGTCTGACTCTTTGTGACCCATCACTTCATGGCAAAGGGAGGGGGCGGGGAGTAGAAGCAGTGACAATTTTTTTTTTTTTCCTTTGGCTCTTAAATCACTGTGGATGGTGACTGCAGCTTTGCCAACAAAGGTTTGTACAGTCAAAACTATGGTTTTTCCAGTAGCCCTGTATGGATGTGAGAGTTGGACCATAAAAAAGTCTGAGCACCGAAGAACTGATGCTTTCAAATTGTGGTGCTGAAGAAGACTCTTGAGCCTCCCTTGGACAGCAAGGAGATCACACTTGTCTATCCTAAAGGAACTCAACCTTGAATGTTCATTGGAAGAACTGATGCTGAAGCTGAAACTCCAATACTTTGGCCATCTGATGCGAAGAGCTGATTCACTGGTAGAGACCTTCATGCTGGGGAAGATTGAGGGCAGGAAGAAAAGGGGACAACAGAGGATGAGATGGTTGGATAGTATCACTGACTCAATGGGACATGAGTTAGAGCAAGCTCCAGGAGATAGTGAAAGACAGGAAAGCCTGGCGTGCTGCAATCCATGGGGTCACAAAGAGTTGGACATGGCCTAGTGACTGAAGGACAGCAACAGGGGTAGCGGACTGCTAGACCCAATTACCTGACTACCTGACGTCAGCCTATGACTGTTTTTGAAAAGATGCAAGAGGAAGAATATAAAATTCTTATACCTTTGTTCCTCATCACCTACCCCGGACTGTAAGCCCTCATCTTATATAGACCCCTAGGACTTCCCTGGTAGATCAGCTGGTAAAGAATTTGCCTGCAAAGCAAGAGACCCTGGTTCAATTCCTGAGTTGAGACGATCCCCTGGAAAGGGGATAGACTACCCACTCCAGTATTCATGGGCTTCTCTGGTGGCTCAGACAGTAAAGAATCTGGCTGCAATGGAGGAGACCTGTGTTCGATTCCTAGGTTGTGAAGATCCCCAGGAGAAGGGCATGGCCACCTACTACAGTATTCTTGCCTGGAGAATCCCATGGACAGAGGAGCCAGGCGGGCTACCGTCCATGGGCTCGCAAAGAGTTGGACACGACTGAGCGACAAAGTGCAGCACAGCATAGACTTTTTATTCACGGAAGAGGGGGCACAGTTCTTGAGGCGTGAGCCTACAGTGTTCTCCCCTCATCCCATTGAAGATTCAAGCCAACTTTCAATTTCCTTCAAACTCTGTCTCCGTACTTTTCATTCAGCTTCAGTGGGCAGAGACGGACAAGATTTTGGCTGCAAGAAAATAGAGAAAAGATTAAACATACCTTTCACCTCACCTCACACACACAAAAACATGTAATAGCAAATAAATACATGCAAAGATAACACAATACCCGTAATCATTAAGGAAATTCAAATGAATACCTCAGTCAGATGTTTCTACAAATTTATTTAAATGTTTTTAAAGAAAAACTGAAAATATTAAATGTTAGTAAGGGCACAGTACAGTTAAAACTTTCCTGTACTTCTGGACTGAATGCAAAATGGTACAGCCTATTTGGAAAACAATTTGACAGTTTCCTATACATTTAAAGTATATAAAGTATACATTTATAATAACCCCATGTATCTAGTTTTAGGTACTCAACAGAAATTAAAATTTTGTCTATGAAAAAAGCCTCTATATGAGTGCTTTAGCAGCTTTATCCATATTCACGCTAAAGTGGGAAGAATCCAAATATTTTTCAACTGTTTATTGTGGGCAAACTGTGACACATACATGTAACTGAATACTACACAGCTTTGGAAGGGATTTAACTTGAGATACAGCATGGTTTATTCTCAAATGCAGTATGCTTAGTGAAATGCATTAAGCTGGACTCAAAATCCAAATGCAGTATGAACCAGTCATACGATATTATGAAAAGGGAAAACTATGCAGACATTACAGTGATCCGTTATTACCAGGAATTTAGGGTGGGGAAGTGTTTACCATAATAAACAGGGCAGCAAAAGTGAGTTTGAGGGGTAATATTTTCAGATCTTGATTATGGTGGTAGTTTCACGAACCTCTACCCATATTAAACTACATAACACTATATAACCAAAAGAATGAATTTAACTGTATGCAAAGTTAAATATAAAATTTGGCAAAATGATAAAAAAAAAATTAAAGTCTGAACATAGGCTGGGTTTAACTCCCACTTCTAAAATTTATTAACTGTCTGCCTTTGGTTAGTTTATCCCTTGTGCCTTATTTTCCTCATGTATAAAATAAGGGTAACAAAAGTGACTTTTTCAAAGCACAGTTGTAAGTATTAAGTGATACATTTAAGGAAATTAAAGTAGGGAGAGCACATCATAAGAACTCAATAAATTTTAGCTTTTCTCATCAAAAATATATACAGAAAATATTCTTAAATATTTTCTTAGCTGAGTGAAAAAAATCATATTGTAAGTAATTTCAATTCAGCAGCTATATCACTTTAAAATCAATGTTTTTTAGACTTTTGGCCACGCATCTCTCATAACTTCTATCATGGAGTGGACACTGATTAGATCACTATTGAACAAACACCAGCTACCATTCCAGACATCATGACATCCTTTCTACTATCCTCAGAGTAATGCTGTGATGTGCTTATAGACTTCTCATTTTGCAGTTTAAGAAACTGAGCCAGAAAA
The DNA here is from genome assembly GCF_019320065.1 of Cervus canadensis. Lineage (NCBI taxonomy): Eukaryota > Metazoa > Chordata > Mammalia > Artiodactyla > Cervidae > Cervus > Cervus canadensis. The sequence continues at coordinate 89,016,226 of NC_057392.1, forward strand.
GGATGAAGTAGACTCCTTTAAGATCTAATTGGACTTTAAGTTCATGCTCTTTCTTCAACCTTATGCTGCCAATAATTTGAATGTGTAACTCTATAGTTTTAAATTTTTCCACATGATTTCATGAAAACCTGTGATGTTTGCTTTCTTGGCATATGTTTTAAAATTCACTGATAACAGTAACAAAATGATGTGCATAATTATGTCTGACTCTTTGCAACCCCATGGACTGTAGCCCACCAGGCTCCCCTGTCCATGGACTTTTCCAGGTGAGAATACTGGAGCAGGTTGCCATTTCCTACTCCAGGGAATTTTCCCAACCCAGGGATTGAACCCATGTTTCTTGAGTCTCCTGCATTGGTAGGCAGATGCTCTACCAGTGTGCCACCTGGGAAGCCCATAATAAAGTGATTTTCACCCAAATAAGCAGAAACTGATCAATTACTAGTGCAATTCACACACAAATATATAATGCATATATAAGCAAATATGTAAAGTCGGTTTTATTTTACGTGTGCAAAACCTTAATTACGTTTTGCATTTGACAAACAAAAGTTGAATTCTACAGCTGCACGCTTTAAGAATGTGTTAATTTTGATGAGGCACATTAGTAAATGTGCATAAGTGAGAGGATATATGAGCTGTTGATAAGATAACATGGCAGTTTCTCTGTAGGGCTTGCACGTGCTCATTTTTCTCTAAAATCCACTGAATGAAAAGGTGAAGAATTCACCATAAAAGGGAACACTGAGGGCAACAGGTAATTCAGCCTACTTTGGACTTTGGGAAGGGGGTATTATACATCTTAGGTATACAGATATATTAGATACCTTGGGTATCTAGTTCGACAGAGTTGTCATCTCTTCTGTCATCTCAACTGTCTAGCACACTAGACAGCTGCTTCCCAGATACTGTGCACTGCTCTCTGTTCTTTGATCACTTATTGTCCGTTGATGCATTCTCCCGCAAACTTTCTATGACCTATGTCATCCAGAAGGCCTCCAGGTAGCAACATGTTTTGACAGGAGAGCATGATGTTTTCAGTGAGGTAGATCTTAGTGCAAATTCTGGCATTGTCACAAAAAATCTAAAATCCAATAATTTAGGATTGAAGGTAGACAAAAGCAGTGATTTTCAAAGTACGGTCTTGGAATTCTTGTGGCTCTCTGAGAGGTATTCAGGGAATGTGCATAATACTGTGACAATTCCTATGTTTTTTTAAAGTTGAATTTCCTTGTGAGTATTCAGTGGAGTTTTCTAGAAGCTACGTGACACCTGATATTGCAATAGATTAAATGCAAAAGCAGATAAAGAATCAGTATCTTCCATAGTCTAAGACATTAACAAGATTTCCAAAAATAGAATATAAATCACTTATTTATTTTAATTTCTAATAGATTTATTATTATCATCATCAATATCAAGTACATTGGTTTCTAATGAAGTCAGTTCTTAATGCAGAAAATATTAATAAACATAACCCTTATGGAAAAACTCTTTGAGTCTCAATAACTTAAGTTCAAAAACAATAACTTATAGAGTTCCTAAGACCAAAAACTTTGAAAACCACTAAGAAAGAGACAGACAGTAAAACAGCACAAGTACTAAATATACATCAAAATATAAAAACATAATCAATGTACATGTGTAAGTTTTAAGAAATTGTGTAAGACTAGGTTTTCAGAGATTCATATATAAGTAGCTTTAAAATCCCCCCAATTTCCACTTAAACAATAACATTTCTTTCTTGTTCCCATTTATTTGGTATTTATCTTATCAACAGAATTTTATCTCCCCATGCTTTATACAGATTCAAATAGGTTTGATACTGATTTATTAAAGTAAACAGATTAATGATATTTGGCTGATTTATCCTAAAAGAAAAGTGAAGTCTCCTTCTAAATGCTAACTGAAAGAAAGTTTACATGTCTTGTAACAGGCATTCCAATTTCCTGGAAAAAGACTTACCATTAGTGAAGTCATTTTTATAGCAGTATCCACTATCCTTACCTTCCATGGTTCTTCAATGTTTTCTGGTATTGGTGTATAAATATAATAAATAAAGAGGATACAAGTCAGTCCAAAGCACAGAGTTTTGTAACCCATGATATTCTTCTCACAACCTCTGTGTAGTGATGATATAATGTCATCCTACATATACTAAAATCCTCAGTAGTGGGACAAAGGTAGATAACAGAATCTTTCAAGTATTATGACCATGTTAGCATTATTGATCTAATATTCAGTTTTAAAATTAATAGTTCCTGTTGTAACTCATTCAAGAGTTAAACATTCTATTTGAAAGACAGATCACAATATCTCATCAAATATGCAGACAGAATAGAAAATAATTTTAAATGGTGACAAAAACTCTTTTACCTAGTGACACCATCACCAACTCAGCACAGATCTGATTATGCGTCTAAGCAGAGCACAAGATAAATCATGATCTCTGTTTCTCCTACCAATATTTTGCAAAGAGTACTGTAAAGAGCTGTTACAAAAGCCTGTCAAGTATTATTAAGTCACCCTCAAGGCTAAGGGTGAATCTTTCATCAGAGGCTTTCATCATAGGCTGAATGCTTTCACCATAGGCTATTACAAAATTAAATACACCTTGGTCAACTCTCCTTTAAACCAGAAGATTAAAACCTGGTATTTCTAAACAAGTTCCAGAATTTATTCATTCAGTCCAGAAATATTTCTGAAGTATTCATTTACATTAATAGTGCAGATTTTCAATCTATATAGTTGGATGATCATGCAAAAAGTAAGTATTCATTAACAAATGTTTATCCTGTGTCTTATATGTGATAAACTCAATATTGGGTGAAATGGTAAGAAATTTGAGAAAAACCCAGAACTTTCATTTCTTTGTGGAGCTCTTACAAATTATCTTTCTGATTTCCATTTTTCTTAAGACTGTTTTTTGGGGAGTTTTTTCATAGGATAATTTATCTGGTGTCTCTCCTGTTTCTCCAATTATTTTGCAACAGAAGTTATTACTCTTACTGTAATTGCTATACTAACTCCATACCATAATTTCTTACTAGAAGCCTGCTTTATTTTCTATCTAAGCACCAGACTGAAAGGAATTGAGATCATTATTTTAAAACAACTGAGGAATAAGAACCACACAGATGGAAGGGGCTAAGAAGGCTGTAAATAAGTTAAATATGAACAATCCAACATCTGGAAAAGCATAATGAAAAAGTCAACATTTTGAAATATCAGTCTAATTTTGTACACTCTTTCTTCCCCATCTTCTCTACTTTACATGGAACCTTATTGGCCTTGCCTGTCTCCCCATGACTAGCTCTTTTTCTATTAATGTCTAAATGTTGTAATATGCTATCAGGAAATTGAAAAAAAAATTAATTTCTTACTACTGTCTGTATTTCAAAACCTAAGCTCTTTTGCTAATAAAAGAGACTCAATAAAGATATGAATTTATACACTTGTCTGAGATATGAAAGAGCTTCAGTGCAAAAAGCTTACCTTGGTTGATGAGTTTTCTCTTATGGGTGTCATGGTAAGGGAGACTAGTAAGCAGGTTAAAAACAGAAATATTTCCCAATGTTTCTGGTGGTTATATGCCACATTTCTGTTGGGAAGAAGGTGTCCTCCAAGCACATGGGACAAAGCTTAATCTCAAAATTGTGAAAATCAGATGTTAATTGAAACTAATTAATGATGCTACATTCTCAACTCAGATCAATTCTTGATTGGTTTGAAGTAATTAGTCCTCATACTTGCTACAAAGTATAGGTAAGGGTATGACTTTTCTTAGTAAGAAATAAAAATTATTTTATTTTCCAAGATTCCTTTGTCTAGTACAGAATGTCTAGTACACACACATGCACACCCACACCCACAAAATGCAATAAAGCAAACCCACACACAACTCTGATCTTGAAATTAACAACAGCAGCAAAAAGATGCTAAAATAACTATTTAAAATATGTTAAAGAATTAGATAAAGAATTAGATAAAATGAAGAAATGTGTAAAACATTGACTATTCAAGCTAAATGCAAATAATATAAACAATCATTCTAGTATTACTAGACAAAATGTCTGAAATTAAGGATTAGTTGAAAGGACTAAGAAAAACAGATAAACTTGAAGATATGCTAGAATAAATTAGGCATGTGTACAACTTCACATTGTCTAATATATGTTTGATAATATTCCCAAGTGAATGGGGGATCAAAATAGGGAAGAAGCATGCTGGAGGAGTTATTAGAGTGTTAGAGAAGAAATTTCTAAAATTCATAAAACACACGAGTTCACAATTCAAACAGCTCAGTGAGTTGAAAATAGTATAAATACAAAGAAAATCAGATATAGTACATCATAGTTATAACTCCTGCAAATCAAAGATGAAGACAAAAATTTTGTAATTAGAATTCTAATTACAACCCAAAGTTTTTGGTTACTAGTGGACGAACACCTTATCCTAGTTATTCAAACACCAATTCAAATATTACTTTATTACTTGGAAGGAATTATACAGATGTAATAAGGCTCCAAATCATTTGACATCAAGCTTTCAATTGCTGACATGAATATGCAGAAGTCTAAATGTCAAGGATTGTGGTCAGACTCAAGTTGAGTGATTCCCTGTCTGTAAGAAACTGGGCACCTAAGCCCTACACACATAATGAACTAAATTCTGGCAACAACCTAAGAGGCTGGAGTAAGACTTCAAGCTCAGAAAAGCTTATAGTTCTTACCAAGGCCTTGATTTAAACGCTAAAAATCCTGAGGGCTGAACCATCCATACACTACAAGACTCACAAAATTCTGAAATATTTGCATTGTCTTAACCCGTTAAATTGTGGTAACTTGGGCTCCCCTAGTGGCTCAGACAGTTAAGAATCTACCTGCAATGCAGGAGACCCAGGTTCAATCCCTGGGTCAGAAAAATTCCCCTGGAGAAGGGAATGGCCACCCACTCAAGTATTCTGGCCTGGAGGATTCCATGGACAGTGGAGCCTGGTGGGCTATAGTCCATGGGGTCTCAAAGAGTTGGACCTGACTGAGCGACTAACATGTTTACACAGCAGTAGAAACTAACACTAATATTAAAGAAAATCAATTGGGGTTGGGGGGGCGGGGAACACGTCATATCACTGAAGGAAACGACAGAAGTATGGGTGATATAAATACCAAGCAACAGACACCAGAAGACAATAAAACAAAACCTTAAAAGTACAGAAGATAAAAAAGGAGCTGCCAATATAAAATTCTACACACACACACACACACACACACACACACACACACACACACACACAAACTTATCCTTAAAGGGGATAAAATAAAGACAGAGCTAAGGCACTAAGACACTTTATCACCAATGAGAAAACAGAAAGAGAAATTAAGGAAACAATTCCATTCACCATTGCAATGAAAAGAATAAGATACGTAGGAATAAATCTACTGAAAGAAACAAAAGACCTATATATAGAAAACTATAAAACACTGATGAAAGACATCAAAGATCATACAAAGAGATGGAGAAATATACCATATTCATAGATTGGAAGAATCAATATAGCAAAAATGAGTATACTACCCAAAGCAATTTATAGATTCAATGCACTCCCTATCAAGCTACCAATGGTATTTTACACAAAACTAGGATAAGTAATTTCACAATGTGTATGGAAATACAAAAAACCTCGAATAGTCAAAGCAATCTTGAGAAAGAAGAAAGGAACTGGAGGAATCAACCTGCCTGACTTCAGACTATACTACAGAGCTACAGACATCAAGACAGTATGGTACTGGCACAAAGACAGAAATATAGATTAATGGAACAAAACAGAAAACTCAGAGATAAACCCACGCACCTATGGACACCTTATCTTTGACAAAGGAGGCAAGAATATACAATGGAGAAAAGACAATCTCTTTAACAAGTGGTGCAGGCAAAATTGGTCAACCACTTGTAAAAGAATGAAAATAGAACACTTTTTAACACCATACACAAATATAAATTCAAAATGAATTAAAGATCTAAATGTAAGACCAGAAACTATAAAAATCCTAGAGGAAAACATAGGCAAAACACTCTCTGACATAAATCACAGCAGGGTCCTCTATGACCCACCTCCCAGAGTAATGGAAATAAAAGCAAAAATAAACAAATGGGACCTAATTAAACTTAAAAGCTTTTGCATAACAAAAGAAGCTATAAGCAAAGTGAAAAGACAGCCTTCATAATGGGAAAAAATAATAGCAAATGAAGCAACTGACAAAGAATCTCAAAAATATACAAGCAGCTCATACAGCTCAATACCAGAAAAATTAATGACCCAATCAAAAAATGGGCCAAATAACTAAACAGACATTTCTCCAAATAAGACATACAGATGGCTAACAAACACATGAAAAGATGCTCAACATCACTCATTATCAGAGAAATGCAAATCAAAACCACAGTGAGGTATCATCTCATACCAGTCAGAAAGGCTGCTATCCAAAAGTCTACAAACAATAAGTGCTGGAGAGGGTGTGGAGAAAAGAGAACTCTCTTACACTGTTGGTGGGAATGCAAACTAGTACAGCCACTATGGAGAACAGTGTAGAGATTCCTTAAAAAACTAGAAATAGAACTGCCATATGACCCAGCAATCCCACTTCTGGGCATACACACTGAGGAAACCAGATCTGAAAGAGACACGTGCACCCCAATGTTCATCACAGCACTGTTTATAATAGCCAGGCCATGGAAGCAACCTAGATGCCCATCAGCAGACAAATGGATAAGAAAGCTGTGGTACATATACACAATCTAATACCACTCAGCCGTTTAAAAAGAATACATTTGAATCAGTTCTATTGAGGTGAATGAAACTGGAGCCCATTATACAGAGTGAAGTAAGCCAGAAAGTAAAATACCTATGCAGTATACTAATGCATATATATGGAATTTAGAAAGATGGTAATGATGACCCTATATGCAAGACAGAAAAGGAGACTCGGATGTATAGAACAGTCTTTTGGACTCTGTGGGAGAAGACGAGGGTGGGATGATTTGAGAGAATAGCATTGAAACATGTATATTATCATATGTAAAACAAATCGCCAGTCCAGGTTTGATGCATGAGACAGGGTGCTCATGGCTGGTGCACTGGGATGACCCTGAGGGATGGGATGGGGAGGGAGGTGGGAGGGGGATTCAGGATGGGGAACACATGTAAATCCATGGCTGATTCATGTCAATGTATGGCAAAAGCCACTACAATATTGTAATTAGCCTCCAATTAAAATAAATAAATTAATTTTTTAAAAAAGAAATACTAATAAAACTTCTTCAGAGAAAAAGCAAAACAAAACAAAGTAATCCCAGAGAGAAAAGTCAGCAGACAAGAAGAAACCAGAAAGGATTTGAAACAAGATTTGTATTGGCCAAAAACTTTGTTCCAGTTTTTCGGTATTCATTCCCACCACTTCTTTTACTAAAGAACTTACCAAGTGTAAAAGTCAAGAATATGCAGCATGATTAAATAAAGTTTGCATTTTAAGGCAAAACAAAAAATTAAACAAAATACTCCCTGGGTGTCCATCTGGGCCTCTTCCTTCCCACGTTTGTGTGCAGCGCAGTGTGCAAACAGTAACCAAACCTCCTCAAAGATGGGAGTACCTGCTGACTATAAAGATCAGGAGTTGTTTTGTTTTGTTTTGCTTTCTTTTCTTTTCCTTTCTTTCTTTTGACACTAGCAATGTAATTGCTTAAAAGAATAACTTTCTTTCCCAACTCTCAGAGGGGGTCATAGGGACTTGCTGCTCCCTTTGTACCTGCTTACAAGCACTATGTATCCTCAATGAACTTTATGTTAAATACCAGTATGTCTTTTGATGCATGATGCTTTTTTTCAAAAATGTGTATGACAGTGCCTTCGACTTCTAACAGACAGAACAGTTCTTGGAGGTTTCTGAGAGTCTGTCTCTTAGCATATAATCCTGAGCTTGGCCTGAATAAAATTTTCTCTTTTCTTCTTTGACTGTTCACTGAATTTCTGTTGACAGGCACAAAGATGGAAACAAGGAAGAATATCTGTGTGTGTGTGTGTGTTTGTTTTTTTTTTTTTTCAGGAGATGCATTAGTACCCACAGAAAATTTAGAATAGTATTCTGGAAATAACTCCTCTCACACACTAGTGAAGTAATCCTCAAAATTCTCCAAGTCAGGCTTCAATAGTACGTGAATCATGAACTTCCAGATGTTCAAGCTGGATTTAGAAAAGGCAGAGGAACCAGAGATCAATTTGTCAACATCCGTTGGATCATAGAAAAAGCAAGAGTTCCAGAAAAACATCTACTTCTGCTTTATAGACTATGCCAAAGCCTTTGAGTGTGTGGATCACAACAAACTGTGGAAAATTCTTCTAGAGATGGGAATACCAGACCACCTAACCTGCCTCTTGAGAAATCTGTATACAGGCCAAGAAGCAACAGTTAGAACTGGACATGTAACAATGGACTAGTTCCAAATAGGGAAGGGAGTACGTCAAGGCTGTATATTGTCACCCTGCTTATTTAACTTATATGCAGAGTACATCATGAGAAATGCTGGGCTGGATGAAGCACAAGCTGGAATCAAGATTGCCAGGAGAAATATCAATAACTTTAGATACCCAGATGACACCACACTTATGGCAGAAAGTGAAGAAGAACTAAAGAGTCTCTTGATGAAAGTGAAAGAGGAGAGTGGAAAAGTTGGCTTAAAACTCAACATTATGAAAACTAAGATTATGTTATCCGGTCCCATCACTTCAATGCAAATAGATGGGGAAACAATGGAAACAGTGACAGACTTTATTTTGGGGGACTTCAAAATCACTGCAGATGGTGACTGCAGCTATGAAATTAAAAGGCGCTTACTCCTTGGAAGAGAAGTTATGACCAACCTAGACAGCATATTAAAAAGTAGACACATTACTTTGCCAACAAATGTCCATCTAGTCAAAGCTATGGTTTTTTCAGTAGTCATGTATGGATGTGAGAGATGGACTACAAAGAAAGCTGAGTGCCAAAGAATTGATGCTTTTGAACTGTGGTGTTGGAGAAGACTCTTGAGTGTCCCTTGGACTGCAGGGAGATCAAACCAGTCCATCCTAAAGGAAATCAGTTCTGAATATTCACTGGAAGGACTGATGCTGAAGCTGAAACTCCAATACTTTGGCTACCTGATGCAAAGAAGTGACTCATTTGAAAAGACCCTGATGCTGGAAAAGATTGAAAGCGGGTGGAGGAAGGGATGACAGGGGATGAGATGGTTGGATGGCATTACCGACTCAATGGACTTGAGTTTGGGTAAGCTGCAGGAGTTGGTGATGGACAGGGAAGCCTTGCCTGCCACAGTCCATGGGGTTGCAAAGAGTCGGACACAACTGAGAGACTGAACTGAACTGAATTCATTTTGGAAATGCAAATTTACCAAGATTGTTGAATAAAATATATATACTATGTGTATTACAAATCAAATACATGTTCCTAAAAAATTACAATATAAATTTTTAAAACATTTAAAATTCTATTGTTTTCTGACCAAAACAGATTAGTAGGACAGATCTACTATCCCCCCAACCCACTGTCTCCAGATTTGAAAATACATGAAGCAATAGTTTACAAGGCACTGAAAATCAGGAAAAGGAAACTAATTCCTAAATGATGAGAAATATGATTGCCTCTGCTTTGGGAGGTTTTTCTGTGGCATGGAGAAGGGAAACCAGCAGAAACCTGGTGATTTCTTAAGATGACACAGAGGGAGGGGTCCTTTAACACCAAGATGCCTTGAGTTCACAGGAGGAAAAAACCATAGCTGAGAGCACTGCACAGAAAAAGAACCTCAGACATCTGCAGTAGGGCTTCCTTGAATACCAGCTGGCATTAGCACATGGAGATCATACTTAGGGCAGAGGGAAAAGCCACCAGAAACAATTAGAGTCATGAGTGACCAGTGCTCACAGAAGGTCAAGGATCACAATCTGTTCTAAGAGCCATACTGAAAAATTTCAAGATTCACGGGGCATTAGGTAAGAGGATTGGGGAATAATTAGTCCTAGACTAAACACTTCTCTGGTTCTGTCTAACAAATCTTAAAAACAAAATCTGAAAGAATCAGACTGTTTAAAACAAAAATATTCAGAATACAGAAAGGTAAGATTTACAATTTTTTGCCATCAAAAAAATATAACCCAGCACGGGCTTCCCAGGCGGATCAGTGGTAAACAACCTGCTTGCCAATACAGGAGATGCAGAAGACGGGTTCAACCCATGGGGCTGGGAAGATCTCCTGGAGGAAGAAATGGCAACCCACTCCAATACTGTTACCCAAAAAATCACATGGACAGAGGAGCCTGGTGGCTACAGTTCATAGGGTTGCAGAGAGTTGGACATAACTGAACAACCAAGCAAGCATGATGTAAATATGTAGGAAGGAAACTCCACCATGAATGAATAAATCAATTATACACAACTGAAAAGCCTAGCACAAATATGAAAATTAGCAGAAAAAGACATTAAAAGATACCAAAATGTTCTATAGGTTATACAGAAACATAAAGATATAAACTTAAGTCATAGTACTGTGGTCATCTTTTTTTTTTTTTTTTTTTTGGTAAGAAATATTTTTATGACTGAGCAAACCTCTAAAAATTCATTTTTACAAACAGAGGAAACTGAGGTTCCTAGGATGGGGGCTTCAGGCTCCCAGGCTGCACTCTGGAAGAGGCATAGGTTTCTCATGTATAAAATCAGTTCTCCATCTAGGTCCTATGGCCGAGAGGCACCACTCATCCCCAAAGAGGAAATTCATTCAATCATGACCCATTTTTCTTGGTTCCAATGCAAGAGCTAATCGAGAACCACATCTTCATAGACTTTCACAGCAACCTGGAAGATACACTCAAAAACTTTACCAATTTATCAAGATGGAATGTTAACAAAAATCTTTTAAAGCAAGCTCCAACATGCAAAGAGCTGGTAAAATTCAAAACAATTACAAAGGCAATAAGTTTTTTTCTTTATTCCATCAAACAGCTGAGATCACAGGGTAAAGAAATTCCCCATATCTGGAGAGACAGGCAAATATGAAGAATCACAGCCAAGAACAGATTACCTGAAGCAGAAGTTACTGAAACTAGGAACTGATAGAAAGATTTCAATGATAATTTCAGGAAATGGCTGGGTGCCCAGTTTTGATAAGTTTGAGTGTTACAGTCTCCTGGGGACCCAGAGATAAAAGTTTCCCAACATTTCTTTTATATCCAGGAATTCTACCAGGAGGTGTCATAAGAACAGTGGAGAAAATTTCTTCCTGTCTTGAGAAGCGAGAGAAAAAATGAAAACATTTTTAAATGTTCCCAAATGATTCTTCATAACATCAGCTTCCTTTTCATTGAAAAAACCTTCTCTCACCTGGGGAAAGAGCAATTAAACAACTCTAGTCCCCTTTGATCTTCCTGTCTCATGTGACGTGCAAAGGGAAAAAGAAGAAAGGCTAAGGATTGTCTTAAAATAAATGGTCACAGCCCAGAGAGTCAAAGTCACTATAAGGAAAACCACAGTCTGAAGAGACCAAACAAGCATCATAATCTGATTGAGATATGATACCAATTTTGGAAATATCAGTTAGAGAATTTGAAACAACTATGAGAAACATATTAGACTTTAACAGAAGAGCAGACAATATGCAAGTAAGGTGGGTGATATAAGCAGAGAAATGGAAACACCAAGAGAGAATCCAAAAGAAATTCAAGAAATCAACAACACCATAAGAGAAATAAAGATGGCATTGATTGCCACATTAGCAGAGTAAGCATGGCCAAGGAAAGAATCAGTGAGTTCAAAAATACTGTGACAGTTTTCAAACAAAAATTAAAGACAAAAAAAAAAATTTTTTTAAGAAATAGAATAAGACTTGTTGAAATACTCCAGAAGTTAGAACATACGCCTAATGAAAAAGCAAAGAGAAGAGAAAAAAGCAAAAGAAATATTTGAATGCCTTAGAATTTTCCAAAATTAACAGTGCACACAAAAACACACATCAAGAAAGCTCAGTGAACATCAAACAGGAAAAAAGAAATTTATTCAATAAATATTGAAAGACCTAGAAGGGGGAAAGCACCTTGCTAAGGGGAACAAGGATTAAAATTACATTCAATTTCTCTTAAGAAGTGAATTGAGAGCTGAATAGCCCAACTATGTGTTGTCTGTGTGGACAGAGGTAAGAGGTAGCACACTTTTGGTAGAAAGGCTGAGAGGTATGTGAAATTTTGGGTTTGGTCACCTAATGATAGAAAACATCCAAAAACACAGAAAGATAAGCCTGGAGACAAACACAGGCTCTATAAGCCACACGTAGAAATCTGGGCTTTACCCTGGGGGATGTGGGGATATGCTGCATGCTACACATGGTGACCATATGTTCCTCTTGCCTGAGGCAGTCACAGGTTATTCCTTCTTATTCACAATGATCTTGGCTTGTACAGTACATTATTTGGTAATCCATCTATAAATGTTTTTCAGGGTAACCATGTCTGACCTCTAGTGCTTAGGTTAACAAGGAAAATGCTTTTGGAAAGACACCCAAATGCCCACCAAAGAGCTTGTGACCCTGAGTTGTGTGTGAGGGGAAACACTGGCCGTGAATGCAATACGAAGTGCCTTCCTGATGCTTCATCAGTGTAAAACCAGAAGGTAGAAATTCACAAACGAAGCTCTCATTAACCTTCAACTTTTACTTGAACTGTAGACTCACGTCCTAATATTTCAGCAAGAAAGAGAAACAATAAAAGCTGAAGTCCAGCACAAAGCAAAGTGGCCAAGAGCCTTTGCTCTTAAGAAAAATGCTCACATCTACTGAGTCTGGAAGGAGGAGGGCTCAGCTCTGTCTTTCTCTAAAATTAGCATAGCCTGCATAAGGGACCAGGATATCACATAAGGCTTAGTCAGGGAGAGCTAAAAATGGGTCAGATTCTTCAGGTGCAATCCCTTTTTCTGCATCTTCTCTTTCACTCACCCTCAAAGATCTGAATTCCCCCAGGGACCGCCCCTTTCAGATCTTCCCTTTCCCACAGTGCCCTTACCTAAATCACCTCTATTAATCAAAACTTCCTTTCTTTTAGGATAATATTAATAATAACAGTAACTAAAAAAAAATTACCTGAACACATATGTGTGTCATGTAAATTTGTATGTTCTGGTTAAAATAATCATAATCAGCACTTCACACATCTCATATCATTTAAAATAACAGATGATTAAGCTTCAAAATCCTGATATCTTATTTTTAATGTACTCATTTCTGATTATAATTCTTGTTATTTTTGCTTTAACCATATCTTCTAATGTTCTTTAATTGGCGCATCCATCCATCTCTATATTCCTACAGATATGTCACCCAGCAAATTGTTCTTGTGATTAGAAGAGTAGACAAGTTTATCTTCACCTTGTCTTTCCTGTCACTAAAGAAAAAAAAAAAAAAAGTGTAATTTTAAAACATGTATGCTGCCTAGAAGATCTCTCTAGGTCATCTGTGTAATTCTCTAGGTTACTTGTATCTAGACTTTAATGGTCTTTAAAATATTTCACAACTATGATTGCCTACATTAAGCACACCCCATACTGTTCATTGTCTTTGAGCTCTTATTATTATATTGGTCCTTTGGGCTTCCTCTCTTTCTCATTTTTTCCCTTAAGCCATCCATTCACTTATATATTTATTCACATTTGTTTCAAGAAATGTTTACTTATAACTAATTTTTAATTAATTTTTATTGTAGTACAGTTGATTTACAGTGTTGTGTTTTAGGTGTACAGCAAAGTGAATCAATTATATATATAATATAAGCACTTTTTTTTCAAATTCCTATCCAATATATGTCACTGAAGAGCTCCCTGTGCTACACAGAAAGTTCCTATTAGTTAAATGTTTTTTATATATAGTATATATATGTCAAGCCCAATCTTCCAATTTATCCTTCTCCCTTCTTTCCCCTTTGGTAACCATAAATTTTTTTCCTACTTGTATGGCTCTATTACTCTTTTGTAAATGTAGGTTCATTTGTAATATTTTTTAGATTCCACATATAAGCTATATCATATGATATTTGGTTTTCACTTTCTGACTTACTTCACTCAGTATGACAATCTCTAGATCCACCCGTGTCACTGCAAATGACATTGTTTCGTTCCTTTTTATGGCTGAGCAGTATTTCATTGTTTATATATATATACCACATCAGCTTTATCAATTCCTCTGCTGATGGACATTTAGGTTGCTTCCACATCCTGACTGTGGTAAATACTGCTGCTGTGAACATTGGAGTGCATATATTTTTTAAAATTATTGTTTTATTTGGATATATGCCCAGGAGTAAAATTGCTAGATCATACAGTAACTCCATTTTTAGTTTTTAAAAGAATCTCCATACAGTTCTCCATCATGGCTGCACCAAGTTACATTTCTACCAACAGTGTAGGAGGGTCCCCATTTCTCCACATCCTGCTCAGCATTTATTGCTAGTAGATTTTTTTTTTTAATTATGGCTATTCTGACTGCTCTGAACTGATATCTCATTATAGTTTTGACTTGCATTTCTCCAGTAATTAATGGTGTTGAACATCTTTTCGTGTGCTTTTTGGCCATCTGTATCTCTTCTTTGGAGAAGTTTCTATTTAGGTCTCATGCCTATTTTTTGATTGGGCTTTGTGTTTTTTTTGATATTGAGTTGCATGAGCTATTGTATATTATAGAGATTAATCCCTTGTCAGCTGCTTCATTTGCAAATATATTCTCCCATTCTAAGGGTTGTCTTTTTGTGTGTTTATGGTTTCCTTGGAGAAGGAAATGGCAACCCCCTCCAGTATTCTTGCCTGGCAAATCCCATGGACAGAGGAGTCTGGTGGACTACAGTCCACAGGGTTGCAAAGAGTCAGACACGACTGAGTGACTTCACTTCACTCACACTTTGTGGTGTAAAAGCTTTGAAGTTTAATTAGATCTCCTTTATTTATTTTTGTTTTATTTTCTTTTTTTCCCCAATTATTTTTATTAGTTGGAGGCTAATTACTTTATAATATTGTAGTGGGTTTTGCCATACATTGACATGAATCAGCCATGGATTTACATGTGTTCCCCATCCCGATCCCCCCTCCCAGCTCCCTCCCCATTCCATCCCTCTGGGTCTTCCCAGTGCACCAGCCCTGAGCACCTGTCTCATGCATCCAACCTGGACTGGCGATCTGTTTCACACTTGATAATATACATGTTTCAATGCTATTCTCTCAGATCATCCCATCCTTGCCTTCTCCCATAGAGTCCAAAAGTCTATTCCATACATCTGTGTCTCTTTTTCTGTCTTGCATACAGAGTTATCATTACCATCTTTCTAAATTCCATATATATGCGTTAGTATACTGTATTGGTGTTCTTCTTTCTGGCTTACTTCACTCTGTATAATGGGCTCCAGTTTCATCCACCTCATTAGAATTTATTCAAATGAGTTCTTTTTAATGGCTGAGTAATATTCCATTGTATATATGTATCACAGCTTCCTTATCCATTCATCTGCTGATGGGCATCTAGGTTGCTTCCATGTCCTGGCTATTATAAACAGTGCTGCGATGAACATTGGGGTGCACGTGTCTCTCTCAGATCTGGTTTCCTCGGTGTGTATGCCCAGGAGTGGGATTGCTGGGTCATATGGCAACTCTACTTCCAGTTTTATTTTTGTTTTTTATTTTCATCATTCTAGGAGGTGGATCAAAAAAAATCTTGCTGAGAAACTATTGTATAGCGTATGGAACTCTGCTCATTGTTATGCGGCAGCCGGGATGGCAGGAGGGTTTGTGGGACAATGGATACATGTGTACGTATGGCTGAGTTCCTTTGCCGTTCACCTGAAACTATCACAACATGGTTATCGGCTATACCCCAGTACAACATAAAAAGTTTAAAAAAATACAACATAAAAGAAATCTTGCCACAATGTATGCCAAAGAGTGTTATGCCTATATTTTCCCCTAAGACTTCTATAGCATCTGGCCTTGAATTTAGGTCTTTAATCCATTGTGAGTTTATCTTTATGTGTGGTGTGAGGCAGTGTTCTAATTTTATACTTGGACATGAAGCTATCTAGTTTTCCCAGCACCATTTATTGAAGAGGAAATCTTTACTTCACTGTATATTCTTGCCTCTTTTTTCATATCTGGGGTAACCATATGTGCATAGGTTCATCTCTGGACTTTCAATCCAGTTCCATTGATCTACTTTCTATTTTTGTTCGAGTACCATACTGTTTGGATGACTGCAGCTTTGTAGCATTGTCTGAAATCAGGGAGCCTGATTTCTCCAGCTTCATTTTTCTTTCTCAAGGTTGATTTCACTATTCAGAGTCTTTTGTGTTCCCATAACAATTGTAAAATATTTTGTTCTAATACTATGAAAAATGCCATTGCTAATTTGATAGGGATTGCATTGACTCTGTAGATTACTTTGCATATAGCACAGTCATTTTGACAATATTAATTCTTCTTATCCAAGAACATGATCTATCTCTCAATCTGTTTGTGTCACTTCAGGTTCTATTTTGAAGAAGTTTTAACAGCAACCTGTTTTCCTCACTGAATGAATTAAAATATAGTGTTTAACATATATTCATTTTTATACCTGCTTGTGAGTCATAATTTTTTGATAGCCTGATAAGTATCCTCAATAGCACACACCTTTCCTCAATAATCATTTTCCAATTACTATAGCATTAATTTTTACACATCAACTTGCTATTTTGTAATATTAATAGCTATAGTGCTTTATATTAAGTTTTGTAATTAATAAAATTAATGATTACAAAACAAGCACAAACTGCCTACTCACATGATTCTAATGATTATTGATTGATTCAGGCAAACAAATTTTTGTCAAGTCTGGTTTATGATGATACTTTTGAACAATGTCTCTCTCTTTTTATAAAAGACACAAACATGATTATTGAATAGGATGTTATCTCAAACATACAAGACAAGTAATACCAAAGAAAACATATTAATTATCACTTTGGGAACCTGATGTAATAATTCAATGTTTGGATTTCAGAGAAGATCCTAATTTGGTGGGTTGTGCTGAAAGATGAGAAAACAGATTATGTGTTGAGATGACCAAAAGGCAAACAGTAAAGCTGTAGACTCCAGCAATGTGTTTAGGGATTAGATTATCAATCAAATGAATGAAACACAATTACACTTACCCAGCACCAAATTTACTCACTTTCCAAAACTGACACAGAACAGAGAAAACAACATGCAAAGAACAGCATCACAAGGATCTCAGAATATTAGACACTACTTAAGATGTCCCCCCCCCCCCCTTTTTTTTTGCATGAAATGTTCCCTTGGTATCTCTAATTTTCTTGAAGAAATCTCTAGTCTTTCCCATTCTGCTGTTTTCCTCTATTTCTTTGCATTGATCGCTGAGGAAGGCTTTCTTATCTCTCCTGGCTATTCTTTGGAACTCTGCATTCAAATGGGAATATCCCTCCTTTTCTCCTTTGCTTTTCGTTTCTCTTCTTTTCACAGCTATTTGTAAGGCCTCCTCAGACAACCATTTTGCCTTTTTGCATTTCTTTTCCATGGGGATGGTCTTGATCCCTGTCTCCTGTACAATGTCACGAACCTCCGTCCATAGTTCATCAGGCTCTCTGTCTATCAGATCTAGCCTCTTAAATTTATTTCTCACTTCCACTGTATATTCATAAGGGATTTGATTTAGGCATTTCATGCAAAAATGGGCTCAATAAAGGACAGAAATGGTATGGACCTAACAGAAGCAGAAGATATTAAGAAGAGGTGGCAAGAATACACAGAAGAACTGTACAAAAAAAAGATCTTCATGACCCAGACAATCATAATGGTGTGATCACTCACCTACAGCCAGACATCCTGGAATGTGAAGTCAAGTGGGCCTTAGAAAGCATCACTATGAACAAAGCTAGTGGAGGTGATGGAATTCCAGTTGAGCCATTTCAAATCCTGAAAGATGATGCTGTGAAAGTGCTGCACTCAATATGTCAGCAAATTTGGAAAACTCAGCAGTGGCCACAGGACTGGAAAAGGGCAGTTTTCATTCCAATCTCTAAGAAAGGAAATGCCAAAGAATGCTCAAACTATTACACAATTGCACTCATCTCACACGCTAGGAAAGTAATGCTCAAAATTCTCCAAGTCAGGCTTCAGCAATACATGAACCGAGAACTTCCAGATGTTCAAGTTGGTTTTAGAAAAGGCAGAGGAACCAGAGATCAAATTGCCAATATACGCTGGATCATCGAAAAAGCAAGAGAGTTCCAGAAAAACACCTATTTCTGCTTTATTGACTATGCCAAAGCCTTTGACTGTGTGGATCACAATAACTGTGGAAAATTCTGAAAGAGATGGGAATACCAGACCACCTGACCTGCCTCTTGAGAAACCTGTATGCAGATCAAGGAGCAACAGTTAGAACTGAACATGGAACAACAGACTGGTTCCAAATAGGAAAAGGAGTATGTCAAGGCTGTATATTGTCACCCTGCTTATTTAACTTATATGCAGAGTACATCATGAGAAACGCTGGACTGGAAGAAGCACGAGATGGAATCAAGATTGCCAGGAGAAATATCAATAACCTCAGATATGCAGATGACACCACCCTTATGGCAGAAAGCGAAGAAGAACTAAGGAGCCTCTTGATGAAAGTGAAAGAGGAGAGTGAAAAAGTTGGCTTAAAGCTTAACATTCAGAAAACTAAGATTATGGCATCTGGTCCCATCACTTCATGGCAAATAGATGGGGGAACAGTGGAAACAGTGCCAGACTTTATTTTGGGGGGCTCCAAAATCACTGCAGATGGTGATTGCAGCCATGAAATTAAAAGACGCTTACTCCTTGGAAGGAAATTTATGACCAACCTAGACAGCATATTGAAAAGCAGAGACATTACTTTGCCAACAAAAGTCTGTCTAGTCAAGGCTGTGGTTTTTTCAGTGGTCGTGTATGGATTTGAGAGTTGGACTGTGAAGAAAGCTGAGTGCCGAAGAATTGATGCTTTTGAACCATGGTGTTGGAGAATACTCTTGAGAGTCCCTTGGACTGCAAGGAGATCCAACCAGTCCATCCTAAGGGAGATCAGTCCTGGGTGTTCATTGGAAGGACTGATGCTGAAGCTGAAAGTCCAATACTTTGGCCACCTCATGCGAAGAGTTGACTAATTGGAAAAACCCTGATGCTGGGAGGGATTGGGGGCAGGAGGAGAAGGGCCGACAGAGGATGAGATGGCTGGATGGCATCACTGACTCAATGGACATGAGTTTGAGTAAACTCCAGGAGTTGGTGATGGACAGGGAGACCTGACGTGCTGTGATTCATGGAGTTGCAAGGAGTCGGACACAACTGAGCGACTGAACTGAACTGACTGAAGTAAGAATTAAATATTTAACTTTAGATGCAGATGTTGGCCTTTTATATAGCAATATGCCTGAAAGCCCCTTTCTTGGATCACAGCCTTGTCATGGCAAAGGGTCTTGCATAACTCACTGACACTATGAGCCATGCCATGCAGGACCATCCAAAATAGATGAGTCATAAAGGAGAGTTCTGACAAAATGTGGTCCCCTGGAGGAGGGAATGGCAAGCAACTCCTGTATTCTTGCTCTGAGAACCCCATGAACAGCATAAAAAGGAGAAAAGGTATGACACCAGAATTTGACCCACCCCACCCCACCAAGGTCAGAGGGTATCCAATGTGCCACTGGGGAAGAGTGGAGGGCAATTACTAATAGCTACTGAAAGGAAGAAGCAGTTGGGCAAAAGCAGAAATGACAGGCAGTTGTGGACGTGTCTCATAATAAAAGTGAAACCCAATGCTGTAAGAAACAATATTATATAGGAACTTGGATTGTCAGGCCCACGAATCATGGTAAGTTGAACGTGGTCAAGCAGGAGATGGCAAGAATGAACATCAACATCTTAGGAATCAGTGAACTAAAATGGACAGGTATGGGAAAATTTAATTCAGAACATCATTATATCTACTTTTGTGTGCAAGAATCCCATAGAAGAAATGGAGTAGCCTTCATAGTCAACAAGAGCCCAAAATGCAGTACTTGGGTGCAGTCTCTAAAATGACAGAATGATCTGTTAGTTTCCAAGACAAACTATTCAGCATCACAGTAATCCAAGTCTATACCCAGTCACTGATGCCAAAGAAGATGAAGTTGAATGGCTCTATGAAGACCTAAAAGACCTTCTAGAACTAATACCAAAAAAAGATGTCCTTTTCTTCATGGGGATTTGGGATGTAAAATTAGGAAGTCAAGAGATACCTGGAGTAACAGGCAAGTTTGGCCTTGGAGTACAAAATGAAGTAGGGCAAAGGCTAACAGAGTTTTCTCAAGAGAAAACACTAGTCATAGCAAACACCCTTTTCCAGTAACAAAAGATAACTCTACACATAGACATCCCAAATAGTCAATACTGAAGTCAGATTGATCATAATTTTTACAGCAGAAAATGGACAAGCTCTTTACAGTCAGTAAAAACAAGCCCTAGAGCTGATTGTGGCTCAGATCATCAGTTCCTTATTGCAAAATTCAGGCTTAAATTGAAGAAAGTAGGGATCATATGAAAAGCAAGGGAATTTCAGAAAACATCTACTTCTATTTCATTGACTATGCCAAAGCCTTTGACTGTGTGGCTCACGAAAAAACTGGAAAATTCTTGAAGAGATGGGAATATCAGACCTCTTTACCTGTCTCCTAAGAAAATCCGTATGCAGGTCAAGAAGCAAGAATTAGAACGTTACATGGAAGAACTAGCTGATTCAAATTGGGAAAGGAGTATGACAAGGCTGTATATTGTCACTGTGCTTATTAAACTTATATGCAGTGTACATTATTCAAAATGTCAAGCTGGGTGAATCAGAAGCTGGAATCTAGATTGCTGGGAGAAATATCAACAACTTTGGATATATAGATGATACCACTGGAATGGCAGAAAGTGAAAAGGAAAAAAAGAGCTTCTTGATGAAGATGAAAGAGGAGAGTGAAAAAGTTGGCTTAAAATGCAACATTCAAAAAACTAAAATCAAGGCACCTGGTCCCATTACTTCATGGCAAATAAAAGGGGGGGGGAAAGTAGAGGCAGTGACAAATTTCTTTTCTTGGGCTCCAAAATCACTGCAGATGGTAACTGCAGCCATGAAATTAGAAGATGCTTGCTCCTCAGGAGGAAAGTTATGACCAACCTAGACAGTGTATTAAAAAGATATCCTTTGCCAACAAAGGTTCATATAATCAAAGCTATGGCTTTTCCAGTAGTGATGTACAAATGTGAGAGTTGGACCACAAAGAAGGCTGAGTGCTGAAGAGTTATGCTTTCAAACTGTGATGCTGGAGAAGACTCTTGGGAGTCCCTTGGACTGCAAGGAGGTCAAACCAGACAAAACAAAAGGAAATCCATCCTGAATGTTCATTGAAAGGACTGATTAACTGAAGCTGAAACTCCAATACTTTGGCCACCTGATGTGATGAGCTGACTTATAGGAAATGTCCCAGATGCTGGAAAAGATTGAAGGCAGAAAGAGAAGGCGGGAGAGGATAAGTAGGTTAGATAACATCACCAACTCAATGGACATGAATTTGCGTAAACTGTGGGCGATTGTGAAGGGCAGGGAAACCTGGCGTGCCGCAGTACATGGGATGGCAAAAAGCGGGCATGAGTTAGCACCTGAACAACAATCACATGCCTGGGAGCAGACTTGTGTATTAAATGAACGAAAGAAAACTAACAGTCTACAGAGTGCACAAAATCAATGTATGAATGATTAACTGACAAAATGACTTGAAGATAGCAACCCTATCTAAAGAAAACTGCCTAAGGAAAACTGCAAGTTTTTGTTTTTCTTAAAACTTATCCTCACTTACCACTATCATTCCTGTCACTGTCTTGAAACTATTGTGTATATTTTGCCTATAATCATACTTTGTTTTTATACTTTACTATGATTGGTGAATATTTGCCATGTGTCAGGGAGAATAAATGATATATATTAGGATAAATATAGTAGAAGTCTTCACTGTAGCAGGATTTAAGATTAGGTAAACTAATTTTTTCCAAGATACATAGTTATTTTGCTTTGATTTAAACCTAAATTTATCCAAAGCTAAAATCATGATATTGTCCCTTAAACTCACAAATCTCAAAATATATCCTTTATACTATAACTGATTAGCGAGCTATATGTATTATTTATAGATTTTCTTCTAGCCAATTAATATACTTATCTTTTATTCTAATGCCTAGCTGTAAATTAATTGGTGAAGCCATGAATGATAAAGCTCCATGGATTCCATCCTCCATATGGTCATGAGAAACTTTAACTCCAACATTTTGAAGTCGTGAGACATACATAAGTCCATCATCTCTTATAAGATCATATTGACAGGTGAGGATGTAAGTTAAGGGCAAATTTTGCAACTGGGAATCATTGACTGCCAAGGGTGATAACCTACTATCCAAAAGTGCTGAATACGAAGGATTAAGTCTTCCAAGAATTGGTTCTGTATATACATGGTTCTTCTTATACTTCTCAGGAAGGAAGATACTCCAGTTAACCAACTTGAACAGATGCCTTGAACCATGAGGCATGTGTTGATTTTTCATCATTGCCTGGGGGAGTGCTTTATCCTGAGTCAAATACAGGCATGCAAGTTCTATTCCCAGTTTCTTTGACAGAATTAGACCATGTTCATTTTCTCTTTGAGAAGGAATGGCGATATCAATGACCTGTAAGCTGGGGTAAATTAAAGCTTGTGCTTTCAGCTTATTTTTGAATTCTGGATCATTCTGTATCTGAAAAATATATATAATAAAATGTGAATGAATCAAAGGCTTCAAAACTACAGGAGTGGCAGCCTTCATTCCAATCATATCAGCTGTGATGATGTAAATAATTATAAAAATGATATAGTTCCTAGTAATTATTTTCATCATATTTATACTGTACAGGGCATTAAAATGTGTCATCCCACTTTCATCACTAAAGTAATGATTCACACATATACACACATGTATTTATTCATATATGTAAGGTAAAGTTAGTCACTCAGTCATGTCTGACTCTTTGTGACCCCAAGGACTGTAGCCCATCAGGCTCTTCTGTCCATGGAATTCTCCAGGCAAGAATGCTGGAGTGGGTTGTCATTTCCTTCTCCAGGAGACATTCCCAACCCAGGGATTGAACTGAGGTGTCCCAATTGCAGGCAGACTCTTTACCAACTGAGTCACCAGGGAACCACCAAACAAAAAATTAATTATGTGATTCCTAGGAAAGAGGAAAAGCTATCTATATTGAAAACCATTTTTGACCTAAAGTGACCTAAGTGAGAAGAGAAAATGAATACAGCAACAGGATATCAATATCCAAATTCACATTATCTAAATTCAAAAGGAACTCTATCAAGTTAAAGGAAATATTCCTAATATACAACTCGCCTTCAGGCAGCATGTATTTGGAGATTCTCTTTCTTACAGAGATAAGAGAGCCTGAGATTTCAGCTATGGGGTGAGAAGAGCTATCATAAATTTCTCTTACCCTTTCTTTTACTCCTATGCTCTCTAGGAGAAAACCTACAATTAACCTCTGAGGAGCAACTACCTAGACACAGATCAACCTTCTTAACAATGACATCAATAGAAGTAAATACACCAGCTGCCACTCCACATGAAAATTTCAATATCTGGAGGGTCTTTCTTAAAGTTAGGCCCTCACCAAAGTCGCTGACATACCAAATGAGAGAATTAATTGAAAATAATCCCAGTGGAACCTCACAAGGGGTTCAGTTAGCCAACCAACTGAAACTGCACACCCAAGGCATAGTGGGTGCCACAATTCCAAAGCAGAAAATGAGGAAAGACAAATTTCTCTAACATAATCTCTCGAATGCTCTTGATCACACCCCTGTGCCCTCAGATGGATTATTTCCTAAACCAGCTGGCTCATCTCATAAGCAGAATAGAAGAACAACTGCACACACATAAACAAAAATGAGACGGAGAGACCAATACCTTCCCAGGCTAGTAGCAATAGTGATCCTACAAGAGGAGTTAGAAGATCCTGCTGGTTTTAGAGATAGGTATCCCTCTTACTGGAGAGGGCAATGGAAACCCACTCCAGTACTCTTGCCTGGAAAATCCCATGGGCAGAGGAGCCTGGTGGGCTGCAGTCCATGGGGTCGTGAAGAGTCGGACATGACTGAACGACTTCACTTTCACTTTTCACTTTCATGCATTGGAGAAGGAAATGGCAACCCACTCCAGTGTTCTTGCCTGGAGAATCTCAGGGATGGAGGAGCCTGGTGGGCTGCCATCTATGCGGTCGCAAACAGTCAGACACGACTGAAATGACTTAGCAGCAGCATCCCTCTTATTATGTCAGTTTTGTTCCAAAAAATTGGCTTTGGAAGTAATAAGTATATATTCTACTGAATTCCTTTTTCAAATGTATTAGTTATTGTGGACTGCTATTATTTAATTGCACATAGCAAGGATTTTTTCATAAAGAAGGCAAAGCACCGAATCATTGATGTTTTCCAACTGTGGTGCTGGAGAAGCCTCTTGAGAGTCCCTTGGACAGCAAGAAGATCAAATCAGTCAATCCCAAAGGAAATCAACCCTAAATACTGAAGCTTCAATACTTTGGCCACATGATATAAACAGCCAACACACTGGAAAAAAACCTGATGCTGGCAAAGACTGAAGGCAGAAGAAGAGGGTGACAGAGGATGAGATGGTTGGATGGCATCACCGATGCAATGGACATGAATTTGGGCAAACTCTGGTACATAGTGAGGGACAAGAAGACCTGGTGTACTGCAGGCCATGGGGTCAAGAAGGGTCAGAGATGATTTGGTAACTGAACAACGAACTGCAGCAAGGGTTTGAACGTTGTAAAAATGGCCATTTTTCTTTTTTATTACTATAGTGATTCTTCCATACAAGCATGACATGTGGCCCAAATGTTACCTGCTCACATTCCACTGAAATACATGAACTACAGTAATCCCAAGTGCTTGGTAGACTTTACAGTTTACTTGAAGAGAACAATGGGCTTCCCTGGTAGCTCAGTGATAAAGAATTTGCTTGCAATGCAGGAGACCCGAGTTCAACCCCTGGGTCTGGAAGATCCCCTGGAGGAGGGTATAGCAACCCACTCAAGTACTTTTGCCTAGAGAATCCCACAGACAGAGGAGCCTGGAGGGTGAAGGTCCACAGGGTCGCAAAGAGTCGAACACAACTGAAGCGACAAACAGCAGCAAGGAGAACTGTCAGGAAGCATTTAACAAAAGGCTTCCTGTGTGCTGTTTTTGGATCTGTCAGGAACCCTCTGGCCCTTACTGATTCCTGAATATTCAGGAATTAAGAGGAGAGGCATCCCTTTCCCAGGGCTGAGGAATCCAGGCATTTCTCATTACAGTGATAAGTACCCTCTTCCTTCTTATGAAAAGGTGATTGTTTGCAACTCTCTCTTTGATAGGGATCTTCTTATGTTTTGTAAGTCTGGAATTTTAATCTTTATCTTTGCTGAGAATAACCACCTTGTAAGACAGTGTATGTACCCACACCATGTTTATTAAAACACCTTTGCTCCATCAGAGCGTGGGTCCCCATGTCTTTCTTTCTATTCTTTCTTTCTCTCTCTCTATTTCTGGCTAATTCCTTGGAGCGCGGAGGCCCGCTGAGCTCACTTGCTTGCCCGGGTTTCTAACACCCTCTCCAGAAGGCGCACTGTGCCTTCACCCACTCGAGAGGGCGCCTGGTGCCCACGTGCAGCAGCACAAACCCTAAGAATACGACTCTATTGACTTTCCGCGCAAACCAGGGGATATCGGCCTCTTTCTCTCTCTTTCTTATTATCGACTCCAGACCACCAGGTTCCGGTCCATTAAAGGACCAACAGAGAACAAATCTGTTTATCACGTTAAAAATGGTTCCTAGACATTGTTTTATTTCCCTCAAAATTGGTGATTAAATTAGGAGGCTTATTTATAATGAAGAAGGAATTCATAGGGCCTGGACTCCATCTCAGGCCTGTCCGTGCTGGCCGTGCTCGGCTGCCTCTCCAGCGGACTCTGAACTCTCTGCTTAGTGCCTGTGGGGACGGCAATGGAAGGATAAGACCCCCTCCAGACAGGGGAACCTTGAAGATCACATCCAGGCTACTCATTGCCTAAGAGGAAGCATACCATAATCACCCCTGTCTCCGGACAGGTCATAAACTTTTTTTCGTATCTATCAGGATGTAATCACAGGCTTATCGATTATTAACTGGTTGGAATGTAACTGCGGGCTTATTGACTATTGACTGTTTGGACACGTACACATGGGGTAGGCGGTGGGTTTAGACACGTACACATGGGGTAGGTGGTGGGTTTAGACACGTACACATGGGGTAGGTGGTGGGTTTAGACACGTACGCATGGGGTATAAAAGATTTTCACAAATGCTGGACGGGGTCCTTGGCTAAGAGGAGACTCTGCCTTGGGCCCGCCGGTGTAATAAACTGCACTCCACTATCTGCATTGTCCTTCTGAGTGAGTCTGTTTCCCGGAAAGCGTGGCTATAACAATAAGGATATTTTTTTTCCTTCAATGCTTTTAGAGCCACATTGTCTAAAGGTAAAGTCCTGTAAAAGGACAGGTTTCTTTGTTGTTGGTTTTTCCATTTAGCAGTTTAAAATAGAAGTCTGTTAAAAGCATTCCAACAAAAAGAAAACGATACTTTGTGATGGAGTTGTAGCACGTGTACGCGTCATAAATAAGTATAACACATAAGACATAAGACATACCAGCTGAGCCACTGCCGCTGCAATTAAACCCCCAGCACTATCACCTGAAATACAGACTCGAGCGGGATCCACTCCATATTTTGCAAGAATCTTATCTTGTAGAAAGAATTTGACCACAGAAACGACATCTTCATGGGCAACAGGAAATTGATATTGATGACCTAATCTGTAACTTCAGACAAAGAAAAAAAAGAAAGAAAGAAAAGCAGACATGATTAAACTTCAGTTGCATTTATTGAGGTATCTCTCAATACAATCAATAGGTCCAGAGAAGAAAATTGACCCTGTTTTGAATCTTTCATTTCCTTGACTTTCAGCAATCATACCTAGACTTACTACTAACTTGTTTTTCAAATAAAATGTAGATTTTTGGATAAAGCTTTTTTCAAATGTCCTATTCTATGGGGACTTGAGAGAGATAAAGATTATGTCTTCATCGTCAGAACACTGTATATAGATTTTTCAGCAAATGTGCAATCAATAGGGGAGATGATCTCTCTGTAGCATTTATTAGATTCTCAAATGCAGTTGGTAGCAAATATTTTCCCAACCATGTTAAGAGTGCACACTAGATTTTCAAAGCAGCAAATCTGAGAATGAATGATTTGTAGAAGTCTTATGTTAGAAATTTATTTAGGTAAAAATTCTATAAAATAGCATGTTCTGTTATCAAAACTTATATCATAAGGTGAATACATGAGTATGAGCTTACATATGACCTGCAAACATAATTCAAAAGAAAAGTTTTGAAATTTTATATTGAAGTACAGTAAGTGATCTTGTGTAACAACTGTCAAAATCATTTTAAGGCAAATTATTAGAGCATCTGTTAATGTGAACAACTATATGTATATCTCTCTAGTTTATTCATCTAATATTGGGGCAAATTCTATTGGGTTGTCTTACTTTTTTTTATTTCTACTTATACTGGTAATCTTACTATAAATTTGAATTGGTAAGTTAATAATATCAACACTAACCATTACATTCTGGACAGATAACCCTTGCAGTTTTGCCCGACTGTAATCTATCTTACCAGAAGTTGGTAAAGGACAAGAAGGCCTGGAATGCTGCAGTCCATGGGGTTGCAACTGTGTCAGATGCGACTGGGAGACTGAACAACAACAATCTACATCTAAAATATCTGAAATATATTTTAAATATAGTATAAACTAAAGAACATATCAAAATATACTGCTACTTTAAAAGCTCTTCAGGATTAAAAAAATAAATATCAGAAATAACTGATGGAATTCTTAAGATAGGTACAATACATATTACCATTTAAAAGTACCTAAGATAATAAAGAGTTGACTCATTGGGAAAGACCCTGATGCTGGGAGGGATTGGGGGCAGGAGGAGAAGGGGATGACAGAGGATGAGATGGCTGGATGGCATCACTGACTCGATGGACATGAGTTTGAGTAAACTCCGGGAGTTGGTGATGGACAGGGAGGCCTGGCGTGCTGCGATTCATGGGGTCACAAAGAGTCGGACATGACTGAGCGACTGAACTGAACTGAAGATAATAAAATGGTACATTAGGTTAAAATTATTGAGTGAAAGGGAGAATATTCTAATTATTATAGAAGTGTCTCTGAAAACATCTAGGTTTCCTGTTGCTCTAAGGCAGCAATGATGAGCAGGACAGCACTGGTTTCACTTGTATGTTATATTCAATCTACTTAAGTTCTTACGTACCAAGAAATTCCACCATATTCTCTATTCACTATTGGGCTAGAAGTCTCTAAGAAAATTTCTGTACTACTTAATTGATGGGGGAAATGGGGGAAAAATTCATCCTGAAGATGGAGTACAGAGAATGTCTAAATAGGCCATAAAGGATGACATTTCCTAGTCTTTGCTGCATATTGTTGGAAATTTGGGCAAAAATCATGAGCACTTATGTTCTCTCATTTTGAGAATGACTATAAACTCCCAGATGGTTCCAACATTTTCATCTGATGCTCCTCCAAAAGAATATCTATATAACTGACATCTTATAATAACCTATAATGGAAAATAATCTGAAAAACTGTGCATAACTAATCACTCTGCTATAGCCCACCAGACTCCTCTGTCCATGGGATCCTCCAGACAAGAATACTGGAGTGGGTTGCCATGCCCTTCTCTGAAATCAACTGCAGTTTAATTTTAAAAAAGAATATTTATAAAATTTATTTTTTATCACCAACTCAAGAAAACAAAAAACCCCTCAGCATCCCAAATGTGTAATGGATAATTAAGCACCTAGGCATTTCTAGAAAATATCATAGTGGTATTGCCAAAAATGTTCAGCCTGTGGTGCCTCCCAGAGGTCTGTCTAATGACAGAGATTAAAGGGAAACTAGGCCCCTTTGCTGGAGAAGGAAATGGCAACCCACTCCAGTGTTCTTGCCTGGAGAATCCTAGGGATGGCGGAGCCTGGTAGGCTGCTGTCTATGAGGTCACACAGAGTTGGACACGACTGAAGCGACTTAGCAGCAGCAGCAGCAGACCCCTTTGTATAATTCCCTGGTGGCTCAGATGGTAAAGCAGCTGCCTACAATCCTACAATGCAGGAGACCTGGGTTCAATCCCTGGGTCAGGAAGGTCTCCTGGAGAAGGCAATGGCAACCCACTCCAGTATTCTTGCCTGGAAAATCCCATGGACGGAGGACCCTGGTAGGCTACAGTCCATGGGGTCACAAAGAGTTGGACACAATTGAATGCTTTCACTTTCACTTTCAGGCCCCTTTGGGGAAGAGTGGATAATGTAACACTAATAAAAGTTACTAACATAAACCAAAAAATCCCTAAGATCCCTGTCCTTTCGGAGGCTTGGGTGCCTTCTTTTAAAACTATGTCATGAAGGCAAAAGATCATTAAAAAAAAAAAAAAATGTATATCATGCTCTTACTCCACTCCCACAACGACAGCACCAAGATTCTTTGCCGTCTGTCTATTCAGGAGGTCCAAAGCTGCTAATTCTGAAATGAAAAAAAATAATTTGAAAGTGTACTCTGTAAATAAAGAGCAATGGAAAACCACCTACACGTGTGAAATGTGATAGAAATGTACTTATGATTAGAGAGTTTCAGTGAAAAAAGAGGAGTGGTCATTCTCAAATTACACAGTGTAAAGAATTATTGAGAAGGGGAAAATGGATTCCACAGTGTATGAAAGTGAGCCTGAGAAATATAAAGAGAGTGATAGAGGACTACAAAGAGAGAGAGAGATTCCAAAGCAAGGAAGATCAAGGTAGAAGAGGTTGAAACATGCTTAGGTGTCACTGGAGAGGACACATTTCTAGACAGAGGAAAGAGAAATATGGATTAAACGCCAAACAATATGAGAAAATATGATCCCAGACAAAAATAGAGATTACATTTTACCAAAAGATTAAAGTGCATCTTGTAGGATATAAGTAGAAAGAAGTGAAATTAAAGATTAAAACAGTGCTAATAATTGTTAAGGACACATAAGGTACTTATGGAGAGGGGGAGTGGAACATTCTGAATTTGGATAGACATCCTTGGTAATTGAGAGAGGATGAACTGAGAGACTTGAAAGAGCACCGAGTGTTTGGAAGTGACATTGACATGAAGGATAGAAACTAAATACACACAAGAAACAGCGTCTTTAAGCCACCTTGACGGTTGGTAGAATGGGGCTGCTCACCAGTGATGTTAGGGTTAAGCCTGTGGATCCTGCTGATAGGCCTAGATGTGGCCACAAGTTCTACCACTTGCTAATAATAGGGCTTGGAACAAGTTACTGAACCATTCTAGCGACCTTCTCTGTAAAACTGTGACAGTGTTAGCCACCCTAAGAATGTGATTACCAATCAAATAAAGGTGGACCTCCCACCCGACGAGAGTAGCATCTGTGGTTGTTTTGAAACGTTAAACAGATCACAAAGTCAAAATCCTGGGTATAATGACTTAGGCTATAGGCTTTTTGAGGAAAGGAGTCATTATTTGCGTCTTACATTCTGAATTGCCTTAATACAATATCCTCTGTATTCAATGCTATGTGGTGAATCAATAATATCAAGAGTATAAAAGCAACTGTGTGTATAGGTGTGTATGTGAACTCTATGTGATATGTCTGAGCATGTTTGAGTTTGTGCCTGTGAGAATGTGTGTGACTCTAATTTTCTTAGCTATTCCATTGTACTTCTTAGAATCATTTGCAAACATCAGATGGGAATAGACTTGATGGGAGGATCTAATTCCTTGGTTTTATTTTATTTTTCCATTTGAAGTTCAAAATGAATTTCCCATTTTACATTGTCAGTGTAACTTTATTTGATAATAATTTTTATAATAATCTTATATTTTTAAGATTTGCCAAGAAGTATATGAAGACCTATATATGAACCACGAATGATACATATACATACTTACAAACTTATCAACACTCTGCTAATTAGATATATACCACAATGTATTCTAATATAAATACCTGTAATGTGCAATACACACAAACACACATGCTCACTCATATTTGCTTATATAAAAAGCACTTACTACAACTTCCCAAAACAAAGGCACCACCATGAACAAAAATTACAGCTGGTCTCTGGCTTGCTGACTTCCTCTTAGGCAAGTACAAACGTACTGGAATATCACTAAAGGTTATATCCATCACTGTAACGTTTTCATCTGAAATTGGTAGTGTGTAGTCCAGTTTCATTAACATGGAAAACAATTCATCAAATCTTTTAAGACCTATTTTTTCCAATAATGTAGCCTGTCAAAACAAACAAAAACAAATTAAAACACTAAACATTTTGATTTTTAGTACCATCAAATGCAAATAAATATGCACTCAAAAAAGAAGAAAAAAATATAATAATACTTTAGAGGCCTTATTGTACAGCCTAATACATAAACTAGAGTTGCTCCCAAATAAATCTCAAGTATGTAGTGTTTTTAAACTAAGAGTAGTCTCATTCATTTAACTTTTATCAGTTTACATGCAACTTATTTTGGTCTACCTGTTTCTTAAATGTAAGTTGTAAAATTTTATCATAAAAATTAACTGAGTAACAAGATTTTATACTTCTCTGTATGCAAATTCTAAATATTTTAATTTCATTTCATTACTTATTCATTTAAAATTTCAGAGAGTTTATAATCTCTGGCAAAATTTCATCAGAATTTTTAGTCACCAATAAGCTAAATTTAAACTTGTCCATGGAAAGGATCATTAATTATATAGTCAAAGCAATTTGGATATTGAAGAATAAGATTGGTGGACTCATAGAACCTTATTCCAAGACTCCTGAGAAGATAGAATAGATAATACGTGTATTATTGGTGAAAGACTGGACTCACAAATTAAGGGAAGAACACAGAGTCAGTTCAGAAATAAACATACAAATATGTCCAGTATATTTCTGACACAGACACAAAGCAATTCAGTGAAGAAAGATGTTTCAACAAATGGTGTTGGAGCAATTGGACATCCATATGCAAAAAAAGGTACCTTCATCAATTCCTCACACTTTACATAGAAATTAACTCATAAAGGATCCAATACCTAAATGCAAAAAAAGTAAAACGACAAACCTCTTAGAAGATATCATAGGAGAAAATCTTTGTGATTTTATGCTAGGTTAAAAAGTTCTTAAGAGGCTTAAAGACTTCCCAGGTGGGCCAGTGATAAAAAATCCACCTGCCAACTCAGGAGATGCAGGAGAGGCGGGTTCCGTTTCTGGGTTGGAAAGGTTCTCTGGAGGAGGAAATGGCAACCAACTCTGGTATTCTTGCCTGGAAAATTCCATGGACAGAGGAGTCTGGCAGGCTACAGTCCACGGGGTTGCAAAGGCTTAGACACAACTGGTCTCACACCCACACACATACACACACACACACACACGCACACACAGACAATATCAAAAAACAAAAGATTTCTGTAGAAAAAGATAAAAAGGACTTCAACAAAATATAAAGGCTTTTGCTGTATAACTCAAGAAAACAAAATGAGAAGTTCAAGATTGGGAGAAAATATTTGCAAATTAAGTATCTGTTAAATGACCTCATCCCAAATGCAAAGAATTCACAATAATCAACAATAGCAAAATGAAGAACCTTTTTTTTTCAAATGGAGAAAAGATTAAACACAGATGTCACCACAAAAAAACATGGAATAACAAATAAATACATGAAAAGTTACCCAATACCTGTAATCTCTAAGGAAGTGAAAATATATGCCACAATCAGATATTTTGACACACTTATTAGAATGGTTTTTAAAGAAAAACTTAAAATATTAAATGCTAGTAAGGACTTAGACCAAGTAAAACTTTCATATATTGCTGGTCTGAATGCAAAGTTGTATAGCTTCTTTGGAAAAAAAAATTGGGGCAATTTCCTATAAATTTAAGTATACATTTAAAATATGACCCAGCACATCTAGCTCTAGATACTGACTCAACAGAAATTAAAATTTTTGTTCATGTTATCTCCAAAGTGGGAACAACCTAAATATCTTTCAACTGTTTATTGAGAACAAATCATGATATACCCACATAATGGAGTACTACACAGCTTTAGAAAGGATTGAAATTATGATACTCAGTGAGTGGATTACTCTCAAATGCATTATGCTCAGTGAAATGCATTAAGCTGGCTTCAAAATCCACATGCAGTATGAACTCATTTATATGATATTATGGAAAAGGCAAAGTATACAGACTTATAGTGATCCGTGGTTACCTTGAATTTAGGGTGGGGAAGAGTTTACTGCAGATTCTTCACCACAGAGCCAGCAGGGAAGCCCAGAAAGGGCAGCACAAGCGTGATTTGGGGGATTATGTTTTCATGTCTTGATTAGCTTAGTGGTTGCATGAATCTCTACCTATATTAAACTATATGCTGCTGCTGCTGCTGCTAAGTCGCTTCAGTCATGTCCGGCTCTGTGCGACCCCATAGACGGCAGCCCACCAGGCTCCACCGTCCCTGGGACTCTCCAGGCAAGAACACTGGAGTGGGTTGCCATTTCCTTCTCCAATGCGTGAAAGTGAAGTTTCCCAGTCGTGTCTGACTCTCAGCGACCCCATGGACTGCAGTCCACCAGGCTCCTCCGGCCATGGGGTTTTCCAGGCAAGAGTACTGGAGTGGGGTGCCATTGCCTTCTCCATTAAACTACATAGGACTATGTAATCAAAAGACTGAAATTTAACTGCATGGAAAGTTAAAAGTTGGCAAAACGATAAAAAGAGGTAGAGTATGAATATAGATTGTCTGGGTTTGATCTCCAGTTCTAAAATTTATTAACTCTATGTCTTTGGATTACTTATTTCTTATGTCTTGCTTTCCTCATTGTAAAGTAAGGGTAAAAATTATTGACTTGTTCAAAGCACAGTTTTAAGTGTTAAGTCATACTTTTAATGAACTTAAAGTAGGGTAGGCTACACCACAAGTGCTCAATAATTCTTAGCTTTTTTCATTAACAACATGTATAGAAAATATTCTCAAATATTTTCACAGCTGGATGAAGATAATCACAGTGAAGATAATTTCAATTTAGCAGATATATCACTTTAAAATCAACATTTTTTTACTTTTGGCCCCTCATTTCTCATAGATCCTATCTTGGAGTAGATACTGACTAGAACTCTATTGAATAAAAAACAGTTATTCATGTTAATACCATTTTAGATATCACTGCAAGCTATCTTGGAACACCTGCTCCCTTATTCTCATAGTAACTCTGAAATGTGCTTATAGACTTCTCACTTTGCAATTGAAAAAAACTGAGCCATAAAAGGATGAAGTAGACTCTTTCAAGGAATGATTGGCTGCTTTTAAAATTAATGCTCTCTCTTTCTTCTCCTGCTGTCAATAAAATGAATGTGTAACTTATATTTTTCCATATCTTTTATCAAGAACTGTGATGTTTGCTTTCATGACATATGTTAAAAATCTCAGTCATGGCAGTAACAAAATGATTATTACACAAATAAGTAGAAACTGATGAATTGCTAGCATAGTTCACACATATACACGTAAAATGCACCTATAAGCAAATACAAATGTTGGTTCTACTTTGGATGAACAATAGTTTAATTCTGTTTTGCATTTGATAATTAAAAGTGGAATTTTAAAGTTGCATGTTTTCAGGATATACTAACATTGATGAGCCAGAGTAATAAACTCTGTAGTAGTAACTCTGAAGTTTAAGATATATAAGCTGTTCAGAAAATAACATGGCAGTTTCTCCGTAGGGCTGGCACTTACTTGTTTTTCTCTAATATCCACCGAATGAAAAGGTGAAGGCTTTGCAATGAAAGGAAGCATTAAGGCCAAGGGGTGATTTGGCATACTTTGGACTTTGGGCAGGAGATACCTTGGGATCTAGTTTGACAGATCTGTCATCTCCTCTGGGTAGCACAATAGACAGCCACTTCCCAGGTACCATGCACTGCTCTGGTTATTTTTCATCTGTTGATGCATTTTCCCTCAGACTTTCTATTGTTCATATCATTTATAAGGCCTCCAGGTAGCAGCATGATTTGAGAGGAGAGTGTCATATTTTCAGTGGGGTAGAACTTAGTTCAAATTCTGGCACTGTCACAAAAAAATCTGAAAACCAGCAATTTAAGATTGAAGGTAGACAACAGAGTGGTTTTCAAAGTATGGTCTTGGAATTCTTGTGGGCATCTTGTTTATTTTATAAGCAGAAATTTTACTTCCCCAAGTTTTGTACAGATTCAAATGGGCTTCATAATGATTTATTCAATTAAACAGATTAATAATATTTGGCTCATTTATCCCAAAAGAAAACTGAAGTCTCTTTCAAAATGCTAATTGAAAGAAAGCTTACATGTTCTTGTAACAAGGCATCCCAATCACCTGGAAAAGAAAAACTTACCATAAGTGAAGTTATTTTTATAGCAGCATCAGTGGTCCTTACTTTCCAGGGTTCTTCAATGTTTTCTGGTATTGGTGTATAAATATAATAAGCAAAGAGGATACAAGTCAGTCCAAAGCACAGAGTTTTGTACCCCATAATGATATTCTTTTCACAACCCCTCTGCAGTAATAATATAATGTGGCCCTATATATACTAAAATGCTTGGTAGGTGGACAAAGATACTTGACAGGCTCCTGCTAACGTGATCATATTACTTGAAATGTAATCAGTTGCAAGATTAACAGTGACGACAGTAACTAGTTCAACAGTTACTCTATCTGAAATACAGTTCACAATATCTTTCATCAAATCTGTAGACAGAGTAGCAAAGATTTTTAAATGCTGGTAGAAGCTCTTTCACCCTGTGACACCATCATTGACTCAGCACAACAAATTTTATTATGAGTTTAAACAGAACACATGATAAACCATGATGTCTGTTTCTTCTATTAATATTTTGTAAAGATTACTGTGAAGAGTTTAATTAAAAACAATGTCAGGCAATATTTAGTTACTCTCAAGGCTAATGCCTTTGTCATAGATTACTACAAAACTAAAATCCACTTTGGTCTACTGATCCTTAGACAAGAAGATAAGAACATGGTATTCTTAAGCAAGTTCCAGAATTAATTCAACAAGCTCAGAAATATTTATAAAGTGCATGCTTACATTAAGAATGCAAATTTTCAACCTATTTAGTTGAGCAATCATGCAAAAAGGAGATATTCATTTAACCAAATATTTATTATCTGTTTATATTTGCTAAACTCTGTATTGGGCAAAATGGTAAGAAAACTGAGCAAATTCTTGCATATGTCCATTCCTCGGTGGAGCTTATGCAAACTTCCTGATTTCCATTTTTCCTAAGACCATGTTTTGGGAATTTTGTCACAGACTAGTTTATTTGGGGTCTCCCCTGTTTCTTCATTCACTTTGCAGCAGAAGTCATCACTTTTACTATAATTGCTGCATTATCCCTATGCCATCATTTCTCAATACAACCCTGCTTTATTATCTATCTAAGCACCAGACTGAAAGGAATTAAGATTATTATTCTAAAAAAGTTGAGGAATAAGAACCACATGGGTGGCAAATGATAAGAAGGCTGGAAGGAAGCTATATATGAACAATCCAATATACAGAAAAGCATAATGGAAAAGTCAACATTTTGAAGTATCAGTCTAATTTTGTACAGTGTTCCATCCCCATCTTCTCTACCTTACTTGAAACCTCATTGGCCTTGCCTTCTCCCCATGGTTAGCTCTTTTTCTCTTAATTTCTAAATGATAGAACATGCTGTCAGAAAATGGAAAATATTATAATTTCTTCTACTGTCTGCATTTTGGAACCTAAAGTAAAAGTGAAAGTCGCTCAGTCATGTCCAACCCTTTGGGTCATAGAATTTTCTAGGTCAGAATACTGGAGTGGGTATCCTTTCCCTTCTTCAGGGGATCTTCCCAACCCAGAGATAGAACCCAGGTCTCCCGCATTGCAGGTGGATTCATTACCAGTTGAGCTCTAAGAGAAGCCCAAGAATACTGAAGTGGGTAGCCTATCCCTTTTCCAGGGGATCTTCCTGAACCCATGAATTGAACCGGGGTCTCCTGCATTGCACACAGATTCTTTACCAACTGAGCTATCAGGGAAACCCTTGGAACCTAAGCTCTTACACTAATAAAAGGGACTCTTGATAAAGACATGAATTTATATGTTTGATTGATACATGAAAGAGCTTCAGTGAAGAAATAGTTTTCTTCGGTTGTTGATTTCCCCCTCATTTGTGTGGTGGTGAGAGAGGGTGGTAAGCAGACTGAAAACAGACACATTTCTCAGCGTCTCTCAGGGTCATATGCCAAATTTTGACTGGAAGGGGGTGTCTGCCAAGCACACGGAACAAAGCTGAGCTTCAAACTGTAGAAATCAGATGTGAACTGAAATGAATTAAACATGCCACATAGCCATAGCTCAAATCAACTTCTGATTGGTTTGAAGTAATCAGCCCTCCCACTTGCTACAAAATATGGGTAAGGGTGTGTCCTATCTTTTTTTAAAAATAAAAAATCACTTTAATTTCAAAGATTCTTTTAAATGCAATGACTAGTATACACACACAATGCAGTAAAGAAGACCCACAGACAACTCTGATTTTAGAATTAAAAACAACAAATAGAGGTTAAAATAACTTTTAAATATGTTAAAGAAATTAGATAAAATGGAGAAATGGAGAAAGGTGTTGAATTCATCACAGGTAAACCTAAGGAATATAAAATGTCATTCCACTATAAAAAATACAATGTCTGAAATTAAGGATCAATTGAGTAGACTAAGAAAAGAACTTAGAGATATGCCAGTATAAATTAGGCATGTGTACAATATCAAATGGTCTAATATAAGTGTAATAAGGACTGGAAATAAAAATAGGGAAGAAGCAAACTGGAAAATATGTTGGATGAAAAATTTCTAAAATTCATGAAAGTCATGAGCCCACAAGTCAAAAAGCTCAGTGAACTGAACAATATAAATATAAAAGAAATGACATATAGGCACACTATAGTTGTAATTGCTGAAAATCAAAGAGGAAGACAAAATTCTAAGACGGCTACCTAAGGTTTTTGGTTACTGGTGAACAAACACCTTACCTCAGTTATGCAATCAAACAACTTTCCAAGTATTGCTATGAAGAAATTTTTGCAAATGTAATGAAGGCTCCAAATCAGTTCACCTCAGACTTTCAATTCCCGACATGAGTAAGGTGTGTGTTAGTCACTCAGTCGTGTCCAACTCTGCGATCCTGTGGACTGTAGCCTGCCAGGCTCCTCTGTCCATGGACTTCTCCAGGCAAGAATACTGGAGTGGGTATCCCTTTTCCAAGGGATTTTCCTGACCCAGTGATCAAACCCAGGTTCCCTGCATTGCAGGCAGAATCTTAACCAGCTGAGGCACCAGGGAAGCCTGAAGCCCAAATGTTAAGCAATGTGGGCAGACTAAAAACTGAGTGGCTCCCAGCCAAACCACCTGCAAGAAATCGGGTTTCTAAGTCCTATAACCATGAAGAACTAAATTCTAGACTTTAGAACCTAAAACATCCTGGAAGAAGGCTCCAAGCTTGAAAAGCTAATAGCACTCATCAAGATGTTGATTTAAGCAATAAAACTCTAAGGGCTGAACCAATCCTTACCTTGTAAGACCCACGAAATTTTGAAATATTTCCACTGCCTTAACCCATTAAATTTGTG
This sequence comes from Cervus canadensis, assembly GCF_019320065.1. Lineage (NCBI taxonomy): Eukaryota > Metazoa > Chordata > Mammalia > Artiodactyla > Cervidae > Cervus > Cervus canadensis. The sequence goes on from NC_057392.1 coordinate 89,055,258, forward strand.
GGAAGAAATAGCAATAGAAATTTCACAAATATTAAAGGAAACCAATGCCAGGGGTAGGGGGACACATCATATTATTAAGGAAAACAACACGAATAATGGATATTATATACCATGTAACAGACACCAGAAGACAAATAAAACAGTAGTGAAAAGTGTGTGCATGCTCAGTAGCCAAGTCATCTCCAGCTCTTTGAGATCCCAAACACTCCTCTCTCCACGGATTTCCCTGGGCAAGAATATTGGAGTGGGTTGCCATTTCCTTCTACAGGGGATCTTACTGACCCAGGAATCAAACCCCCGACTCCTGCCTTAGCAGGTAGATTCTTCACCACTGAGCCTCCTGGGAAGCCTTTTTGGTACCTGAAAAGTACTGTAGATAAAAAAAACAATATAAAATTCTATACATGAAATAAAATATGCTTAAAGGGGCTAAAATAAAGACAGAGCCAAGATAGTTTGTCACGAGTAGATTCATAAGAAACATTAAGAAACTTTCTTCCAAAAAGCCAAAATAATCCCTGAAAGAAGTGCCAGCAGGTAAAAAGAAACCAGAAAGGATTTGAAACAAGGATATTTATTGCTATCACATTTTTTTTTAACTGAAGGACTTAAACAGTGAAGTAACTCAAGAAAAAGTAATGTGAGGCATAATGAAATAAAATTATTGGATTTTAAAGGCAAGACAGGAAAAATTAAACAAATTATCTCTCTGGATTCACTTGGGCCTCCTTTCTCTCTTCCTCGTGTCCAGTGTGTGTCTGCATTACTCATTAATGGAAACTCCTCAAAGATGGGAGTACCTGCTGACCATAAAGACCATTTCTTTTTCTTTCTGCTGACACTAGTAACCTCTGAAAAGAAGAGCATTCTTTCCCAACTCTGTAGGGGTCATGGTGATTTCCTGCTCTCTTTGTACTTGCTTACTATGTTGCTTGGTGAACTTTATGTAAAATATCTGTATGTCATTTTGATGTATAATCCTTTGTCTCTAAAATGTATATGACTGTGCCTTCGACTTCTAACAGACATAACAGAGCGCAGAGGTTTCAGAGAGTCTCTCTTGTGGGTTATAATCTTCAGTTTGGCTCAAATTAAATTTTCTCTTTTCTTCTTAACTTGACTGTTTTTTGAACTTTTACTGACAGCCACCAAGATGAAAACAAGGAAGAAAATCTCTCTCTTTGTTTTTGTTTCTTTTTTTTTTAGGCAATGCATGAATACTCTCAGAAAATCCAGAAGTATATATCTTCTGGAAATGCAAGTTTAGTAAGATTGCTTAATAAAACACAAATATTAAAAACATTATAACTATTGCAAATCAAATACATGTTCACAAAATATTGGAATATATATATATATATTTTTTTCCAGTGGGTTTTGTCATACATTGATATGAATCAGCCATAGATTTACACGCATTCCCCATCCCAATCCCCCCTCCCACCTCCCTCTCCACCCGATTCCTCTGGGTCTTCCCAGTGCACCAGGCCCGAGCACTTGTCTCATGCATCCCACCTGGGCTGGTGATCTGTTTCACCATAGATAGTATACATGCTGTTCTTTTGAAATATCCCACCCTCACATTCTCCCACAGAGTTCAATAGTCTGTTTTGTATTTCTGTGTCTCTTTTTCTGTTTTGCATATAGGGTTATCATTACCATCTTTCTAAATTCCATATATATGTTAGTATACTGTATTGGTCTTTATCTTTCTGGCTTACTTCACTCTGTATAATGGGCTCCAGTTTCATCCATCTCATTAGAACTGATTCAAATGAATTCTTTTTAATGGCTGAGTAATATTCCATGGTGTATATGTACCACAGCTTCCTTATCCATTCATCTGCTGATGGGCATCTAGGTTGCTTCCATGTCCTGGCTATTATAAACAGTGCTGCGATGAACATTGGGGTGCACGTGTCTCTTTCAGATCTGGTTTCCTCAGTGTGTATGCCCAGAAGTGGGATTGCTGGGTCATATGGCAGTTCTATTTCCAGTTTTTTAAGAAATCTCCACACTGTTTTCCATAGTGGCTGTACTAGTTTGCATTCCCACCAACAGTGTAAGAGGGTTCCCTTTTCTCCACACCCTCTCCAGCATTTATTGCTTGTAGACTTTTGGATAGCAGCCATCCTGACTGGCGTGTAATGGTACCTCATTGTGGTTTTGATTTGCATTTCTCTAATAATGAGTGATGTTGAGCATCTTTTCATGTGTTTGTTAGCCATCTGTATGTCTTCTTTGGAGAAATGTCTGTTTAGTTCTTTGGCCCATTTTTTGATTGGGTCATTTATTTTTCTGGAATTGAGCTGCAGGAGTTGCTTGTATATTTTTGAGATTAATCCTTTGTCTGTTTCTTCATTTGCTATTATTTTCTCCCAATCTGAGGGCTGTCTTTTCACCTTACTTATAGTTTCCTTTGTAGTGCAAAAGCTTTTCAGTTTCATTAGGTCCCATTTGTTTAGTTTTGCTTTTATTTCCAATATTCTGGGAGGTGGGTCATAGAGGATCTTGCTGTGATTTATGTCAGAGAGTGTTTTGCCTATGTTCTCCTCTAGGAGTTTTATAGTTTCTGGTCTTACATTTAGATCTTTAATATTGGAATATATATTTTAAAAACATTTAAAATTCTATTTGTTTTCTGGGCTAAGCAAATTAATAGGACATGATATACTCTCCCTCCTAACTCATGCTGCCCTGCTTAATTTGCAAATATAGGAAACAGTAGTTTGCAAGACACTGAACAGCAGGAAAAGGAGAATATTCCTAAAAGATAAGACATATGATTGCCCTAGATTACTGCCTTGGGAGAATTTTCTGTAGCAGAGAGGAAGGAAACCAGGAGAAGCCTGGTGATTCCCTAACATGAAGAAACAGAGAGAGACGTCTTTAGACACAAAGGTGGCTTAAGTTCACAGGACAGAAAACCATAGCTGAGAGCACCACACAGAATAAGAACCTCAGAGATGCAGCAGGGCTTCCTTGAATACTGACTGGTACAATGCACGTGGGGATCTGCCAGGGTCCAGCCTCAGAAGGATCCAGGGGTAACCTCAGGATGAACAGCATCGGCAAGAAAGAAAAAAAGAGAGAGAGAGAGACAGAGACCAGACTGGGGTGTGCAGCAAGGTCTGGCAATGCTTTATTTTTCACTGTAGCCTTTTATACCCTAAGTTAGTACATTTTTAAGGGGAAGTGAAAGATAAGAATAAAGAGTTAGTTTAACATTACATCAGTTTGCCCTTTATGAGACCAGGATGTTTTCGGCATATTTTTTTGCTTATGAGAGTCTTTTTCCATAGTAGATTTTTGTGCATTATCTTCTGGCCTTGGGGCCCATTGCCATTTTATGACCTAGATGAATGCAAGGCTGTTTTCCATAGTCTATTTTTTATTGTTCTATTTTGCCTTGAGCTTAGCAGAAAACAGAAAAGTGGCAGTCTCATGGTACAGCAGGTTGCAACATAGTAGAGATACGATCCTGTTAACACAAAAGTCAGTCTTTTTGCAGAAGTTCTCAGCTAAATTTATCTAAAAAGTTTACCACACAAAGACTCTGTGGCTCTGGTGAGGCAGGCTCTGCTTAGCACTCTTGGTTAAAATTAACAATTATCTTATTGTTTCCACACTAGGGCTAAACTCTTATTTTTCTAAATCTTTAACTATAACCACTTTTAGAATAATATTTTTATGTTCTCTAATAGGGCTTCCTCACCCCCAAAGGGCTCTGTGGCTATTAGGGCATTTTGTGTGATCAGGTTCTTTATGCTGTTCATGATTAAGGTGTTGTGAGCAGTCATGTGCATTAGTACGCATTTGCCAAGCAGATTAGAATGCCAGTAAAGGGGTCTAAATTGAAACACTCCTTTCATCCTGGATAATCTTATAGGATACCACCGTCCGGGGGACATATTTAGTAAAATTCTAAGTTGATTCTATTTGGAAAGAGATCAGGGAAGGCCTTCTACCTGTGTCACAGAAATTAGGGAGTAGTCTAATATAGTAAGCATCAGAAAGACAGATATCATCATTAAGGTGAGCGCCAGGGCAGCTTTTTGAAATCCCTGAAGTCCTGATCTGCCTTGCCTGTCAGGTCTTCTTCTCACGACCTTGTCATGGGTGGGATCTTGTGTGCTGGCTCCCAGCAGGGATCACACTTGGGGCAGAGGAAAAAGCTACTAGAAATGATTAAAGAGTGACTAGTGCTCACAGAGGGTCAGGAGCCTTATCTGCAGTAAGAGTCCCATTGGAAAATTTCAAGATTCATGGGGCATTCAGTAGAAGACATAGAGGGCCTTAACTCAAAATCAGTGAATGATTAGTCCTAGACTGAATACTTCTCTGGTTCTGTCCAACAGATCTTAAAAGCAACAACTGAAAGAATCAAATTATTTTAAAAAATTTACTTGCACACAGAAAAGTAAGATTTACAATTTTGGCATCCAATAAAAAATAATGCAGCATGTGAACACTGGAAAACACCCTGACACTGGGAAAGGTTGAAGGCAGGAGGAGAAGGGGACGACAGAGGATGAGATGGTTGGATGGCATCACTGACTTGATGGACATGAATTCGAGCAAGCTCTGGGAATTGGTGATGGACAGGGAAGCTTGGCATGCTGCAGTCCATGGGGTCGCAAAGAGTCTGACACGACTGAGTGACTGAACTGAACTGTGAATATTCAAGGGAAAGAAACCACATCATTTATAAATAAATCAAAGAATCAAAGTTGAACAGCCTAGCATAAATGTTAGAAAAAAATATTAAAACAGTATTCATAACTGTACACCAAAATGTCCGTAAGTTACATAGAAACACACAAAATGAGCCACAATGGTATGGTCACTTGGAGGGGGATTGGTCAGGAATATTTTTATGACTCAGAAAAACCTCCAAAATTTCATTTTTAACAAATGTAGGGTAAACTGAGTTTCCTGGGGTGGGGCTGCAAGCTCCCAGGCTGTGCTCTGGAAGAGGAATGGATTTCTCATGTATGAAAACAGTCCTCCATCTAGGTTATATGGCCAAGAGGCACTAGTTCACCCTCCAAGGGGAAACTCATTCAATCATGGCCCATCTTATCCCTGGTTCCAGCACAACAACTAATGGAGAACCACATCTTCAAACTCTTCCAGAGCAACCTGGAAGACCCTCTAAAACCTTTATCAATTTATCAAGATGGAATCTTATCAAAAACCTTCTAGTGTAAGTTCCAATATGGAAATGGCTTATAAGTCATCACACTGTCTTTATAAATAGACAAACTTCAAACAATTACAAAAGCAGAAACTGTTTTCTTTGCACCAACAGAGAATTGAGGTCACAGGGCTAAGAACTCACCACAATCTGGAGAGATAGGCAAATACAAAGAATCACAGCCAAGATCAGGTTCCCTGAAGCAGAAGACACTGAAATCAGGTCCTAATTATTTCAGTGATAATTTCAGCCAATGACTAGAAGCCCAGTGTGGGTAAGTCTGAGAGTTAAATCCTCTGGAGGACTCAGAGATAAGAGGTTCCCAACACTTCCTTGGGTGTTACATCCAGGAACTCCACTATGGGTTGTCAGAGTGAACTGGAGAAAATTCCTTCCTGTCTTGACTAGGGAGAGAAAACAAACATCATTTTAAAATGTTCCCAGATTATTCTTCATAACACCGTCTTCTTTGAAAAAGCCTCATCTCATCTGGGGAAAGAGCAAACAGCCAACTCCAACCCCTTCTGATCTTCCTGTCTCATGGGAAGTATAAAGGGAGAAAGAAGAAAAGGCTAAGAAATGTCTTAAAAGATCACAGCTCAGGAGGAGCCAAGATGGTGGAGGAGTAGGACGGGGAGACCACTTTCTCTCCTACAAATTCATCGAAAGAATAACTGAACGCAGAGCAAACTTCACAGAACAACTTCTGATCGCTAGCTGAGGTCATCAGGCGCCCAGAAAAGCAGCCCATTGTCTTCGAAAGGAGGTAGGACAAAATATAAAAGATAAAAAGTGAGACAAAAGAGCTGAGGACGGAGATTCGTCCCGGGAAGGGAGTCTTGGGCGGCATTGCTTGGGGTAGGGTCCGGGCCTGAGTGCCCTGAGGACAATCGGAGGGAGCTTCTGTGAGGTGCCAACTTGAACTGTGGGAGACCAAAGGAGAGAGAGTACATTAACCAGCCCGAACACACTGCCGGCCGTTCGCAGAACAAAGAGACCGAGAAAGTCCAGAGAAGAGCTCGCAGGCTGCGGACCGGCCCAGCCCCACCGGAGGCAGGAGGCAGGGGGGAGGGGAAGGTCGCAGCGAGACACAGGGTGCAGGCACCCGACCGGCGCGGGCGGGGACTGGGGCTGGGGACGCGGAGGGCGGAAGGTGCGCGCACCCGACTGGCGCCAGAGGAAACTGAAACTGGGTCCGCGGAAGGGAGTGAGTGCGCCACACCTGGGGATAGTGCGCCCATCAAGCCCCTCGCTGCCTGGACCGCTCTGACGGGGAAGGCACAGAGAGCAGGCGCAGCTTTTCCTTCCGCGCTTTTGTGGAACACCCGAGGGCTGGAACCTCGCGGGGCGCGCTCCATATAGAACAGCCGGAAGCCTGAGCAGCGCAGACGGAGAAAGCAGCGTCAGGCCCTCCCGGCAGCGCCAGCCCGTCCCAGCGGCGCAAGCCCATCCCCGAAGCGTCAGCCCCTCCCCGCAGAGCGATGGAACTAGCTACCGGAATAAGAGTCCACCTCCACCTGCCTGTGTCAGGGCGGAAATGAGGGTCTGAAGAGACCGGCAAACAGAAGTCAAATAAACAAAGGGAACCGCTTCAGAAGGGACTGGTGCAACAGATTAAAATCCCTGTAGAAAACACCGACTACACCGTAAGGGGCCTGTAGATATCGAGAAGTGTAAGCTGGAACGAGGAGCTATCTGAAACTGAGCTGAACCCACACTGACCACAACAGCTCTAGAGAAACTCCTAGATATAATTTTACTTTTTTCTTTTTTTTTTCTTTTTTTTTCTTTTTTTTTATTTTCTCTCTTTTATTTTCCTTTAAAATCCCCTATTACTCCCCCATTACTCCTTAACTTTCATTTTCATAGATTTTTACGATTTTTTTAATTAGGGGAAAAAAAATTTTTTTTTTCTTTCTTTCTTTTTTTTCTTTTTTTTTCTTTTTTCTTCTTTTTTTTTCTTTTTCTTTCCTTTTTCTCTTCTATTTTCTATTTTTCTTTTCCTCTTATTTCTTTTAAAGTCCTCTAGTACTCCTCTACTACTCCTTAATTTTCATTTTCAACACACTATAACCTTACAAAAAAAAAAGAAGAGAAGCCCTATTTTTAAACCGAAGATTATTCTCTCCTAATCTTGACTCTCTGTTTTCTACCTCAGAACACCTCTATTTCCTCCTTTCCCCTTCTTTCCCAATCCAATTCTGTGAATCTTTGTAGGTGACTGGGCTACGGAGAACACTCTGGGAACAGACAGCTGCATAGATCTGTCTCTCTCCTCTTGAGTCCCCCTTTTTCTCCTCCTGCTCATCTCTATCTCCCTCCTCCCTCTCCTCTTCTTCATGTAACTCTGTGAACCTATCTGGGTATGCCTAACAGGGGAGAATCTTTTCACCATTAACCTAGAAGTTTTATTATCAGTGCTGTATAGCTGGAGAAGTCCTGAGACTACAGGAAGAATAAAACTGAAATCCAGAGGCAGGAGACTTAAGCCCAAAACCTGAGAACACCAGAAAACTCCTGACTACATGGAACTTTAAGTAATAAGTGACCGTCCAAAAGCCTCCATACCTACACTGAAACCAACCACCACCCAAGAGCCAATAAGTTATAGAGCAAGACATACCACGCAAATTCTCCAGCAACGCAGGAACATAGCCCTGAACGTCAACATACAGGCTGCCCAAGGTCACACCTAACACATAGACCCATCTCAAAACTCATTACTGGGCACTCCATTGTTCTCCAAAGAGAAGAAATCAAGTTCCATGCACCAGAACACTGACGCAAGCTTCCCTAACCAGGAAACCTTGACAAGCCAAACGTCTAACCCCACCCACTGGGTAAATCTTCCACAATAAAAAGGAACCACAGACCTCCAGAATACAGAAAGCCCACTCCAGATACAGCAATCTAAACAAGATGAAAAGGCAGAGAAATACCCAACAGGTAAAGGAACATGAAAAATGCCCACCAAGTCAAACAAAAGAGGAGGAGATAGGGAATCTACCTGAAAAAGAATTTAGAATAATGATAATAAAAATGATCCAAAATCTTGAAAACAAAATGGAGTTACAGATAAATAGCCTGGAAACAAAAATTGAAAAGATACAAGAAATGTTTAATAAAGACCTAGAAGAAATAAAAAAGACTCAATTAAAAATGAGTAATGCAATGAATGAGATCAAAAACACTTTGGAGGGAACCAAGAGTAGAATAACGGAGGCAGAAGATAGGATAAGTGAGGTAGAAGATAAAATGGTGGAAATAAATGAAGCAGAGAGGAAAAAAGAAAAAAGGATCAAAAGAAATGAGGACAACCTCAGGGACCTCTGGGACAATGTGAAACGCCCCCAACATTCGAATCATAGGAGTCCCAGAAGAAGAAGACAAAAAGAAAGGCCATGAGAAAATACTCGAGGAGATAATAGCTGAAAACTTCCCTAAAATGGGGAAGGAAATAGCCACCCAAGTCCAAGAAACCCAGAGAGTCCCAAACAGGATAAACCCAAGGCGAAACACCCCCAAGACACATATTAATCAAATTAACAAAGATCAAACACAAAGAACAAATATTAAAAGCAGCAAGGGAGAAACAACAAATAACACACAAAGGGATTCCCATAAGGATAACAGCTGATCTATCAATAGAAACCCTCCAGGTCAGAAGGGAATGGCAGGACATACTGAAAGTAATGAAAGAGAATAACCTACAACCTAGATTACTGTATCCAGCAAGGATCTCATTCAGATATGAAGGAGAATTTAAAAGCTTTACAGATAAGCAAAAGCTGAGAGAATTCAGCACCACCAAACCAGCTCTCCAACAAATGCTAAAGGATCTTCTCTAGACAGGAAATGCAGAAAGGTTGTATAAACGTGAACCCAAAACAACAAAGTAAATGGCAACGGGACCACACCTATCAATAATTACCTAAATGTAAATGGGTTGAATGCCCCAACAAAAGACAAAGATTGGCTGAATGGATACAAAAACAAGACCCCTATATATGCTGTCTACAAGAGACCCACCTCAAAACAAGAGGACACATACAGACTAAAATTGAAGGGCTGGAAAAAAATATTTCATGCAAATGGAGACCAAAAGAAAGCAGGAGTCGCAATACTCATATCAGATAAATAGACTTTCAAATAAAGGATGTGAAAAGAGACAAAGAAGGACACTACATAATGATCAAAGGATCAATCCAAGAAGAAGATATAACAATTATAAATATATATGCACCCAACATAGGAGCACCGCAATATGTACGGCAAACACTAACGAGTATGAAAGAGGAAATTAATAGTAACACAATAATAGTGGGAGACTTTAATACCCCACTCACAACTATGGATAGATCAACTAAACAGAAAATTAACAAGGAAACACAAACTTTAAATGACACAATGGACCAGCTTAGACCTAATTGATATCTATAGGACATTTCACCCCAAAACAATCAACTTCACCTTTTTCTCAAGTGCACATGGAACCTTCTCCAGAATAGATCACATCCTGGGCCATAAATCTAGCCTTGGGAAATTCAAAAAAATTGAAATCATTCCAGTCATCTTTTCTGACCACAGTGCAGTAAGATTAGATCTCAATTACAGGGAAAAAATTGTTAAAAATTCAAACATATGGAGGCTAAATACACACGCTTCTGAAATAACCAACAAATCTAGAAGAAATCAAAAAAGAAATCAAAATATGTTATAGAAATGAATGAAAAATGAACACACAACCCAAAACCTATGGGACACTGTAAAAGCAGTGCTTAGGGGAAGGTTCATAGCATTACAGGCTTATATCAAGAAACAAGAAAAAAACCAAATAAATAACCTCACTCTACACCTAAAGCAATTAGAGAAGGAAGAAATGAAGAACCCAGGGTTAGCAGAAGGAAAGAAATCTTAAAAATCAGGGCAGAAATAAATGTAAAAAGAAACTAAAGAGACCATAGCAAAAATCAACAAAGCTAAAAGCTGTTTTTTTGAAAAAATAAACAAAATTGACAAACCATTAGCAAGACTCATTAAGAAACAAAAAGAGAAGAACCAAATTAACAAAATTAGAAATGAAAATGGAGAGATCACAACAGACCACACTGAAATACAAAGGATCATAAGAGACTACTACCAGCAGCTCTATGCCAATAAATGCGACAACTTGATGAAATGACAAATTATTAGAAAAGTATAACCTTCGCAACTGGAACCGGAAGAAATAAGAAGATCTTAACAGACCCATCACAGGCAAGGAAATAAGAAAACTGTATCAAAAATCTTCCAGCAACAAAAGCCAGGAACCAGATGGCTTCACAGCTGAATTCTACCAAAAATTTAGAGAAGAGCCTTAACACCTATCTTACTCAAACTCTTTCCCAGAAAATTGCAGATAAAGGTCAGCTTCCAAACTCATTCTTATGAGGCCACCATCACCCTTATTCCAAAACCGACAAAGATGCTACAAAAAAAGAAAACTAACAGCCAATATCACTGATGAAACATAGAATGCAAAATCTTAACAAAATTCTAGCAAACAGAATCCAACACAGTATTAAAAAATCATACACCACGACCAAGTGGGCTTTATCCCAGGAATGCAAGGATTCTTTAATATCCGCAAATCAATCAACGTAATACACCACATTAACAAATTGAAAGATAAAAACCATATGATTATCTCAATAGATGCAGAGAAAGCTTTTGACAAAATTCAACACTCATTTATGATTAAAACTCTCCAGAAAGCAGGAATAGAAGGAACATACCTCAACATAATAAAAGCTATATATGACAAACCCACAGCAAGCATCACCCTCAATGGTGAAAAATTGAAAGCATTTCCCTGAAATCAGGAACAAGACAAGGGTGCCCACTCTCACCACTACTGTTCAACATAGTGTTGGAAGTTTTGGCCACAGCAATCAGAGCAGAAAAAGAAGTAAAAGGAATCCAGATAGGAAAAGAAGAAGTGAAACTCTCACTGTTTGCAGATGACATGATCCTCTACATAGAAAACCTTAAAGACTCTACCAGAAAATTACTAGAGCTAATCAATGAATATAGTAAAGTTGCAGGATATAAAATTAACACACAGAATCCCTTGCATTCCTATACACTAACAATGAAAAACAGAAAGAGAAATTAAGGAAACAATACCATTCACCATTGCAACAAAAAGAATAAAACACTTAGGAGTACATCTACCTAAAGAAACAAAAGACCTATACATAGAAAACTATAAAACACTGATGAAAAAAATCAAAGAGGACACAAACAGATGGAGAAACATACCGTGTTCATGGATTGGAAGAATCAATATTGTCAAAATGGCTATTCTACCTAAAGCAATCTATAGATTCAATGCAATCCCTATCAAGTTACCAACGGTATTTTTCACAGAATTAGACCAAAGAATTTCACAATTTGTATGGAAATACAAAAAACCTCGAATAGCCAAAGTAATCTTGAGAAAGAAGAATGGAACTGAGGAATCAACCTGCCTGACTTCAGACTCTACTACAAAGCCACAGTCATCAAGACAGTATGGTACTGGCACAAAGACAGAAATATAGATCAATGGAACAGAATAGAAAGCCCAGAGATAAATCCACGAACCTATGGACACCTTATCTTTGACAAAGGAGGCAAGGATATACAATGGAAAAAAGACAACCTCTTTAACAAGTGGTGCTGGGAAAACTGGTCAACCACTTGTAAAAGAATGAAACTAGAACACTTTCTAACACCATACACAAAAATAAACTCAAAATGGATTAAAGATCTAAATGTAAGACCAGAAACTATAAAACTCCTAGAGGAGAACATAGGCAAAACACTCTCTGACATAAATCACAGCAAGATCCTCTATGACCCACCTCCCAGAATATTGGAAATAAAAGCAAAAATAAACAAATGGGACCTAATGAAACTTAAAAGCTTTTGCACTACAAAGGAAACTATAAGTAAGGTGAAAAGACAGCCCTCAGATTGGGAGAAAATAATAGCAAATGAAGAAACAGACAAAGGATTAATCTCAAAAATATACAAGCAACTCCTGAAGCTCAATTCCAGAAAAATAAATGACCCAATCAAAAAATGGGCCAAAGAACTAACAAACATTTCTCCAAAGAAGACATACAGATGGCTAACAAACACATGAAAAGATGCTCAACATCACTCATTATTAGAGAAATGCAAATCAAAACCACAATGAGGTACCATTACACGCCAGTCAGGATGGCTGCTATCCAAAGTCTACAAGCAATAAATGCTGGAGAGGGTGTGGAGAAAAGGGAACCCTCTTACACTGTTGGTGGGAATGCAAAGCTAGTACAGCCGCTATGGAAAACAGTGTGGAGATTTCTTAAAAAACTGGAAATAGAACTGCCATATGACCCAGCAATCCACTTCTGGGCATACACACTGAGGAAACCAGATCTGAAAGAGACACGTGCACCCCAATGTTCATTGCAGCACTGTTTATAATAGCCAGGACATGGAAGCAACCTAGATGCCCATCAGCAGATGAATGGATAAGGAAGCTGTGGTACATATACACCATGGAATATTACTCAGCCATTAAAAAGAATTCATTTGAATCAGTTCTAATGAGATGGATGAAACTGGAGCCCATTATACAGAGTGAAGTAAGCCAGAAAGATAAAGAACATTACAGCATACTAACACATATATATGGAATTTAGAAAGATGGTAATGATAACCCTATATGCAAAACAGAAAAAGAGACACAGAATACAGAACAGACTTTTGAACTCTGTGGGAGAATGTGAGGGTGGGATATTTCAAAAAAGAACAGCATGTATACTATCTATGGTGAAACAGATCACCAGCCCAGGTGGGATGCATGAGACAAGTGCTCGGGCCTGGTGCACTGGGAAGACCCAGAGGAATCGGGTGGAGAGGGAGGTGGGAGGGGGAATCGGGATGGGGAATACGTGTAAATCTATGGCTGATTCATATCAATGTATGACAAAACCCACTGAAATGTTGTGAAGTAATTAGCCTCCAACTAATAAAAAATTTAAAAAAAAAAAAAGATCACAGCTCAGAGTCAAATTCACTAAAAGAATAACTGCAGTCTAAAGAGATAAAGCAAGCATCAAAACCTGATTCAGATATGATACTGCTTTTGGAAATTTCAATTAGGGAATTTCAAACAACTGTAAGCAATATATTGGTTTCCCTGGGGGCTCACACTGTAAAGCGCCTGCCTGCAATGTGGGAGACCCAGGTTTGATCCCTGGGTCAGGAAGATCCTCTAGAGAAGGAAATGGCAACCCAGTCCAGTACCTTTGCCTGGAAAATCCCATGGACAGAGGCACCTGGTATGCTACACTCCATGGGGTCGCAAAGAGTTGGACATGACTGAACAACTTCACTTTCCTTTATAAGCAATATATTAGACTTTAATGGACAAGTAGGCAATATGCAAGGAGATCCAACCAGTCCATCCTAAAGGCAATCAGTCCTGGGTCTGGGTGTTCATTGGAAGGACTGATGCTGAAGCTGAAACTCCAATACTTTGGCCACCGGATGCGAAGAACTGACTCATTGGAAAAGACCCTGATGCTGGGAGGGATTAGGGGCAGGAGGAGAAGGGGACGACAGGTTGAGATGGCTGGATGGCATCACCGATTCAATGGACATGAGTTTGAGTAAACTCCGGGAGTTGGTGATGGACAGGGAAGCCTGGCGTGCTGTGATTCATGGGGTTGCAAAGAGTCAGACATTACTGAGCAACTGAACTGAACTGAAATGAACTGAACTGAACTGAGGCAATATGCAAGAATAGATGGATGAAATAGCAGAGAAATGGAAACATCAAGAGAGAATCCAAGGGAAATTCAAGAAATCAGCAACAATGTAACAGAAATGAAGACTGCATTGATGGACTCATTAGAAGAGTGAATATGGCCAAGGAAAGAATCTGTAAGTTTGAAAATATGGTGATAGAGAGTTACCAAACTAAAATTCACAGACAAAAGGAATAGAATAGCTAAGACCTGCAGAACAATTACAAAATTAGAAGCGATGCCTCATGGACATACAAAGAAAAGGAAAGAGAAAAAAGCAAAAGAAATATTTAAATGGCTAAAAATTTTCCAAAATTAATAGCAGATACTAAAACCACATCCAGAAAGCTCAGTGAATACCAAGCAGGAAAAAAAAGTGAAATAAATATTTAAAGAAGCCAGAGGGAACAACATCTTACAAATGGGAATGAAGGTTAGAATGACATCAGACTTTACATCCATGCAATCAATAAGAGTTGTGCAAAAATATTTAAAGTGTTGAAAGAAAGAAAACAAAAACCCCAGTGAATCAGAACTCCATATTTTGAAAAATTATAATGCTAAAGTAAAGGAGAATTTAAAGCTTTTTCAAACATACAAAAACTGAAGAAATGTACCATATAGAGACTTTTCTGCAAGAAATTTTTTCAAGTTTTCCAGAGATAAGAAATATTATATAGGTGACATACATAAAGAAATGGAGAGTATCGGAGAAAGAATAAATGAAGGTAAAATCAAACTTTTTTCTTCTTTTTCTTAGTGATATAATAACTGTTCAAATTAATAAGAGCAAAAAGTATTGCATCAATGTATAATGTGCATAAGTGAAATGAATCCGTTATTTTACCAGGGATAGAAGGGAGGAATGGAGAACATACTGTTGTAAAGTACCTATGCAAAGAGTGAAGTGGTATAGTGTTATCTGAAAATAGACATACTTAGTTGTAAATATATACTTCAAACTCTAGGGCAATCCAAGAAAATGATGTATAATTGATATGCTAATGAAAGATAGAAAAATAATATTAAATGTTCAATCAAAATCAGAGGAGGTTAAAAAAAGGTGGAAGGGGAGAAAAGAGAAGAAGTACAATGAATGACAAATAATTACAAAGTAGCTATTAATACCACTATAGTAGTAATCACCTTAAATGTAAATGGTCTAAATAAAAAAGCAAAAAACAGAGATGTCAGAGTGGATAAACCAAGAATTCTCAATTATATGCTCTCTGCAAGAATTCACTACAAATAAAAAGCATAAATAGACTCAAAGTAAATGGATCAAGATATACCATGCTAACACTGATCCAAAGAAACACGGATTCACTATGTTAATGTTAGACAAAGCAGAATTCAGAACAAGGAAACTTACCAGAGATAAAGAGAGGCATCATATTATGATAAAGGGGTCAGTTTTCAAGAAGATATCATCATCTTGAACAGGTATGGCCCTAAGAACAGAGCAAGCATCAAAATACATAATGCAAAAAAAAAAAAAGATAGAATTGTAAGGTGAAATAAACACATCAATTGTTGTAATTAAAGACCTCAGTACATCTCTGTCTGTACTTGACAGTCCTGCAGGCAGAAAACCAGTAAGGATAGTCGCTCATCTATAAAGTTGGTTAAGGAGACTTTATGTCTGCTGCTGCTGCTGCTGCTGCTAAGTCGCTTCAGTCGTGTCCAACTCTGTGTGACCCCATAGATGGCAGCCCACCAGGCTCCCCCGTCCCTGGGATTCTCCAGGCAAGAACACTGGAGTGGGTTTCCATTTCCTTCTCCAATGCATGAAAGTGGAAAGTGAAAGTGAAGTCACTCAGTCGTGTCAGACTCTTAGCGACCCATGAACTGCAGCCCACCAGGCCTCTCCATCCATGGGATTTTCCAAGCAAGAGTACTGGAGTGGGTTGCCATTGCCTTCTCCAGACTTTATGTCTAACCTTGTGCAATTAGGCTAACAGGGAAAAGGTATTGGAAAAAGAAACACCTGCAGAAGATCTGATGATACTTAATTGTGTGTATGGGAAACCCTGGTAGAAAATGCATCTCCTGTTGCCTTATCAACTTAAAACCAGAAGACAGAAATTCACAAACCAAGGTCCCAGATCCATTAACCCTAATCTTTTATTTGAACTGTAGACTCACACCCTGATATTGAAGTAAGAAGGAGAAATTGTAAAAGCTGAAATCCAACACAAAGAAAATGGCTAACAGCTCGTGTCCATAGGAAAAACATACTCATACCTACTTAGTCTAGAATGAGGATGGGTCTTTCCCTAAAATTAGCATAGGCTGCCTGAAAGACCAGGATAGCAAG
Organism: Cervus canadensis; assembly: GCF_019320065.1. Classification (NCBI taxonomy): domain Eukaryota; kingdom Metazoa; phylum Chordata; class Mammalia; order Artiodactyla; family Cervidae; genus Cervus; species Cervus canadensis. Next base: position 89,071,594 of record NC_057392.1, read on the forward strand.
TAGGGCTGAGCCAGAGAGAGCTGAAAGTGCATAGGATTATTCAGGTAACTTTTATCCCATTTTCTGCACACACACATCCTCCACTGACCTTCAAAGGTCTGAATTCCCCCTAGTGACCACCACCCTTTTCAGATCTTCCCTTTACATGGTGCTTAGATACTGCCTAAATAACATCTACTTCTCTCTTTCTAATCAAAACCTACTTTCCTTTCAAGAAGTTGATTTCATCTATTATGGTAACATTAGTAACAGCAATAACAAACTAAAATGGACTAAACATGTCCATGTATCAGGCAAACTGGCATGTTCAGGTTAATCACAATCATCACTTCCCACAGCTCTCCTCCTTCTAAGTATCAGATTATTTAAACCCAAAAACATGATTTCCTACCTCTGAAATAGTTCACACCTCTGCATACCATTCCTCTGGCAGAGGAACCAGAGATCAAATTGCCAACATCTGTTGTATCACAGAAAAGGCAAGCAGATTCCAGAAAAACATCTCCTTCTGCTTCACTGACTACACTAAAGCCTTTGACTGTGTGGGTCACAACAAACTCGGAAAATTCTTAAAGAGATGGGAATACCAGACCACGTTACCACCTCCTGAGAAACCGGTATGCAAGTCAAGAAGCAACAGTTAGAACCACAGGGAACAACAGATTGGGTCAAAATTGGGCAAGGAGTATGGCAAGGCTGTATATTGTCACCCTGCTTATTTAACTTCTATGCAGAATACATCATGCAAAATGCCAGAGTACATGAAGCATAAGCTGGAATCAAGATTGCCAGGAGAAATATCAATAACCTCAGATATGCAGAGGACAACACCCTTATGGCAGAAAGTGAAGAAGAATTAAATAGCCTCTTGATGAAGGTGAAAGAAGACAGTGAAAAAGCTGGCTTAAAACTCAATATTCGAAAAAATGAAGATCATTGCATCCGTTCCCATCACTTCATGGCAAACAGATGGGGAAGCAATGGAAACAGTGGCTGACTTTATTTTTCTGGGCTCCAAAATCATTGCAGATGGTGATTGCAGCCATGAAATTAAAAGACGCTTGCTCCTTGGAAGAAAAGTTATAACCAACGTAGACAACATATTAAAAAGCAGAGAAATTACTTTGCTGACAAAGGTCTGTGTAGTTAAAGCTATGGTTTTCCAGTAGTCATGTATGGATGTGAGAGTTGGACCATAAAGAAGGCTGCGCACCAAAGCATTGATGCTTTTGAACTGTGGTGTTGGAGAAGACTCTTGAGAGTCTCTTGGACTGCAAAGAGATCAAACCAGTCAATCATAAAGGAAATCAGTTCTGAATATTCATTGGAAGGACTGATGCTGAAGCTGAAGCTCCAATACTTTGGCCACTGATTCAAAGAGCCGACTCATTAGAAATGACCAGACGCTGGGAAAGATTGAAGGCACGAGGAGTAAGGAACAACGGAGGACGAGATGGTTGGAAGGCTTCACTGACTCACTGGAGATGAGTTTGAGCAAGCTCCAGGAGATGGTGAAGGACAGGGAACCCTGGCATACTGCAACCCACAGGGTCCAAAGAGTCAGACACAACTGAGTGACCGAACAACAAAAATACATGATTTTCTACCTCTGAAACAGTACACACCTCTGTATACAATCTCTGCCAAAGTAAACTTCAAAACTGATTTTGAAGGACTTTGCCTCCAGATGCTGACAACACAGGACAATAAAAGAGCCTGACATCTGTGAAGGTAAGACAGGATTACTGAGGAGTGCCGCCATTGAGTCCTACTGAGTACACCTTCAAGGATTTCATTTCAGCTAAGTCATCAAAGCACTACAATTCATTTCTATGTTTTTATATACCAATATAGGACTTCCCTGGTAGCTCAGCTGGTGAAGAATCTGCCTCCAATGCTGGAGACCCAGATTGGATTCCTGGGTCGGCAAGATCCTCTGCAGAAGGGATAGGCTACCCACTCCAGTATTTTGGGACTTCCCTAGTGCCTCACATGAAAAAAGAATCTGCCTGCAAAGCCTGAGACCCGGGTTCGACCCCTGAGTTGGGAAGATCCCTTGGAGGAGAGCATAGCAACCCATTCCAATATTCTTGCCTGGAGAATCCCCCTAGACAGAGGTGCCTGAAGGGCTACAGTCCATGGGGTCACAAAGAGTCAGACACAGCTGAGCAACTCAGCGTAGCACATATACCAATATAGCTAATCAGCAAAAATATGTGCCACAGATTTCTAATATTCATAATTTTGAATTTATCACATAAATTATAATACACTTACCACATAAAATAATACATGATTTATAAGTATATCCTTTATTTCTAATATTATCATTCTTAAAACATTTCTTCCCGACACATAAAATTTTCATACATTTCAAGAAAAAAACCTCACCCTAATTGAAACTGTACTACTAAACTTCAATGTGCAAATAAACTAGTGTCACCAAACTGAAAAAAGGAAAAAAAAAAAAAAAACAAGGAAACATACTGCTGTGTTGGGTATATAGTTTTACCACAAATAATGACAACATGTGTCTTACACAGTGATAATATACATATTCTTGTTTCACTTCTCAATCATTGTCAGAACCATTCACAGGTAGGAAAACCAACACATCATTGAAAACATGTCCAAATGCTCTTAGATGATATACCCCATACATCATCACATACATCTGATTACTCGTCAGCCCATTAAAAGTAATAGCCATATCTGAACAACATCCTTCCACCACCTGGTTGGGATGATTAGTCATTGCCTCTTTAATAAAAATCCCAACAGATTTGGTATTAAACACATCTTTTCCTTTAGAATCTTCTGCATTTTCTGCAAACACTCCAGCATATTTCAGGCAGACCGCAAGCTGCTTATCTTCAGATACCTCCCAAACCATCTTTCCCTTTTCAGGACACTTCTCAGGAATACTGGGAAGACTGTTAAGTCTTTTAATTGACTCTATACTTAAGACAATTCCTCCTCCCACACTCACATATTCAAGATCTCCAGATTTTTCAGTGTGGCCTAGATAGAAAGGTTGTGATGAATTCTTTTTTAGCAGAAAGTACTTTAAGTTTTCAATAACAGCAAACGTAGTGGGGCGTGCAAGGAAGAACCAGCTGTATTGGTCTCTGTATTTATCAAAGGCGTATTTGTAGGCTTTTCTCATCATTAACCACATGTCGTTAGTTCCCATGTTCACTGACTCAAACACTTTAACATTTTCAGAACTGAAGAACTCTGCTTTGTCACAGTGTTTGGTCCACGTCTCCTTCACGGCAGCCCAGAGGCGCACATCCTTCGGTTTCACGAGGATGATACAGTATACCCGAAAGCTTTCACTGAGGTCCGGGCGTTCACCCTCTGCAAGTGTCAAGATCTCTTCATTAGGAGCTTGTAGGTGGTGATGCTCAGAGTGGCGCCTTCTCTTCCCATAATCCTTCCTAATGTGTCCTAGCACAGTCATCAAGACGCAAAAAACGCTTCCAAGCAGTACCCCCTTCAAAAACAAACTGCTTTCAGAAAGCATTTTCCCCCACGTCCGGTATGGCGCACCCGGCTCTCCTCTCACTTTCGAGCGCCCTCCGATACGTTCCAGGCTGCTCTAGACGCAGGCGGTGTCCTCGTTGGTTCGGCTGAAGGTGGAGGACGGCAAGAACCAACCTGCAGGCCCCTGGGCGGGGGCCAAGCAGCCCTGGGCAGGCAGACGGAGTCGCCCTCTGCATGTAAAAGAGAGTTTCCACTTAGAGCTTGGATCATATCTAATTAGGATACTGTATTTCACTATCACTGGGTCTAACCAGCCAGGATGGTTAAACCCTGCCCACTGGTCCACCCTAGAACCCTATCGAAGATTTTATACTGAACAATAAACAATAAAACTCATTTTAACCAATCAAAAACAGATTTCTAGATTCATGTCACCCTATCCAGGGTGCAAATTTTTCAAACCATAATTAACGTAACAGTAAAGATACATTGTCTTCCTAACAAAATTATTGGAATTTTCTTCTCGGTGTTGTAGCAAGTGTGGGGTTTTTTTTGTTTTTTTGTTTTTTGTTTTTTTGTTTTGGTTTTGTTTTGGTTTGGCTTTACCTAACAAGTAAATAAGTTCAGCACTTGTTTACTTAATCATTGCTACATTTACACATTAACATATTGAATTGGTGTTTTGATTATGTTTTATGTTAAGTTGAATTAACCTTGGGCTTCCTTGGTGGCTCAGTGGTAAAGAATTCACCTCCAAAGCAGGAGACATGGGTTGAGGGCCTGGGTTGGGAAGATCTGCTAGAGGACAAAAGGGCCATCTACTCCAGTACTCTTGGCTGAGAAATCTCAGGGACAGAGGAGTCTGGTTGGCGGTCCTGACGTGGAAAAAGAGTCAGTCAGACACAGCTTAGGGATTAAATGAACAATTTTGAATTAACCATAGCACTTTAAAGAGGTTCATTAATTCTTACTTAATCTTAGCCTTGAAACTGTGAATTCCTATTAGTCAAGTCGGCTACTAAATTAAACCTGAAAGATTATGGTAGTTGCATTCAAAATGTTTAATGAATAGTAAAAATTTTCCTTCTATGGGAAGGAAAAATGCCAACCTTAAAAAAAAAAAACCAACCCCACTCTACTTGCTGAAAATGATTTCTCATTGAGTACTCACACACCTTTGGGTACATTATTACCCATGAAGACATAAGTGTGAAAATAATAGGTCAATAAATGTATTTCCTACTTTCAAAATTCTCCAAGCCAGGCTTCAGCAATACATGAACCATGAACTTCCAGATGTTCAAGCTGGTTTTAGAAAAGGCAGAAGAACCAGAGGTCAAATTGCCAACATCCGCTGGATCATTGAAAATGCAAGAGAGTTCCAGAAAAACATTTATTTCTGGTTTACTGACTATGCCAAAGCCTTTGACTATGTGGATCACAATAAACTGTGGAAAATTCTGAAAGAGATGGGAATACCAGACCACCTGACCTGCCTCTTGAAAAATCTGTACGAAGGTCAGGAAGCAGCAGTTAGAACTGGACATGGAACCACAGGCTGGTTCCAAATAGGAAAAGGAGTACGTCAAGGCTGTATGTTGTCACCCTGCTTATTTAACTTCTATGCAGAGTACATCATGAGAAACGCTGGGCTGGAGGAGGCACAAGCTGGAATCAAGATTACTGGGAGAAATATCAATAACCTCAGATATGCAGATGACTCCACCCTTATGACAGAAAGTGAAGAAGCAAAGAGTCTCTTGATGAAAGTGAAAGAGGAGAGTGAAAAAGTTGGCTTAAAGCTCAACATTCAGAAAATTAAGATCATGGCATCTGGTCCCATCACTTCATGGGAGATAGAAGGGGAAACAGTGGAAACAGTGGCTGACTTTATTTTTCCGGGCTCCAAAATCACTGCAGATGGTGACTGAAGCCATGAAATTAAAAGACGCTTACTCCTTGGAAGGAAAGTTATGACCAACGTAGACACCATATTAAAAAGCAGAGAAATTACTTTGCCAACAAAGGTCCATCTAGTCAAGGCTATTGTTTTTCCAATAGTCATGTATAGATGTGAGAATTGGACTGTAAAGAAAGCTGAGTGCTGAAGAATTGATGCTTTTGAACTGTGGTGTTGGAGAAGACTCTTGAGAGTCCCTTGGACTGCAAGGATATCCAACCAGTCCATCCTAAAGGAGATCAGTCCTGGGTGTTCATTGGAAGGACTGATGCTGAAGCTGAAACTCCAATACTTTGGCCACCTGATGAGAAGAGCTGACTCATTGGAAGAGACCCTAATGCTGAGAAAGATTGAAGGCAGGAGGAGAAGGGGACGACAGAGGATGAGATGGCTGGATGGCATCACCAACTCAATGGACATGAGATTAGGTAAACTCCAGGAGTTGGTGATGGACAGGGAGGCCTGGCGTGATGCAGTCCATGGGGTTGCAAAGAGTCAGACACGACTAGCGACTGAACTGAACTGAACTTTCAAAATAGTTTCTACAGGTAGAATATGACCACTGTTTATGAATCCGAAGAAACTTCAGAGAACTGGCTCTGGGGAAGCATCTCTCTGACTTCAGGAGAAACAAGTCTCACATTAAGATTTCTGTCCTTTGCTCTCTACAACGAACATGACTAAAGAGATGAAGAAGTGATGAAGAATTTTACACCAACTGTAAAATTGCAATGGTGTTTGGAATGAAACTAGGAGAAGTCCATGATGAGAAGGGCCTGGACACGAGGTTTAGGAGAGATGATGACAAACAAAATCTCCTAGCTTTAAACTACCTCAAAAATAGAGGGAGAGGGAAAGAGTAATTTTATGAGGCTAAATTACAGATGTAGGTATGTAGAGATGAAAGGGACAATCTATATAGTTATAGTTAAGTGTAGGTGTCTAGAAACTTTGAAAACCAGAAAGACATCATACAGTTAAAGCTTATTCTCTCAAATAAACCACTGTGGTAGGTAGACAAATGACCCTTCACAGATGTTCATGTCCTACATGGAAAGTGAGAATTAAGGTTAAGGATGGAATTAAGCTTGCTAATCAGCTCACCTAAAATAGGGAGATTATTCTGGAATATCTTGAATCACAAAGGTCTCTAAAAGATGAAAGACAGAGGCCAAAGAATTATTATCAGAGTGACGCAATATGAAAACATCTTGACTGGATTGGCTCAGATGATGGAAAGGGGCCACAATTCAAGAACACAGGCAGCTTCTAGAAACTTGAAAAGGCAAGAAAACAGATTCTCCCCTGGGAACTCCTGTAAGGAATGCAACTATGCCAACACTGATTTTAGCCCAGTGAGACCCATTTCAGATTTCTTACCTACAGAGCTATAAGAGAATAAATCTGTGCTATTTTAAGCCACTAGGTTTGTGGTAATTTGTTAAGACAATCACAAATAAACCAGCAGGCATAACAGCAACTAGGTTATAACAAATAAATCCATCTGCAGTTATAAAACATTACCATCATAATATGTTCTCATTTCTACCCTAAGAAAGTAAGAAAGATGTGAAAATACATGTGACATGATGGCTGGTTTATTCTAATCAGATCATGGGTGTTTGCCTGGCACAGAGTAAATCTATTGCTATTGGAAATATGGTCATTTATTATGTGCTTAGTCACTAAGTTGTATCTTACTCTTTGTGACCCCACAGACTGGGATATTCCAGGCAAGAATGCTGGAGTGGGTTGCCTTTTCCTTCTCCAGAGGATCTTCTCGACCCAGGGATCGAATCTTCAGCTCCTGCATCTCCTGCATCAGCGGCTGGATTCTTTACCATTGAGCCACCTGGGAAACCTCATTTATTATAATGACATTAAAAAATAAGAAACTTGGGAGTATGGGGGCAATTCATGAGGTTCAGGTCTTAGGAGATAATCAGTGGGGGGACTTCCAATCTCCAGAAAGCAGCCTAAGGGCACAAGAGCTGGAGAAGCAGCTGGGGTGAGAACCAACAGAGAATGCACAAAAATTCTGTTCCACTTTGCACTTGGACCCTAACGTGTGTCTGGAAATATCTTCTTTTATTCTGGCAATGACATATGTCCTTCTGGTCATTAGTGTTAAGTTTAAGGGGAGAACTAGTCAGTTGTCTGAAATGAAGAACCAATGAAATTGACCCCATCCTCTTCTAAACCATTTCCCAGGAGCTGTCAACAGTGTTGCTCTGTGGACAGATTTTGACTTTACCTTGTTACTCAGTGGAGTGAGAGAAGAATAAGATTTTCAGAAGCTGGGTCCTCAGTGTCAGTTTTTGACTTTTGACGATGGTTATCTTTGATGATCTTCCAGTTTTTCTCATTTGGAGGCTGGTATTTACCTAGGTCCTCATGCATCACGCCATCATTTTTCTCCTTCACTTTAAAACAATTTTTTCCTTAATTTTGGAGTTTTAGATTTAGAAAAGCTGCAATTACTGAGAGTTCTCATATACCCCACACCCAGTTATCCCTTTTATTAACAGCTTCTGTTAATATTGAAATACTATTATTAACTAAAGTTCATACTTTATTCAAATTTTCTTATCTTTCACTGAATACTTCTTTTTTGTTCCAGGATCCTACACAGGATTCCACCTTCTATTTTCTAGTAATGTCTCCTTAGGCTTTTCTGGGCTGTGACAGTTTTTCAGACTTTCCTTGTTTTTGATAATCTTGACAGTTTTAAGAAATATTGCTCAGGTATTTTGAAGTATGTCCCTCAATTAATGTTTTCTGGTGTCTGCCAGAGGGCAGTCTAAGGGTCCTAGCACTTTGGGTGCTGAGAAGAGAGATGAAGAGACAGCTAGAAAATATGCAAAATGTTGTCTGTTTTGGTAATTCTCTAGACTCAAGTCTCATGTCTGTAGAGATCTTTTATTCTGGTAATGATGCATGTCCCTACAAATACCGTTCTTAGAAACCGAGGGAAGAAAGATTACATGCCTAACTTATAGAAGGTTTAAAACTGACCCCCGCCCTCTCCCAGACCCGAGAAAGGTAGACAATTCCTTATCAGCTAAGCTTCCAGCATTTTTTTTTCCAGTTTTCCCACTGAGTTTTACTTGGGCAGACACAGGGTCAGTGAGGGCCTGCACCTAAAAGAAGGTATTGGGCCTCTTGGTGGTGAAGCATGGCTTGTGCTGGCTATGGAGAACCCAGTGGGGCAGCAGGAACTTGATTTTGGAGTCCTGAAACTGCTTGATCGCTGGTCAGCAGTACTTGCTGGCTGCTATCTCCTCCACCTTCATGATCTGGATTGAGTGGGCCCCGGGCACAGTACCAGGCGCTCATGTCTCAGTAGCCCTGGGTGATGGTGCCAGCTGTGGTCAAGTCCCAGGACTCCAGGTCCCAGTAATCCAGGTCCCAGGACTCCAGGTCCCAGTACTCCTGGTCCCAGGACTCCAGGTCCCAGTACTCCTGGCCCCAGTACTACAGGTCCCAGTACTCCAGGTCCCAGTACTCCTGGTCCCAGGACTCCTGGTCCCAGTATTCCCTGCTGCTGTGGGAGTCATAGCAAAGCCAGATGCCTAAGTTCTTCACCCATAGTGGAGATTACCTGTCCACAGGAGACAATTTCGCCCAGGACTTCTTCACCTTTCTCAGCTGAGACCTGAGACATGAAGTACCAGAAGCTGGACTAGCCAACCACAAGATTAGGCACCAAAATTCTCATGTGATAAAGGGGCTCTGCAAGGTGCTTGGGGGTGAGCAAGCAGCATTCACCACCTAATACTCTCCAAGTGTCCCTGAGGCCTTCATGGCGCGGTATCCATGATCACCCCCACCCTCGAAAAGGCCAGCATTGCTGTTCTGGGCTATATTTAAACTTCCATTTGTTTTTCTCACTGAAAATGAGAAGGGCAAGAATTTTCTAGAACAAATAGACAGCTTTTTACTCTTGGTTTGCGAGGTAACGAAGCAACATGAAACCATTCAGGGCAAAATGTGCTTATTACAGCTTTTCCAAGAGGTTTCTTTTATATAGGAGCTGTGTCAAACAAATATCTGTGGTGATCTGAACACTCTTCAGACACAGACATGGGTTCCCAAGTATACCCCACCTCAAACAAGTTGATAATAAGTGATATTTCCTCCATTTTCCACATAAATACAGATACTTCACAGGATTATAACATATAAATGTAGGTTCAACAATTGTAATAAATGTACCACTCTTGGGTGGGTATTATTAATGAGAAGGCCATGTTTGTGTAGGGGTAGGGGATGTACCGGAATATCCCTTATTCCTCTTTGAGAGTATTAGGTGGTGAGTGCTGCTTGCTTACCCCCAAATGCCTTACAGAGTCCCTTTATCACATGAGAATTTTTGCGCCAAATCATTGCTGTAAAACTACTCTAAAAAGCAAAAGCTTTTAAAATTTTTAAAAATAAACATCAATCACTCTAAAGATTGAGTGATTATCTGATTTTATGATTAACTTGTGGCAAAATTTAGTAGAAGAGGTTAAAAAAAATCCACCTACCAATAATCCAGTCAACTTCAGGCTAACACCATGAAAATGAGACATTAACAGTCAAAAACCACTGTGTAGTGTAGTGAACTGGGCTTTGGGCAAGAAAATAGAGAATTCATTATTATCCAAGCTCCGTCATTCATTCATTCAACCAAAAAGTATTTATCTGATGCTTACCATATGCTGAATATGCAATCCAACTTGCAGTTTAACCATATGAAAATCATTTATTGTATAAGCAAATATTATATGTTTACTTTGTACTTAGTCATGTATTAGTCAAAGGATTACAAAATGAGCTAAAGCTGTCACAGTCCATGTATTCCTGGAATTCAGTATGCCTGTCTTTCTAAGGAGTTTCTAGGAGTTTTTCTAGGAGTTTCACTTTCCTAAGGTTGGTTTTGGAGTTCTTAATCCTATAATTATTTAAGTAATGCTGCTCCTAGGTTGTCCTACTACTTTTGTCTAGTAACCTATAGGCCTGAATATACCTCATAGCTCAGATCCACCTCCAGGAGTCCAATCTCATTCATGTACCATGTAGCTAGGAAAGCAGACATGATGAATAGACCTGATGACATAGAACTTAAATAAAATATTGTTTCTGCATATGAAGGGCACTTGAAAAAGGCAACTGAACAAGGTATTAAGCTGATGATTGTCGTTACAGGAAAAAAACCAAAGTGCCATCTAATTTACATTTTTTTTTATCTTAATATGAGGAAAATCAGATCTTCCTATTTGAATCACCAGCTATGGAAGCTACCCAGGATAGTTTTCATAACTTTCTTGCCAGCTGATATAACTTATTTATTTATTTTTAATATTTTTTTATGTGGATGATTTTTTAAGTCTCTATTGAATTTGTTCCTGGTGACTCAGTGGTAAATAATCCACCTGCAATGCAAGACTTGGGTTTGATCCCTAGGTCAGAAAGATCCCCTGGAGAAGAAAATGGTGACCTACTCCAGTATTCTTGTCTGGGAAATCTCTTGAGTAGCCTGGCAGGCTACAGTCCATGGGGTTGCAAATAGTCATACCTGACTGAGCAACTAAACAACAATGACAATTTGCTATAATATTGCTAATGTTGTATGTTTTGGGTTGTTGTTGTTTTTCCAGCTGCGAGGCATGTGGGATGTTAGCTCTCTGACCATGAATTGAACTCATACCCGTTGCATTGGAAGACAAAGTCTTAACTCCTGGACCTCCAGGGAAGTCCCTTACTTTTTAAAAAACCTCTTTTCCCAATGCCCTAGATGTTTGCTAATGTACTCTGTGCAGGTTTCCAGTTTAAAACCTCATGCATGGAGATGTGCACTGGCCAAAGAATGACCTCCTGCCACCAGTTGACTCTACTCCTTTGATGGCACCAGCGCATTCAGAAGATCACCACATCAAAGAATATGGTGGTCAAGAGAGGCCAGTTATCTGCTGCCGCCTACCCACCCACAGGACTCTGGAAGATCTAAGGACTCTAGAAATCCAGGCAGAGGGGTTACTAATGAGGGATCATTGAAGACTTTCTGCTACAAGTGAGCTCAGAGAAGTTGCAATGGTGAATCCAGAAGATGTGTATATTCCCACGTTGATTTAAATCAGTGGTTTATTGAGTCTTGCTCAAACAGTATTGTCATGGACTCAAGGACACATCATCACCCTATGGCCCTAAGCACTTTTGTCCTGACTTTCTTACTGATTATCCAAACTCAAATTAGGGAAAAGGTGGGAGGATGGACAGTGTAGACTACTGCTTAAATCTTAACAGTGACCACTTAGTTTGGGGGACAATCTGGAAGAGAATAAAGAAAAAAGGAATAAATTTAAAACTGCTGTGTCAGCTGCTTAGTTGCAACTCGTTACTGAAAGAAGCAATTTCTATTCTGAATAACCCATGAAGGAAAGGAAAGCAAAGAGAAAACATGTAATTATTGCAAGGAAATGAACACGGGAACAAGAAAGGCCAGAGGCTAGGAAATAATTGACAAGTTGATTAGAATTGACAAGTTCAGGGATCTCAGAAGCAAAAAACTAGTGAAATGGTCATAGTGGTGCTACTTAATTTGCAATTTCCTTGAGAATTTCTCACTTCCTTTTGGTGATAAATCAGTGTAAGATACTGGTGAATTGGATCCACCATGTTTCTCTTCCTCCGAGGTTTCCATAAAAATGGGACTTCTGAATGAAGTTCAGATTTTCTTACTTTCTCCTGATCTCCTGGGAAGATATCTGCTGTGCACCTTAAAAGCTAGCATATTCTATACTCTGGTAGAATGTCTGCAGAGCTCTAAGGAGGAAAAGGCATGTGATTTGGCCACTGTGTGCTGTCTGAAAGAAAAGGGATACTGCAAAGAGTGGCAGGGTGGCCCTATTTGGGACAAATACTCTGAGCTGGAATAGGTTGATGCATCACTTTTTGAACTCTAGAACCAGTTATAACAGAATCAGAAAAATAAAGGGTAGCTTAAAAAATGCTCATTCTAAATGAAATGAAAAAATAAAAATGCTCATTCTGTAATACTCCCATGCCTCCAATAAAGAAGGAAGGTTAATTTTATATCAATGGTCAGTGACTTTAAAGCTTTCTACAAAATTTCAAAGAAGTAAATATATGTGTTGTTCCATTATATGTGTGGTTCCTAACCCTGCAACTGTTCTGATTTCAGTATCATTGTTTGCGAAGTTTTTCATTGTAGTTGATCTATGCTCTGCATTTCTCACAGATAAATCTAAATTAGTATTGCTTTAGCTTATATCAGAATCTAGTATCCCATATCTATGGCAAAGGATTCCCAAAGGCTTTGGGGACTCCATTTTTAAAAATCATTTATAAAACAAAAAGTGAGAGAGAGATTTGTCCCACCCATGGAGGGATCTGTAATCATTCAATGTAGATGATTTGCTGGTAGTATCAGCAATTAGAGTGCATGAAAGATTTGTAATTTGGCTTTGCCACAATTCTTTCCTTCACAGGGGAATAAGGCCTTACAGACAAATTGCATAAATGCTTGAGGCATCTGTTATCAGCTATATGTCACAGAGTTTTACAGTCTGTGCTCATGGGTTCAGTCGCTCAGTCATGTCCAAGTCTTTGAAATCCTATGGACAGTAGCCCACCAGGCTCCTCTGTCCATGGAATTTTCCAGACAAGAGTACTGAAGTGGGTTTCTATTTCCTACTCCAGGGGCTTTTCCTGACCCAGAGATCAAACCCACATCTCTTGCATCTCCTGCATCGGCAGGTGGATTCTTACCACTTTCCATCTAGGAATCAGTAAAACATCTTACCACACACACACACACACGCACACATACACACACACAAAAGTCATTTGTGGGACTAATACAGAATTGTACAAAACAGAGCCCAACATTTGCAGATTAGACAAAACGTCTGCTGGAAAAAACTGCATGATAATTCTCCAAGATAATTCATCCTCTGGTTTGGGATGAAGAGCCTTTGAACAATTGAAATTGGTTTTGATGCCATATTATGGTGACTTCTTTGAAATTTGGAAGCTTGGGGGGTTTTGGGGATGGGGTGGGATACTTGTTTTGTGTTTTGGTCTGGAATTAAATCAGCACAAGCAGCTAGGGTAATAGCAGTTACACGAGAACTATAATTGTGTTTTGCACTTACAAGGAATATGTGTACTATTAATAAATATATGTCTGATGTTTGCCATGCAACAGGAGACATTTTTTAAAGGCTCCCCAGGTGCTGCAGCCCCTTGGGGCAATCGATGGCTGGAAGGAAGCCTGTGGTACATAGCCTGGTCTGCTCGGTGGAGGGCCCTCCCAGGGTCGCAGGGGCCCCTCACAGGCACTGAGGTCGCTGTAGCTGGCACCTCAGGGACACTGCCTCTGCCACCACACCACTGTGCTCCAAGGTTCCAGGTAAATTTCTTGAAGGGAGAATTTTTCCTATCAATTGGAACTTAGATAACCCATAGAAAAGTGATGGCTGTTTTATCAGAGGCTTTACAACTGCCTACTCAGGTGTCAGTGATGTACTGGAGGACTCACTGACCCGAAGGACAAAATTTCTAAGGGCGATAAATGCACTGACAGAGTTTCAAAAGCAACTATTAACCTATGGCAGTCTCCAAATTTAGAAGCCACACTTTTAATATTGTAAGAAACTTCATTTTCAAAAATACACATTGTTAAATAAAACAGAGAAATGGACTATAAAAGGAGCTAAAAGAAATATGACTGGACTATGAGAATTACCTAACAGTCCATATTTGTCCATATTCATATACCACAGTCCATATTTGTTTGGTAAGTACTGCTGTGTCATCATCTAACTAAAAAAGGGATTTCTTTTTATTTTTTAAAACTTTTTCTCCTCTAACACTTATGGATACTACAAATTCCGTTTCCTCACTTTTTATTAATTTTAGTGAGTTGTAATTTGAGGAAATTAGCAAAGTCTTGTAAAATTCTTCATATCTTGAGTTTTCTCATATGTATGTAAGACTGACTTGGTTGTTGTAAGTCAAATATGTGAAGGTAGATTTACTATAGTAAGTGACTTAGTGTATACTCAGTACTAATAGGGAGAAAAAAATAGGTGACAGAATTATTGGAAGGCCAAGAAATGTTCTAAAAAGAGGGATTTTTAGAGGAACTAGACTTTTACTGTTTGTAATGAAAAGATGAAATTATTTAAACTATTAAAGAGATGTGCTGCTTCTCAGTAGAATTCTTTGAAGCCACTTCCAAAATAAATGCAGGAAGCTTTCCCTAATCAACTTTCCAGGAACCTGACATCAGTTGAATTTCACAGAATTAAAAGGCCCCAAAGAAGTTTAAAAGGTGAAAGTTAAAAGATGCTGTCTAGTTATGGTGGGTATGATGTTTAAATGGCCCCGGCAGCAATAAAGCCTCTCTTAACGTAACTGAGCACAGAGGACAGCTCTTAGAAGGCAGCTGTTGCTGTGTGCCATTACTCTGCTTCCTGTTACCTAGCAACGGGTCCTACTCAGCCATTGGTCGGCATCACAGTGGGTCCCTCCCACAAGCAACCAACGGTCAATGAGCAAGCCTTAGAGAAGGATTCAGCCAATAGTTGGGGAGAGTGGTGGCTGTCAAGCTCAGAGTGAGGTAAGAGGCAGATCCTGGACTTCTCCTCAGGGGCCCTCCAAAACTCATGGGCCCTCAGGCCAGCCGAGGGACCAGACTGAGACCTCTGTCCTGCGGGGCTCCTGAGCCCTCGCCGGGGGCACCCACTGGCCATAGCCCAGGCCTTGAGGCAGCAGTGAACCTCTCCCTCAACCCTGTCTCTGCAACTTAATGGCAGCGGCCTTCTACCTGGGATGCAGTCTGAGGAACTTACCCTTCCCCATCCCCGACCCCGTCGCCCCCTCCGCGTTGATGACGGCAGAGTCTGGGGAACTTGGCCCTGAGGGGGCCACCAGCTGAGATCTGCCTCCTCTTAGCCAGAACCTTGACCTCAAAGGGAAGAAGTTGTGCCTAGGATCCTTGCCCTTCAGAGAATAACACTGTTTGATAGATATTTACAGGAAGATCATGATCTGACCGCGACCTTGTTACTGAGCCCAAGCTCATTCTGCTCGCCACATGACAGGTCAATAAATTGGGAGATGTGCTGCTGGAGCAAGAAATGATGACTTTAATTGGAAGGCCAGCAGACCCAGGAGATGGCAGACTAGCGTCTCGAACAGCCTGCTCGCCTCAGTCAGGATTCAGGGTCCTTTTATATACAATAGAGAGGGGGCGGGGCTTTCAGTGCCACTGACCAGTAACAGAGCAGGGTGTTAGCTGGTTGCTGGTTGACAGTTGCTCGCTTGGTTGGGAGGAGGGGCCCACCAGGATGCCCAACCAAAGGCTGAGCAGGACTGTCATAGCTGCTGTCTGTCTCACAGAGCATGCAGGCTGGTGCCAGGGAGGGAAAGGCCCCTTTATGCCTTGCTTCCCATCTGGGACTGCCACTACAACCGGACCTCACAAGCAAGGGATCTGACACCAAGAAGTTTGCAACAACTAACCACACCCCTCTCTCACCTTTCCTATAAAAAGGCTTTGCTGAAAACTTCTGGGAAGTTTGGGGATTTTTAGGGCATGAGCCATCCATCTTGCACGGCCCTCAATGAACCTTTCTGTGTTCCAAACTATGATGTTTTGGTATTGTTTGGCCTCACCATGTGTCGGGCACACAGACTTGCAACTTGGTAACATTAAAACACATAATTTCTACTTTGGATACATCAGAACTTATTAGCTATAGAAGTCATTTATTTCTACTGTTGTCTGGGAGTTACACAAATGTTTGCAGATTATGGTAAGCCTCACTCCCGCACACAAGAAGGCTGAATGAATAAAACTCTAAAAAAATACTCATGGGGAAATATTTTACAACTTCTTATGTTTAAAAGGCCTAGAGCTTTACTGGCAGCTTTATTGAAAATTAGAGGGAGCCCTACAAGCAAGCACAGACTCTCTATTGGAATTTATAATTGCCATGCTTATGAATTTGTGTCTGAAATTATGTCCTGTGACTGATTTAACTGAGTCCTGTCATAATCATGTCCAACATTTAAAAGAGCTTCTCTCTTTCCTAGAAACCCTGATGCATAAAGTCATAAGGACCTGGAAGGACCCTGTGGAAAAAGTCTGCCACCTTATTGACCAGGATATCTCGCCTACATGAAGGTATTCCAGAGGAAATATGGGCTGTCAGTGCTCCAAGAAGGATCCACTCAGGTCAACACTGATCACTCATGGATATCAAAGTAACAACAGTTGGATCTGTGCTTCCCATGGGAAGCATTTCCATAAACATCTTCAAACTTAAGTTTTTTATGTTGATATTGGTACTGAATTCAATTGAAAGGAGATGTTCTAGCAAACGCTACTACTCTCATAGACTACCTTGATGAGCTATTCACAATAGGGTTATTTCAGATACTTTAAAATCACATTTCCTAGAAAACAAACACGCTATTTGTTACACGACTTTTTCTTTGGTACCCCCAGTAATGATGCCTATAATCTCAATCAGTTCTAAATTGTATTTTCAGTATAAACAAGCCCTGGACTTATAAATTCAACAATCTGATTATTGATAGAGTAAAAGTAAAATCTGGTAGTAGTTTTTATAATGACAAGGTAAAAGTAACTAATATGCACCAAGAAGCTCACATCCTAAATTTGACATGAAAATGTTTTGATAACTGGTTTAATTGGAAGGATGCTGTAGAAAAGAACATCATTGATTTAATAGACACATCTGACATTTATAAATAGGAACCTGAAGTTAAAATCATTCTATTAACATTGGGATGCAAGTTGTCTCTAGTACATCCAGATAAACTAAAGTAAATGCCTATCATTAATGCATACATAGTTGACTACTATAAGAGTATAATTATGGATTTAGACCCAGTGCAGGGGGGTAGAAAGGGACTTACAGCATGAGTTTTTCATGTACATTAAACATTTGAAGTTCAATCTGTACCTTTCAGTGGTGCCTCATAGTGAGATTTTGATACTTGATGATGACCATGGGTTTCTTTGTGTTTCATATCCAGGTAAAATTATTTGAGAACATATGAATTGGTAAATAGTTAAATCAGATTCTTGATTGACAATTCACACAATTTTTTCTTGGCTGTACAAGAAACAAAGATGTCTTTGATGCTTGTATTTTCAAATGATCAGTTAAATACTTGGCAGTTCCTTTTGAAGTCTCAGAAGGTAAAGAATCTGCCTGTGATGCAGGAGACCCAGGTTCAATCCCTGGTTGGGAAGATCCCCTGGAGGAAGACATGGCAAATCACTCCAGTATTTTTGCCTGGAGAATTCCATGGACAGGAGAGCCTGATGAGCTACCATTCATGAGGCTGCAAAGAGTCGGACACAACTGAGTGAAACTAACATGCCTGGTAACACTCTGACGTCTTACCCAATCCAAGCCTGAAGTGAAGTGAAGTGAAGTGAAGTCGCTCAGTCGTGTCCGACTCTTTGTGACCCTGTGGACTATATCCCACCAGGCTCCTCCCTCCATGGGATTCTCCAGGCAAGAATACTGGAGTGGGTTGCCATTTCCTTCTCCAGGGGATCTTCCCAACCGAGGGATCGAACCTGGGTCTCCACACTGTAGGCAGACGCATTAACCTCTGAGCCACCAGGGAAGCCCATAATCCAAGCCTAAAAAGGTAGCTTAACCCTAGAGAAAAAAACATCTAAATTTGTAATTAACTGGTTTTCTTGCAAAGCCCAATAAATTTCTCCTGCATTTCAGTCAATTACATACATAGCATCATATTCATATAAAAATTTAAGCTTTTTAGTCATTGTACTAAACTAGTCATTGTACTATATTTATATTCCCAAATAATTAAGCTTCTAGGACTAATAAACTGTGGGGAAATGACTAAACAATATAAGAGGGGAAATAACAAAGGGTAAGGGTTACTATTTTAGGTTGGTTATGCAGTTATCTCCCTGTAGACTTATTTCCAGTGGTAAGAGTGCTCTCCTCTTCCAATGCAAAGAGGGAAGTTTTCTAATGGCATATGTTTTCCCTGATAACATCAGATGGGTGAGGGCAGAGAGCCCTTCCTGTATCTGCTGTTTCAAAATTACCTTCAGCTCAAAATAATCCTTATGCCAAAGTGGCATATTTTCGGGTAACAAGTTATATTCCCCTTCATTTGTAGCCCCAAGATTCTGCTTCCTGTTCAGTTGTCTTCTGCTTTGAACTTTCCATATGATGTCATCTAGCTCTTTGTTATTAATAATGAATTATATGCTGATTGCTCTGCCAAAGATCCAGATTTTTTTATGGCAGAAGTAAATTTACTGTCACAAGGCTCAAATATTTTAAAAAATCTCTCTTTGCTATAATAAAATGTCACTTAGCTCTTGTTCTTGCATAATTGTCCATAAGGGGAAGTTTTACTTTTGTTAATTCAGTGCATGCCTGCTAAGTCGCTTCAGTTGTGTCTGACTCTTTGTGACACTATGGACCGTAACCCACCTGGCTCCTCAGTTCATGGGATTTTCCAGGCAAGAATACTGGAGTGGGTTGCCATTTCCTTCTCCAGGGGATCTTCCCAGCCCAGGGATCAAACCCACATCTCTTATGTCTCCTTCATTGGCAGGCGGGTTCTTTACCACTAGTGCTACCTGGGAAGAGTGCCAGGTAAACTCAACTATTTACACTTTAAAATTCATCTGGGAGGTAAGGTAGTTGCTCAGTCACTTACGATTCTCCTTCTCTGGTTTTTTCTTTCCTCATCACCATGTAACCTTCCTTGTTCTGTGTTAGATGACAGAGGCGGAAATAATTGGTCCCTGGCTGCCTTTTGACGGTATTTATCTATTTCTAATGTACTGAAATCTAATCTACTGATTCTCAGTACCAAAAAGTGCACTTGATAAATAATTACTCAGTGCATATTTTTTTTCCTGGTCCTTTTCCACAACACCTTGTTTCTTCAGATTTCTTATAGTGAATTTTTAAAGACTTAAGATTATCCTTTCAACATAGTGCCTGTTTCCAGTTAAGTCTACTTTAGGACTTAAAATCATTGACGTCTTGAGTAAATTATGCCTCTAAGATCAGAAGTCAGTATAAGACATTTCTCTAAAACCTTAATCAGACATCACACCATGGATCCTTACCCAATATAGAGTAACCCCACAGATTTTTGAAACCTGTTTTTTTTTTTCCACTTTGTCACTATTTTTGGCATTATATCTTTCAGCAGAGTATAAAATTGCACTATAAAAAGGAGAAATATTTGACAGTTTTGACTATTCAACCCATCAACAAATGCTTGGTAATGTTAAGGGGACAAAAATGAAGTATTCACTTTTTTATAGTGAATGATAAACTCCTTGACGACTGAAACCAAATTTTGTCTGTCTTTCTAGAAGTTCCTGGCTTCTAGAAATATACACATCAAAGTTGATTTAAGCCATCTTAACAGGTAGGGCTCTCAAGGTGAACTTTTAGATCTCTGATTTATAGGATTTACTGTCAGGATGCTTCCCTGGTAGCTCAGTTGGTAAAGAATCTGCCTGCAATGCAGGAGATCTGGGGTTAAATCCCTGAGTTTGAAAGATCCACTGGTGAATGAAAAGGCCAGCCACTCCAGTATTCTTGCCTGGGAAATCCCATGGACAGAGGAGCCTGGCAGGTTATAGTCCATGTGGCTTCAGGAATCAGACATGACTTGGCAAATAAACCACCATCACCACTGTCAGGATGTCAAAATATGTATCAAAGAAAAACAACTTAGTAATGCCTGGACTCAGGACAATGAGTGTTTAGAGAGATTTCCCATGTTAACCATGCCCTCTACTCAGCCTGACTTGACCATCTTCTTCACAGCATATCAGTGCCTCTTTTACCTGTAACCTCCTTCATTCCTGCTTCAGGGAAAGGAGACTACAAAACTCTTTCTACAAAATATCATGGCTTCTGGTGTTCAATCAGTGAGGATATATATACACACATAGTGCAAGATAATTTACATTACCGTTATTCTCGGGAATTCATTGAGGTAAAAAATACTGAAAAATCAATTACTATAAATTTTAGATTTTTAAATTTTAGATTATCAGTGGCCAAGGACTGGACAAGGTCAGTTTTTATTCCAATCCCAAAGTAAGGCAATGCCAAAGAATGTTCAAACTATCACACAATTGCACTCATCTCACACACTAGCAAGTAATACTCAAAATTCTCCAAGCCAGACTTCAACAGTACATGAACCGTGAACTTCCAGATGTTCAAGATGGATTAGAAGGGACAGAGGAAACAGAAATCAAAATGCCAACATCCACTGGATCATCAAAAAAGCAAGAGAGTTCCAGAAAAACATCTACTTCTGCTTTATTGTCTACACCAAAGCCTCTGTGTGGATAACAACAAACTGGAAAATTCTTAAAGAGATGGGAATACCAGACCACCTTACCACCTTCTGAGAAACCTGTATGCAGGTCAAGAAGCAACAGTTAGAACCACATGGAACAACAGACTGGTTCCAAACTGGGAAAAGAGTAGGTCAAGGCTGTATATTGTCACCCTGCTTATTTAACTTATATTCAGAGTACATCATGAGAAATGCCAGACTGGATGAAGCACAAGCTGGAATCAAGATTGCCAGGAGAAACAGCAATAACATCAGATACGCAGATGACACCACCCTTATGGCAGAAATCGAAGAAAAACTAGACAGCCTCTTAATTAAAGTGAAAGAAGAGAGTCAAAAAGCTGGCTTAAAATGCAACATTCTGAACACTAAGATCATGGCATCTGGTCCCACCACTTCATCACAAATAGATGGGGAAGCAATGGAAACAGTGACAAACTTTATTTTTCTGGGCTCCAAAATCACTGCAGATGGTGATTGCAGCCATGAAATTAAAAGACATTTGCTCCTTGGAAGAAATGCTATGATCTACCTAGACAGCAGAGACATTCCTTCACCAACAAAGGTGCATCTAGTCAAAGCTATGTTTTTTTCCAGTATTTATGTATGGATGTGAGAGTTGGACGATAAAGAAAGCTGAGCGCTGAAGAATCAATGCTTTTGAACTGTGGTGTTGGAGAAGACTCTTGAGAGTCCCTTGGACCACAAGGAGATCTAACCAGTCAATCCTAAAGAAAATCAGTCCTGGAAGAGTTTGAGTAAGATAGGTGTTAGCTCTTCTCTAAATTTTTGGTAGAATTCAGCTGTGAAGCCATCTGGTCCTGGGCTTTTGTTTGTTGGAAGATTTCTGATTACAGTTTCAATTTCCTTGCTTGTGATGGGTCTATTAAGATCTTCTATTTCTTCCTGGTTCAGTTTTGGAAAGTTATACTTTTCTAAGAATTTGTCCATTTCTTCCAGGTTGTCCATTTTATTGGCATTGTTGCTTATAATAGTGTCTTATAATCCTTTTTATTTCTATGTTTTCTGTTGTGACATCTCCATTTTCATTTCTAATTTTGTTAATTTGGTTCTTCTCCCTTGTTTCTTAATGAGTCTTGCTAATGGTTTGTCAGTTTTGTTTATTTTTTCAAAAAACCAGCTTTAGCTTTGTTGATTTTTAGAGAGGAGCTAACACCTATCTTACTCAAACTCTTCCAGAAAATTGCAGATGAAGGTAAGCTTCCAAACTCATTCTATGAGGCCACCATCACCCTAATTCCAAAACCAGACAAAGATGCCACAAAAAAAGAAAACTACAGGCCAATATCACTGATGAACATAGATGCAAAAATCCTTAACAAAATTCTAGCAAACAGAATCCAACAACATATTAAAAAAATCATACACCATGACCAAGTGGGCTTTATCCCAGGAATGCAAGGATTCTTTAATATCCGCAAATCAATCAATGTAATACACCACATTAACAAATTGAAAGATAAAAACCATATGATTATCTCAATAGATGCAGAGAAAGCCTTTGACAAAATTCAACACTCATTTATGATTAAAACTCTCCAAAAAGCAGGAATAGAAGGAACATACCTCAACATAATAAAAGCTATATATGACAAACCCACAGCAAGCATCACCCTCAATGGTGAAAAATTGAAAGCATTTCCCCTGAAATCAGGAACAAGACAAGGGTGCCCACTCTCACCACTACTATTCAACATAGTGTTGGAAGTTTTGGCCACAGCAATCAGAGCAGAAAAAGAAGTAAAAGGAATCCAGATAGGAAAAGAAGAAGTGAAACTCTCGCTGTTTGCAGATGACATGATCCTCTACATAGAAAACCCTAAAGACTCTACCAGAAAAATTACTAGAGCTAATCAATGAATATAGTAAAGTTGCAGGATATAAAATTAACACACAGAAATCCCTTGCATTCCTATATACTAACAATGAGAAAACAGAAAGAGAAATTAAGGAAACAATACCATTCACCATTGCAACAAAAAGAATAAAATACTTAGGAGTATATCTACCTAAAGAAACAAAAGACCTATACATAGAAAACTATAAAACACTGATGAAAGAAATCAAAGAGGACACAAACAGATGGAGAAATATACCGTGTTCATGGATTGGAAGAATCAATATTGTCAAAATGGCTATTCTACCCAAAGCAATCTATAGATTCAATGCAATCCCTATCAAGCTACCAACGGTATTTTCACAGAACTAGACCAAAGAATTTCACAATTTGTATGGAAATACAAAAAACCTCGAATAGCCAAAGTAATCTTGAGAAAGAAGAATGGAACTGGAGGAATCAACCTGCCTGACTTCAGACTCTACTACAAAGCCACAGTCATCAAGACAGTATGGTACTGGCACAAAGACAGAAATATAGATCAATGGAACAGAATAGAAAGCCCAGAGATAAATCCACGAACCTATGGACACCTTATCTTTGACAAAGGAGGCAAGGATATACAATGGAAAAAAGACAACCTCTTTAACAAGTGGTGCTGGGAAAACTGGTCAACCACTTGTAAAAGAATGAAACTAGAACACTTTCTAACACCATACACAAAAATAAACTCAAAATGGATTAAAGATCTAAATGTAAGACCAGAAACTATAAAACTCCTAGAGGAGAACATAGGCAAAACACTCTCCGACATAAATCACAGCAAGATCCTCTATGACCCACCTCCCAGAATATTGGAAATAAAAGCAAAAATAAACAAATGGGACCTAATGAAACTTAAAAGCTTTTGCACTACAAAGGAAACTATAAGTAAGGTGAAAAGACAGCCCTCAGATTGGGGAGAAAATAATAGCAAATGAAGAAACAGACAAAGGATTAATCTCAAAAATATACAAGCAACTCCTGAAGCTCAATTCCAGAAAAATAAATGACCCAATCAAAAAATGGGCCAAAGAACTAAACAGACATTTCTCCAAAGAAGACATACAGATGGCTAACAAACACATGAAAAGATTCTCAACATCACTCATTATCAGAGAAATGCAAATCAAAACCACAATGAGGTATCATTACATGCCAGTCAGGATGGCTGCTATCCAAAAGTCTACAAGCAATAAATGCTGGAGAGGGTGTGGAGAAAAGGGAACCCTCTTACACTGTTGGTGGGAATGCAAACTAGTACAGCCCTATGGAAAACAGTGTGGAGGTTTCTTAAAAAACTGGAAATAGAACTGCCATATGACCCAGCAATCCCACTTCTGGGCATACACACTGAGGAAACCAGATCTGAAAGAGACACGTGCACCCCAGTGTTCATCACAGCACTGTTTATAATAGCCAGGACATGGAAGCAACCTAGATGCCCATCAGCAGACGAATGGATAAGGAAGCTGTGGTACATATACACCATGGAATATTACTCAGCCGTTAAAAAGAATTCATTTTGAATCAGTTCTAATGAGATGGATGAAACTGGAGTCCATTATACAGAGTGAAGTAAGCCAGAAAGATAAAGACCATTACAGTATACTAACACATATATATGGAATTTAGAAAGATGGTAATGATAACCCTATATGCAAAACAGAAAAAGAGACACAGATATACAGAACAGACTTTTGGACTCTGTGGGAGAAGGCGAGGGTGGGATGTTTTGAGAGAACAGCATCGAAACATGTATATTATCTAGGGTGAAACAGATCACCAGCCCAGGTTGGACGCATGAGACAAGTGCTCAGGCCTGGTGCACTGGGAAGACTCAGAGGGAGTAGGTGGAGAGGGAGGTGGGAGGCGGGATCGGGATGGGGAATACATGTAAATCCATCGAAAAAAAAAGCAAAACAAAAAAAAAAAATCAGTCCTGAATATTCATTGGAAGGACTGATACTAAAGCTGAAACTCCAATACTTTGGCTACCTGATGCAAAGAATTGACTCATTGGAAAAGACCCTGATGCTGGGAAAGATTGAAGGCGGGAGGAGAAGGGGATGATGGAGGATGAGATGGTTGGATGGCGTCACTGACTTGATGGACGTAAGTCTGAGTAAGCTCTGGGAGTTGGTGATGGACAGGGACGCCTGTCATGCTGCAGTCCATGGAGTCACAAGGAGTCGGACATGACTGAGCAACTGAACTGAACTAACTTAGATTTTTTATTTTATAAAACATTTTGTCATTGAGGAAAATATTAGATGAACCACTGAGAGGCAGTGTAGTCCCCCAGATTATCCTTTCTTCCCATGAAGAGATAGTTTTAATTTTCCTTTTGAATCCAGAACATACTAATACTACTTTCAAAGATTTTAGTACTGAGAGAGTCATTTCCTAGGCAGGTTGATAAGAAGTCTAGGGGTCCCCAAGGAGAGAGAGGTCTGGGATATTCAAGGAGGAAGAAAGGACAAACTTTTTTACTTTTTTTCCTCTACATTCCTTAGGATTATATAACAATAATGTATCCTGCCTGAAGACAGTCTCTGGATTAAACCCTCTGGCTAATTCTGTTATCCTAAAACATAAATTATGGGAGTAGGTCTGGTCTTTACAAGGATGTATCCTGCCTGAGGACAATCTTTGGATTAAACCTTCTGGCCAACTCTGTTATCTTAAAATGTAAATTATGGGAGTGGGTCTGGTGAGGTCTTTGCAGCCTCCAGACATTCTTTGGATTCATTGGAGAGTATATAACTCCATTGCTAATACTAGCAAAGGGGTACTCTTTTGTCCCCTTCTGATGCCTATGTCAGAAGCTTTCTCTATCTCCCTTATACTTTAATAAAACTTTATTACAGAAAAGCTCTGAGTGATCCAGCCTCGTCTCTGGCCCCGGATTGAATTCATCTCCTCCGGAGGCCAAGAATCCCGCGTCTCATCGTTCAGCAACAACCTTTCAGTACATAAGGGATTAAGAATCATTGGCAACCTCTCATTTCTCTTACTGGCTCTTTTTCTATACAACTGAAAATCAAGCTATTTTGGAATCATATCCTGGAAAATTGAAAACTGTCTTTAAAAAAATCTTTCCTAGAAGGATCACAAAGTGTATATTGTCATCCTTGGAACAAGGATGGATCTAACATTTGTTAAGGATCTTATTCAAACTGAGCATCTATTTTTAGCAAGTAATTTTACTGAGACAAATTCAGTGAAAAGATGCAGAAATAAAGAATAAATGATCTACTGTGAATATGTTAAGCAGGTTTATAAAACTAAACTAGACAAACTCACAGTAAAACATTTCAGTTGAACCACTAGAAATTTTTTGGTTCCTGCTCCATCTGCAAGTGATACTGTGCTACTCACCATATCATCTCTGGGGAAAGAAAACTCAGAGGGACACAAGCTTTTAAAAATATTTTTCCCCCTCTGGCAATGTTTTACAAAAATGACTTCAGAATAACCAGCTATCAAAAGAAAGCCAAACACACAGAGAAAGTAAAACCCAAAAACAAACAAACATAAATATTACCACAGTTATAGGTCTTCTGTTCCAGGTGGGGAAAACAGCAGTTTGCTCACTTGATTTTTATATCTGCCAGGGCTAAAGGTCATTGTGTATCTCCAGTCATCAGTATTTCAAAAGTCAGGGAGATAGCAACTTAGCAAAAGGGCTCAAGGTTTTATTTACTTAGAAAATGCTCTAAAAGAATGTTCCTGCTTTAAATTTGTCCTTTTAAGAGGACATGAATTCCCTTTTTTCTAACTGTTATATAATGTGCTTGATAAAAAAGGCAGCAGAGCAAGGATCTATTTTGCACTCTCAGTCCCTGTTTCTGGTCAAATATCATTCCCACCTAAGTGGAGCTTTGACCAAAGATGTTTGTATAGCTAGTTCTAATTCAGTGTCAATAATGTGATGCTTTGTTTATTTGGCTGGTTTTATTTTATTTTATTGTAATTAATAACCCAAAATGTTCTTATTAATGTGATTAATGTGAACCATATGAAACTAGAGTGTGATATTTAATTCATCTCTGAAGGGTTTGTAAAGAACTGAGGGCCATAAGTTAAATCACTTATTACAAGGCTTGCCTTCAGAAAACAACCAGTGTATCCCTACTAAGTTCTGCCTGCAGTGCTTCTAAATGTAGACAAATTTCTTTTTCTCTAAGATCTCCAAGATTCCTGTCCTGTAAGAAAGGGGCATTCTTTCCTATCTGACAGTCTGGGAATCTATAAGTCACAGACAGAAACCAAGGAGTATATTATGGCAACATTTCCATATGAGAAAAATATTCTTTGTTCCTCAACTGACTTATCATGCTTTAGTAAATAAGATTCTAATTGAAACTATGCAAATAATTATATTATAATAAAAAGTCACAGAACACATGAAAGCCATTTTGCCTAATATTTAACCATTGTTCTGAGCAGTTCTGCCAACAGGAACCAATAATGTACCTTTGAATTAAACAAAATCATCTTCTTAACATTTTTCAAATTATGTTTATTTTGTATATTAAGGGCTTAACTAAGAAACCATTTAAAGAATTTTACAGTTTGTAATAGGATAGCCTGTTAAGGTTGATAGATCAAGAAGAAAACTAAATATTCTCCTACTTAGTAAAAAAAAAAAAAAAAATTAAGCACAATTAAATTTTCTCTTTAGAGTTATTCAGTCTGAAGTAATTGCTTCTTATTTGTCTGATTTGGAGTTTTGGGGAAGTCTATTATCACATAGTTAAATGCATATATACCAGGAATGCTAGAAATCCTTTCTGCTCCTGGGAGCTGTATGCTAAAGGCTGTTCCTTATAGAATCAGTAGTTAAGAGTGTGTGATCAATTCCTTTACTGAAGTCATCATTTTTTTTTTTTTAATGTTTCTTTAGGAGGGGCCTTTAGGCAAGTGTGAATGAAAAACAAAAACCACTTTTTGATTATACTATTGAAAATAAGAACAGAGAAGCCACCTATTAAAGATAACTTGATATTTTAACAATTTAGTAAAAGATCACCCTGAGAATAAGTACATATTAATGAATGACTTTAGTGTGTTCTGTGACCTTTTATTATATTATTTGCATAGTTTCAATAAAAATCTTATTTAGGCATGATAAGTCTATTGAGGAACAAAGAATATTTTTCTCATATGGAAGTGTTGCCACAATATACTCGTTGGTTTCTGTCTATGACTTATAGATTCCCAGACTATCAGAGAGGAAAGAATGTCACTTTCTTACAGAACAGAAATCTTGGAGATCTTAAGAGAAAAAGAAATATGTCTACATTTATAAGCATTAATATTAATGACAGTGAGATCATTGACAAGTCTCCAGGATCTTTTAATTTATCCTCAAATTGTGTGTTAACAATTGTGTGACCTTCGAAATCACAGCAAGTGAAATACACTGAAATAATCAAATATATTAAGAAGGGTTAAGAAAACTTTGGAAGTGAAAGTTTCAAAATTGCTATTTACAGACTCTGTACTTTGTTAGCTAGCCATAATTTATTTTTAAAATATCCCATAGTACTGTTAAGTTTAAAGAGGGGGGAGAGGAAAGGGGATATAATAATTACTTTGATACAGTTGGACATGACCTATACATTTTGATTCCTATCCATCCCACAATACCACAAGTATATATTTTACTATAAAAATATGCCTGGTAGCTTCAACAAATCATTCAAAGTAGCCTGAAAGTGAAAGTGAAGTCGCTCAGTCGTGTCCGACTCTTTGCAACCCCTTGGACTGTAGCCTACCAGGTTCCTCCATCCATAGGATTCTCCAGGCAAGAATACTGGAGTGGGTTGCCATTTCCTTCTCCAGGGGATCTTCCCGACCCAGGGATCGAACCCAGGTCTCCCACATTGTAGGCAGATGCTTTAACCTCCGTAGCCTAGGTTTTGTCAAAAATTAAAGTATACACATCACCAGTTAATGGTAATTTTTAGGATTTTAACATTCCTTGGGTGAAAAATGAAAGAGTAGGAGCTTAACCATAGATGTTTTTGCAAGGGTAATTTTTCTATAGAGGAGCCCACTTACTGTGATTTGTTTTAAAAAGGAATCTTTAAGTGGTGCCCATCCAAAAAAAAAAACTGAACATTTTTAATGGGAAAAAAGAATGGTTTTCTTCCTCATTTGTTATTAATTACCAGATTAGAACTTGTGCAAATAGAAACAAATTGCTTCACTTCATGAACCATTTTCTAAATAAACATACAACTCCAAAAAAAAAAAAGAATTCAAATTAAATACCTCATGTATTTGAGGCAGGCCTGGGCCAAAGTATATTTCTTCCACCAAAAGAAGTACCAGAAAAAAATCTGAGTGACATCAAGAATATGGTAGGATAGAAAGTTCTAGCTCTAATATAGTAACACCAACTCTATAACTGTCCACAGAAGAAAATACTTTCATGAGATTTGTGGACTCCAGGTGAGAAGTAACAGTACTGAGTGGAGCACTGAAACAAAAAAAAAAAGATTGTAAAGAGTAGGAAAGAGTAAGAGTAGCTTCACTTTACCTGCATCACTTATCAGAGCGCAACGCCAAGAGCGATCCCTTTGGCCCACACATCTCCCATGGTGGAAGGGAGAGTGAAATGAGCAAGGGACTTTGCTGCAGACCCTTGAACACTGGTGAACCTCATCAGCCAGCCCACACAGAATCTTTGTTTAGACTGACTGGTAAAAGACTTTCCCTGCAAAGACAGGAAGAAGTGCTGCTTCTTCAAATGCATAGACACCAACAAAGGCAACAAGGAAAACAAAGAAGCAGGGAAGCTTGACACAACCAAAGGAACTAAAATAGAACCCCAGTAACTGCCCTAAAGAAATAGAGATACTTCTACCTAACAAAGAATTAAAAGTAATTGTCTTAAAGAAGTTTGGTGAGCTATCAGTGAACATAAATAAGCAAGTGACATCAGGAAAACAACACATGAGAAGAACTTTACATAAAAAAGCAAAAAAGCATGTTCCTTGTAGATGAGGATCATCTGTGCTGCTCAAAAGACTTTGTTTTTACATTCCATTATCTTACATATAAATTATTGTACATGTACATTATTGTACATGTATAAAGTCATGTTTTCAAAGACTATATATAGCTATTTTTGAGACACCCCTAAATCAGAGGCCCTGTTCAGGAAATACATTTAGACACTTTTGAATAAAATAAGTAAATATTAAGCGGTAAAATAAATCCAATTTTTGGATTCCAAGCAATATTAATTATATTATTTTAAATTCTAATTTAAGTGAAAATAGTTTTGCTACTGTACAGATGGGTGCAGGAGCCAACTTGAAGGGGTTCCCACTGACCAAATATGGAATAATTCAAATTTTACTATAGAGAAGAAATGCAATGGAATAAATTCTATAAAAAATGTTTAAATACATAAGTTTATAATAACATTTTTAAAGTACACCAATAAGCTAGGTATCTTCTGAAAATGACAGTGAAAACAGTTTGTCATCTTGAAAACTGTGTGTAAGGGAAAGGATCAAGAATTTGTCCTGGGCTTCCCTGCTGTCTCCAGTGGTAAAGAACCCACCTGCCAATGCAGAAGACTCGGGTTCAATCCCTGATCCAGTAATATGCCACATGCCTCAGAGGAACTAAACCCATGCACCACAGCTATTGAGCCTGTGCTCTGGAGCCCAGGAGCTGCAACTACTGAACCCACATGCCACAACTACTGAATCCCACACACACGAGGGCCCATGCTCTGCACCAGGAGAAGCCACTGCAATGATGAGCTCATGCACCGCAACTAGAGAGTAGCTCCTGCTCACCACAGCTAGAGAAAAAGCCAGGGAAGCAATGAAGACCCAGCACAGTCAAAAGTAAATTAAGTTAAATGAAGAATTTATCCTGACTTTCCCATGTAAAATACTAACGGTCAACCTAGGAGTAGGTAAGAGGAAAAGGCTTTTTACTAAAATCATTACAGCTAATGAATGAAATAGAAGTAATACAATTAGAATATCACCTTTTTTCAAACCCAACTGAGGTTAAAAGTTTTAGATACTAAGCATCATTGGTTAATAACAACAAAAAAGAGCAAAAACCAAACAGCATGTGTTTTCTGAAGCGAGAACACAGCCTCACCTACAGAATGGCGAAGAGATGGATCCTGAGCCTGATCAGTACTTTTAAACCAGCTTCCAACTAGCATAAAAATACTGAAAACAGAGTATCATTTTGAACTATGCCATAAGTGGGCAGACGAATATATAAAAATCAGTTGTATTTCTATACACTAGCAATGAACAATTTAAAATTAAGAAAAGAGTTCTGTGTACAACAATATGAAAAAGAATGAAATGCTTAGGAATGAGTTACCAAAAGAAGTCCAGAACATGTTCTCTAAAAACTACAAAACATTATTTAAAGAAATTAAAGAATACCCAAATAAATATAAAGATATGCTCTGTTCATACATCTTTTCTCCCTCACAGCTTAGTCAATAAAGTGCAAAATCTGTTCCTTATCTTTGAAAATATCCTCTAGCATAAGAGATTAAATAGAAAATAACGAAGAGTTCATTCCTCATTACAGCCTCCACAAATAAAACTGAAAGTTCTAAGATCAATAGATTTACAAGCAGATATAAATTTAAATGAGGTAAAACATATTACCTATTTTTGAGGAGGACCCAAGAATTCCCATTGCTAATATGAATGCAAATTAGTACAATATTTTTGGTGAAAATGATTGCATCAAGAGGCTGACAAATATTTTTATTCTTGGATTAAGTAATTTACATGTTCTTCCTGGTCTTATTTAATACACAGAAGGCTTTAAATACAAAGAAAAGTATTGTGTGTAATTTTCATCATAGCCATATTTATAAGATAGGAGAATTGGAA
The DNA here is from genome assembly GCF_019320065.1 of Cervus canadensis. Lineage (NCBI taxonomy): Eukaryota > Metazoa > Chordata > Mammalia > Artiodactyla > Cervidae > Cervus > Cervus canadensis. The sequence goes on from NC_057392.1 coordinate 89,103,266, forward strand.
ACAGTTCAATAACAGGGGGATGCAAAAGCAGAGCACAGTACAGCTATGCAATATAGTACTAGGTAACCACTAAGAATATTTCAAACTTTAGCAATGTGAAAAAGTATTCATGTTAAATATTAACTAAAAATAATCAGAATGAAAATCTCTATATAGAATCTCAATGGTATAAATGTACATGAAAAAAACACAGGAAAATGTTAAATTATTAATAATTGTTACCTTTGCATGACTGTAAGAAATCCATGTGATCATTTTTCTTCTTTCCAACATAAACACTTTTATATAATGACTATATACTAACTATAAAGAAACACATGTAACAGGATTTCCATGACTAGGAATCGGACCCTCACCCCATGCACTGGAAGTGTGTAGTATTAACCACTGGACTGCCAGGGAGGTCCCACAGAGCATTTTAAAGAAAACAAATGGCATGAAAAATAACCTGCTAAGTCAAAAAATTAGCATAGTATTTTTTAAAATAGAATTTGCTTGACTAGTTATTGGCTAATTTGTTGCTTATATAAATATAAAGGGATTGTTTTTTCTCCAAGTTAATTTCCTTAACTTTATGCTAAAAGTGACCTTTGGTTTACAACTCTGAGAACCTAAGGAAATAAACTTTCTTTACCAAATATGACCATTAAAGGAATATTAAAGAAATTCTTATGCATAAATCTAGAAATGATTACTAAAATTCAAAATGTGTTTTAGGCAACATTCCATTTTTAATAATCATATGCAACTTAAAAAAAATCAAATCCAAATGTTACTGATTCATTTACACTTACATCATCAAATAACTCAATCCACTTTTGGCAAGATTAGTGATTTAGAAGCATTTAAGTCTATTTCACGAGCTTATATTTTCCTTTTAGTATTGTTGTACTATCTCAAACTATCAGCCTACTTTCTATCTAGTAGTTACAAAGAATTTGATTTATAGCTGAGCAATCCCCTCTCAAAGCATAATTTTCATTGTTCAATTTTAATTTATCTCAATGAAAAAGAAAAGGCAAAGATCAGAGTAGAAATGGTATACTGATATATTGGTTGATTTATATTATAAAAGATAAATATACAATTAACTGCATTTTGATTAGAATCTCTCAGAGCTTGAGAGAGACACAACCTTTTCCTTTTAGTTGAGACTACTAATATTTGGGGGTTTCCCTGGTGGCTCAGAAGTAAAGAGTCTGCCAGCAATGCAGGAGACCTGGGTTCAATCCCCGGGTTGGGAAGATCCCCTGGAGAAGGAAAAAGCAACGCACTCCAGTATTCTTGCCTGTAGAATCCCATGGACGGAGGAGCCTGGCAGGCTAGATGGGGTCGCAGAGTCAGACACAATTGAGCAAACTAACACTTTGACTTTTCACTATTATTTTGATAAATGAAGATGTGCCCAAACATGTCTATAAAAACTGGACTTTCTTTAAAATGTTTACATTTAACACAAAATTATAATTATGCTATTCTCAAGATAATTAGGAGCTTAATGAAAACATTAATTTGACACATGAGAAGCACAATATGGTTCATAATGGACACAAACATAATGAAGGCATCTTCTTTTACACTGTCAGAACATCTATGGAACTATGTGTAAAACTTAATTACATGTAAACCTTTAACCCAGGATTTCTGATTCTAAGGCAGTTGCACTTTTCACCGATGATGCAGAAGATTTTCAGGCAGTAAAGCTCCTTGATCAACACTAACATTGAAAATGACACACAGACTCCTCATCAACTAGTCTAATAGCTGGAAAGGCAACAGGTACTACAAGGTCCAAGACTTCCAAGAAGACAAAAAAACAAAGACACCACAGAATAATGTGATAAGGAAGTAATTGAAGTAGACTAAAATAGGAGTGCTGGCACTTTCCAAGACCAGTGGATCTCCAGGAAATGCCAAAGGATGACCTTACGCATCAAGTCCTGGTCAGGATTTCATAAATTTATTTAGATAAAAGAAGAAAGCTTCAAAAGATACAGTAGAATTTTGTGGACTTCTTACATCTCAGCTCAGATGTTGCCCCTGCAAGAAGATCTTCTTTACAGAAAACACTAGAGAGGTACAATGCATCATTTAAAACCAAACAAACAATACAAGCGACAATTTTAACTCCTTGAGAGAAACCTGAAGTGGACAACATCAGTACTTTGCTATGGATACTGTACTTTTCAGATCAGGATGGACATCACCAGTGAGTCTATAGAATTCCAAAATATAGGTCACCCCAGACCTACTGAATCATATTTTGCATTTTAACAAGATCATTGGTTAATTCATAATTCCACTTGCCAGAAGCAGAAACTGTACTAGACAGATACTCTTTCACCTTGTTTAATGGGTAGATGAATGGAATAATATAGATAAAAAGAATATTATCCTTTTATCTAAAATATTAAGGATTATTTTAGTCTCAGAACTTCAGACCAAGGTGATCAATATTTTATTTGCTTCTTTAACCTACAATTTGAAACAGTCTAATTGAACATTTTCATAGGAAATAATTACTTGAGTTACTAAAATTCAAATAATGTAGATATAAAACTATAAAAAAGTTATATTTATTGAAAGTCTGTAAGCATTGTAAGCATAACATATGCTAAATGTTGTAGAAAATATTTTAAAAGAAGTTTGACATCTCAAAAATATGATCAGAAGGTTGCAGATACCTAGGAAAAAAACATTCTGTATAAATACAGACATAAATAAGAATAAATATACTAGAACATTTGAGGATAATAAAACCACCTTGAATCAGAAATGGAAATATATTGGGGGGGGGGGGTAGTGAGAGAAATAAAAGAAGAGTTGCTTGAACTCAGGAAAGCAATGGGAAAAAAGACAAAATTATCTCAGAAATGTAAACTATAAGATGCTTAAGGCAGAATCATGTCAAATAAGAAAGTAACAAAGGGCCCTGGAAAAAGGCAGGAAAGTGACCACGAGACTGAAAATAACATAAAGTAAAAATTTCAGAAATGGAAGACAGGCAAACTAGGAATAATATTCATATTACCAGAGTCATTGGAAAAGAGAAAAAGAGACAATGGAACAGAAATAATATATAAAATAAAGCCTAAGAAAAAGTTTCAGAAATTTTAAAAAGATCACCTAAATCTACACATTGGAAAGGTTTACTGGGTAACCGGAAAAATGATGAAGTCATTCTCTTAGTAAAATAATTAGATTTCAAAGATAAATTTAAAATCTTCAAGATCTCCAAGCAGATAATTCAGATAGTTTACCAAATCAATATTATTAAAGACTTCAAAACCAAATACAATTATGAATCAATCTTTATAAAAATGTCCAGCAAAAGAAAATGTAAAAACATAAAGAATTTTATATCCAAACAAGCCATCCATCCTTTAAATATCAAGCATAGTAAATTCATTTCTAACGTATAAGAACATAGGAGATTCTTCATTCAGCAGCCCTTCTCGAGGAATTAACTATCAAATGAATTTCAATCAAGTAATGATTGGGAAACCTTAAACAAAAGGATCAATACTAAGTGTATTAAAATACATAAATGTACATGTAAGACTAAAACAATATGGGATAAAAGTGGAAAACTAAGATACAAATGTTACGTGCTATGACATAGTAGAAATTAAAGGGCTCATTGCTGTGTAGGCAATAAGGGAGCACTAAAAAATGTTGAAAACATAGTATAAACTGGATAGTAAATGATTAGATAAGAAAACATGGAACTAAATATATTTTTATAGAAATAAATACAAAGGTAACCACAAGAATAAAAATACAAACCCTCCTAAATACAAATAATAAGTGAACAAAGAACATAAAGAATATACATCTCATAGATGGAGACACATAGCAAATACAACAAAATATTCATAATTACGAAACATTTTGTGACAATTGAAACCAAACGTATCAGTCATATCAATAAAAGTGAAAGAATATAACTCACTTATTTAATAAAAAACAAATTTTCAATTTGGCTCAAAAAACAAGACCCAAATGGATGCTGTAAACAAGAGATAACCCTAAGTCAAAGTAACTCAGAGAGGCTAAAAATTAAATGGACTTCAACTTACAGGAAAAGGGAATAGACACACTTTTCCCTAAGTACAACTATAGTCCTGGACTAAGTAAAAGTAAAAGTCCTGAACATTGTACATAAAAGGAACACAAAAAGTCTCTGATCGGTGGGAAGAAGGCAGACGGGCTAGAGAGCCCCAAACCTAAGGAACAAATCTTAAGTTCCTTAGGTTTTCTTTTTTGGCTCACTCAAGTTCTAAACTTGGAATTGAAAAAAGCAGCCCCCTGGAAAAACCAAGGAACACAGACAAAAACCTACTCTAACAAAGGATTAGGAAAGGGGCAGCTTAATTAGCACAACATAAATATATAGATAATAACCACTCTACTCCAGTCAAAAAACAGAAAAAACCATGGCTCACCCTGATGGCCAAGTAAGCAGCCGAGACTTCCACCATCACGCTTGCTTTCCACATGGCAAAGACTATAAAAGAAGAGCGATTGTCCTGTCATAAATGCAGGAGACAAGAGACAGGGGTTCAATCCCTGAGTCAGGAAGACGCCCTGGAGAAGGAAACGGCAACCTACTCCAGTATTCTTGCCTGGAAAATTCCATGAACAGAGGAGCCTGGCGGCCTCAGTAGCGAACAGTGCTATGGGTAGCACAGAGTCCGACACAACTGAGCGTGCACACACAAGTATACACACACACACACACACACACACACACACACACAATATAATTCACTCTTTTTTTTTGTCAATAGTTTGCTATTGTGCCTCCAACGTTCTAGACTTCCGTCTACATGTACCTCTGCCAACCTCATGAAATCCGCCTTCGAGTTAGATTTGTGAGATATGACATCCACTCTTCGGACTGACCTTGATGCCCTCCATATTCCAAAATTACACACAGAACTATAAAGTCTCTAAATGGATTTAGCTTCTTATTTCCCAATTGTTTTTAAAGTTGTTGAAACAATACCATTTTCACTAGACTACTTGTTGAAAGAGAAAAAAACATGGAAAAGTAATAAAAGCTAATATTCAACACATGTTAAAAATCACTACCACTAAATATTTGAGAGTTATTTGTTTATGTAAGGGGAAACTTCACCCAAGCTACTGCAGATGATTTTCAAATGATATTGCATAATATTACCAAAAATCGGGAATTAGAATAAAATGCTATTTTCTGATTACGTGAAATTCTCAAATAGATCCAGACACAGTGCAATGTCTTTTCAAAAAAGATTGTATTAGAAAATACTTTTAAAGTTCTCCAAAAAATCAGTCATGTTTTACATCAAATATTTCTTGAATTTGAAAGATAATGTTATATTTGTATTATCTGCTCAACTATAAGATGACTTAGGCATAATATCTTTATGAAAAGATAAAAACTATTACTATATTATTTCTCCAATAGGACACCAAAGGCACAGGCCATAAGAGAAAAAACAAACAAATTGGACTTCATGAAACTTCTAAAATTTGTGAACCAATTGATAATGTCAACAGAGAAATAGGCAACCCACTGCATGGGAGAAAATATTTGCAAATCATATATCTAGTAAAAGATTAATATGCAGAATACACAGAGAATTCCTATAATTCAAAAATTAACAAAATAACTTTATTCAAAACTAGGCAATGAATTTGAACAGACATTTCTCCAGAGAAGATATGCAAATGGCCAATAATCACACATTAAGATTTTTAACATCAAAACTTTAACAAGATAACATCTTATACCAATTAGGATGGCTACTAAAAAAAAGCAGAAAGAAAATATCGGGTTGGCACAGAGGTGAAGAAATTGGGACATTTTAAACTATTGGTGGGAATTGAAAGCAGGGTCTCAAAGAGATATGTATAACAATATTCATAGCAACATTATTAACCATATGTATAACAATATTCATAGCAGCATAGCTAATAGCTATTCATATGGAAGCAACCAAGAGTTAGTTCATGGATACACAAATGGATAAGCAAAATGTACATGTGCCTACAATGGACTGTCATCTGACCCTCAAAAGGAAGGAATTTCTGACGTTCATCATAACATGGGTGAAACTTAGGGACATTATACTAAGTAAAATAAGTCAGCCACACACAAACACACACACACACAAACATACTATATGATTCCACTTATAAAAGATAATACTTACAGTACTCAAAATCATAGAGACATAAAGTATCTATGGGACATCCAGAAAGCAATTAGATGTCAGATTGTCAGTGAAGTGGACTGGGATAGAAATGAACTTTAAACTCAATGAAAATGTCAGTCGCTCAGTCATGACTGACTTTGCAACCCCATGAACTATAACCTGCCAGGCTCCTCTGTCCATGGAATTCTCCAGGCAAAACAGTACTGGAGTGGGTTGCCATTCCCTTCTGCAAAGGATTTTCCTGACTCGGGGATAGGTCCCTAAATAATTAATTCCTCCCCCAACTTATTCCTATACTTATTTTTTCTATCTTGATGTTAGTATCTTATCCAATTTATCTTCTAAGACCACAACTCTTCTTCTTTCCCTTCCCCAAACCTGACTGATTCTCCCATATAATTGTACATCAGTAGCTTCTCTTCTTTCTAACTCTCACTCAGCCTAAATTCTCTCTCCTGGGTTCCTGCAGTGCTTCCTCAGGGGGGCTTCTTGTCTCGTTTCTCCTGCCCCCTCCTCATCTGTCCTCTAAACTGCTTTCAGCATCATCTTTAAAAAACATTTTTCTGTTGTTTCTCACCGAGTTGGTGTCATTAGTGATTCTTTATCACAGTCAGGATAAAAATCTATTTCTTAGCATGATCCTGTTTCCTTTTCTAGACTTATCTGTTGCTACCTTCCCCTCTTAAGGAACATTTGTTTCTCATAACATGAAATGTGGTAAAAGCAGACACTAAATATTTTTCAAGTGAAAGAATAAAGAAGGCATATTTCCCTTAACAAACAATATTGTTTTATGCTCCTTAGTCTCCTGCACAAGTCTGGAAAATCTTTACACTCCATACCACACTGCTGCTCTCCACTGTCTTTATCTCGGAGAAGGCAATGGCACCCCACTCCAGTACTCTCGCCTGGAAAATCCCATGGACGGAGGAGCCTGGTGGGCTACAGTTCATGGGGTGACAAAGAGTCGGACACGACTGAGCGACTTCACTTTCACTTTTCACTTTCATGCATTGGAGAAGGAAATGGCAACCCACTCCAGTTTTCTTGCCTGGAGAGTCCTGGGGTCCGGGAAGCCTGGCTGGCTGCCGTCTATGGGGTCGAACAGAGTCGGACACGACTGAAGTGACTTAGCAGCAGCAGCAGCAGCACCCCTACCTAATAATAATAAAGTAAATGAATTTCTCCTCTTCGTGACCTTATCACTGTGATGCTATTCCAACTAGCAACAAGCAATTATACGTAATCTGTTTAACATACATTCTTTCTTAACAGGCTTGAGGTTAATATTTCAATCAGTTCATACATTCCCAAGGTGTGGCATAGGAATTAGTAAGCAGTAACATAGAAAGGGTACAACAAATTTCTCAAAGAGTAAAGAAATAAAAGTGTAAATGAAAATATAAGAAATTTGGTAAGGGAGATGTACAACATGTATCATTATAGTAGAGCTAGTATCTATTAGAGTAAATATTTTCAGATGCTCTAACTATTCACATAGGTGTATTCTTGATGTGTTATGCTGCACTTTCAAGAAATAAAGAATAATTAATGATCAGTAATCTTCCAACCCTAGGATTTTTGAAAAATAGTCTGAAAACCTAGAACTAATCACAAGAAGAGTGACACAAAAGAAAAGAATAAAACAAATAGGAAAAAGAGACATTTCTCTGATAAAAACAGAAAGTCTAACTTTATCCAAAAATAGAATCAAAACACATTCTTCAAATTCAAAAATCTTGGTTTTGACTTCTACTGCTTATTTTTCTAAATCTCTCTCATCTTACAACAGAAGTCTCAGGGTACAATTTCATGGTATAAACACTAAAATAGCCTGACCAATTTCTAGACCAAACACACTTTGCTCAGCTTTTTATATCAGGATGCAAATGCTTGCCAAAAGTAGCTCTTAACTGCTCATCCATCACAAAACAGCGGGTAAGAAGTATCTGGGATCTGGGTATGCATAAGCTTTGCTCTGAGGAGCCAAGATTGATTTTAAACAGGACACATTTGTTCAGTGGTAAGTCAGAATGTTCAAATGAGAAAGGAGAGAAGGATATTTGTAAGATTAAGAGCAAAAAATATAACAGTGTCTGGTATATAGTAGATGGTGGATAAATGTTTGTTAAATAGGTCTGTTGATTATTTGTGATTGAATAAAATAGAATATATTTGTTAATTCCTATTTACTATCCTTTATGTAACAGAGAAGATTTGAAAAGCAATCCTTACCTTTAAAAAAGTGTCTTTTCCTTACAGAATGATTCAGTAGTAATTCCTTCTCTGAGAAATGGACACTATGAAATTATTCTTATGAGAACAAACTGTTGCATGTGAAATCTATAAAGTTAAAGGTTACTTGAATTATTGTTTCTTGAGTTACCCAACACACACACACACACACACACACACACACACACAGTATTCCATATATAATCAGTAAGTTTACCCCTCAAATGTTAAGGAGAAAGTGAGAGTTGAGATGGGGGGAGCAAAAAGAGTATATTAAGAGTTCAAGGAAGAATGTTTTTGAGGAGACTCCATGAATAAGCAGGGAAGAGAGGGCTCCTATCTATGGTGGGGAGGTTCCTATCCAGCTGGAACAAATATCTGAGGCAACTTTCACTGTATCTCGTGGCTTTGCCTAATTTAGAAGACAAGACATTGATCACACCCTCCCCCAGCTCTCAACCTTGCCTGTCTTAAGATGAAGCAGCTTTCTATGGATCCCTTTCACTTCACAGTTTTCTGAAGACCACACCTTGTGAAGCTCCAGGGAGCCCCTTAGACTTGTAATCCCAGGGCATTCATTTCTCAGTTACCTCTCTAAGAACTTAATGCCAAAAAGGAGTAATTCATCCATTCTACACTTCTATCTTCTGTTTTCTATTTTCCCATTATGGGAAGAATGAGAAATCTAAAACATCATTTAGAACCCCTCCTCTAATTTTTAGTTTATCTGTAAATACCCTTAGGAAAAAAATGATCTGCTAGAAGGAAAATCTAATGACATATCAATGGCTATTTGACATCCAAATAAAAGAGTCTGCTTATAGCTTTCCAGTGCTTAGGAGACAAGCTCCAAGAAGAGACAAGGATGGCTTTTCCAAAAACTCCATAACAGACAAATAACTTCCCCTCAGTCTGCACCTGATCACCACTGAATGTGAAGGTCCTTCTTTTGTCCCTTAAGATGTTGAGTGCTCTTATTGTATGATTAACTGAAATATTTTCTTCCATAATTTGTTGAGGGCTTACTGAGTAAAGACCAGATGCCAAGACATAAGTAACATATGTTATTTCCCCTGTTTTGCAGGAAAATTTTTAAATGAAGTCCTTCCATATCTAGGCCAAAGCTTTTCTTCATATTTATAGTGCTACCACTCAATGAAACTTGTACAAAGCATTTTAGATGTGTTTATTCCACCTTTGGGACTTCCCAGGTGGCTCAATGGGTCAAGAATCCCCTGCAACGCAGGAGATACGGGTTTGATCCCTGGGTCAAGATGATTCCCTGGAGGAGGGCATGGCAACTTACTCCAGTATTCTTGCCTGGAGAATCCCATGGACAGAAGAGTCTGGCAGGCTATAGTCCATGGGGTCACAAAGAGTTGTACATGCCTGAAGTAACTAAGCATGCGTTTACATGCATTCCACCTTTATGAATCAAGATTATTTTTCTGTCTACCACTACACTAGTTTAACCCATCTTTGGAACATCCACAAACAGGTCATAAAAAATTATCAGCAGCAGAAAAGATTAAAAATTTAAAACCAGAAACAACCAAGGCTTGATCTAAACTTTATCTTGGTTATTAACAAGTTTATATTTCAGTGCCAAGATGACTGGTAGGGAGGGTATGGAGGAAAAAAAAAAGAGTTAATGATGGTTATGTTTTCTTTTTGTTTTTGATCATTTTAATTCTATTCCTCAAATAGCTCCAAAAGCACATTCCCCCTTTATCTTGCCTTTCTTTTAGAATATAACAATTCTAAATAAATATGCACCCAATATCAAAACACCTACATACACTAAATATAATAATCAAATACTAACAAATCTAAAGGGAGAAATAGACAATAATACAATAATAATAGGGGACTTCAGTACTCCACTTCCAACAGATTATCCATACAGAAAATTAATAAGGAAACATTGGACTTTAGACCTAATAAACCTAGCAGATATATACAGAATATTTCATCCAACAATGGCAGAATGTTTATTCTTCTCAAGCACACAAGGACCATTCTCCAGAATATATCATATGTTAGACCACAAAACAAGATTTAGCAAATTTAAGAAGACTGAAATCATACTAAGTATCTTTTCTGACTATAGCAATATGAAAATAGAAATCAATAACAGAAGGAAAATAGGAAAGTTTCTCAAATATGTGGCGATTAAGCAATATGCTATTGATTAGTCAGTATATCAAAGCACTCAAAAGAGAAATCAAAATTATCTGAAAATAAATGAAAATAGCATACAAACACTTATGGGATGCAGGGGGGAAAAGCAGTTCTAAGAGGGAAGTTTATAGTGATAAATATCCACATTAAGTAAAAAGAAAGATGACAAATAAATTACTTAACTTTATCCTCAACAAACCAGAAAAACATTGTCCAAAGTTAAGAGAAAGAAGGAAATAACAAAATTAGAGCAGAAATAAATGAAATAGAGACCAAAAAAATAACATAAAAGATCAAAAAACTAAAACTGATAAGGTAAATAAAATTGGCAAGTTAAGGTAAATAAAATTTCAAAAGGTAAATAAAATTGACAAACATTTAGCTAGACTAATGAAAAAAAGATTTAAAAAAATTTTTCTCTAGGATCAAGAATAAGACAGAGATGTCTATTCTTATCCCTTTTATTTAACACAGTATTGGAAGTCCTGACCAGAGCAGTTAGGCAAGAAAAATAAAAGTTATCGAAATCAGCAAATAAAAAAAATTCAAATTGTCTCTGTTTCAAGATGACGTGATGTTATATACAGAAAACCCTAAAAATTTAGCAAAAAACTGCTAAAATTAAAGAGCAAATTCAAGAAGTTTGTAGAATAAAAATAAACATACAATTACCTGTTGCACTTCTATATGCCAACAACAACAACAAAAATACTCAAAAAAGAAAACCATGTCATTTACAGTAGCATTAAAACAATTGTTAAAAGCCTTTGGAATACATTTAATCAAGAGGGTGAAAAATCTGTACACTGAAACATGAAGACACAGGTGAAAGAAATTGAAGACACAAATCAAATTTTCATCTTGTGAGCAGAAAGAATTAATATTGCTAATATCCATACTGCTCAAAGCCCTCTATAGATTAAATACTATCTCTATAAAAATTCTAATGTCATTTTTCATGGAACTAGAACAAACAATTCTAAAATCTGTATGAAAGCACAAAAGACCCATTATAGCCAACACATTCTGAAAAAGGAAAATAAAGCTATGGGCATCACACTTCCTGGTTTCAAACTATATTACAAAGTTACAATAACCCAAACTGTGTGGTTCTATCATAAAGACAAACTCATTGATAAATGGAGTAGAATTGAGAACCCAGAAATAAACCTATGCATTTACAATCAACTAATACTTTATAAAGGAATCAAGAATGCTCAATAGAGAAAGGGTAACTCTTCAATAAATGATGCTAGAAAAACTGGATATTCACATGCAAAAGGATGAAACTGGACTCTTAACACTGCTCACAAAAATTAAATGGATTAAAGGCTCAAATGTAAGACTTGAAACTCTAAAACTCTTAGAAGAAAACATAGGGGAAAATCTCCTTGACATTGGTCTTGCCAACAATTTTTTGGATATGACACCAAAAGCACAAGCATGTGTACTAAGTCACTTCAGTCATGTCTGACTCTTTGTGACCCTATGGACTGCAGCCCAACAGGCTCCTCTGTCCCAGAGATTCTCCAGGCAAGAATACTGGAGTGTGTAGCCATGCCCTTCTCCAGAGGATCTTCCCAACCCAGGGATCAGACCTGCTTCTCCTGCACCTCCTGCACTGAAGGCGGCTTCTTTCACCACTGAGCCACCAAAGTGAAGTCGCTCAGTCATGTCCGACTCTTCACAACCCCATGGACGGTAGCCTATCCGGCGCCATGGTCCATGGGATTTTCCAGGCAAGACTACTGGAGCTGACTGCCATTTCCTTCTCCAGGGGATCTTCCCAACCCAGGGATTGAACCCAGGTCTCCTGCATTGCAGACAGACGCTTTACTGTCTGAGCCACTAGGGAAGCCCAAGCCACCAAAGAAGTCCCCAAAACATAAGCAACAACAGCAAAATTCAACAAGCTTGACTATATCAAACTAAAACACTTCTACACAGCAAAAGAAAGTCAACAAGATGAAAGGACAACAAATGGATCCAGAGAAAATATTTGTAAATATGCCCTCTGGTAAGGGGTTAATATCCAACATATATAAGAAACACATATGACTCAATAGCCAAAAAAAAAAAAAAATTAAAAACTGGGCAGGAGAACTAAATATACATTTGTTCAAAGAAGATATACAAATGATCAACAGGTACGTGAAAAGGGGCTCAGCCCCACAAATCATCAGAGAAACGCAAGTCAAAAACACCATGAGATATCACTTTACACTTGTTAGGATGGCTATTTTCAAAAAGACAAGAGATAACATGTTGACAAAGATGTGGCAAAATGGGAACCCTCGTGTCTTGGTGGGGATGTAAATTGGCACAGCCACCATAGATAGTAGTATGAATAGAAATAGAATTAGGATAGAAATAGAATTACCATATGATCCAGCAATCCTACTTCTGGGTATATGTCCAAAGAATGAAAACAATAACTTGAAAAAATTATCTGCACACCCCTACTCATTGTAGCATTATTCACAATAGCTAGAACATAGAAACAACCTAAGTGTCAGTCCTGAATATTCATTGGAAGGACTGATGCTGAAGCTGAAACTCCAATACTTTGGCCACCTGATGTGAAGAACTGACTCATTTGAAAAGACCCTGATGCTGGGAAAGACTGAAGATGGGAGGAGAAGGGGATGACAGAGGATGAGATGGTTGGATGGCATCACCAACTCAATGGACATGTGTTTGAGTAGGCTTTGGGAGTTGGTGATGGACAGGGAAGCCTGGCATGCTTCAGTCCATGGGGTCACTAAGAGTCGGACATGACTGAAGTGACTGAATTGACTGACTGACTGAAGTGTCTGTCAACAGATAAATGGATTAGAAAATGTGAGATTTATATGAATATTATTCAGCCACAAAAAGAAGGAAATCTAGCCATTTTTGACAATATGAATTGATCTTGAGAGCATTATGCTGAGTGGGATTAAGACAGAGACAGGCAAGTACTGTGTGATATCCCTTATATGTGGCATCTGAAAAGTCAGCTCACAAAGAGAATAGAATAGTGATTTCCAGAAGCTGGGGGTGGGGAAATGATGAACATTAGTCAGAGAGTGCAAACTTCCAGTTAGAAGATGAATAAATTCTGGAAATCTAATTTACAACATGGTGACTAAAGTTAGTAATATTGTATTATGTGCTTAAAAGTTGATAAGTGAGAATATCTTTAATGTTTTTACTACATTACACACTCAAAAATGTAATTTTAGGAGGTTATGGATGTGTTAACCAAGATTATTATGGCAATCACAGTATTTACATATATCAAATCATCACATTGTATACCTTAAACTTATATAGTATTATATATTAATTATATCTCAATAAAGTTGGGGGGGAAGAAATGCAAATATATTTTCTTTTCATCAAAAGAAACATATTAGGATTTTTAAAGTAATAGTCACTACCAGGTAAAGGGCACACTAGAATTCTGTACAATCTTTGCAATTTCCTATGAATCTAATTCAAAATAAAAAGTTTAAAAAATAATAAGCAAGAGAAAGCAGTATGCAAAATATTAATTCTTACTGAATTTAATAATGGTTATTAAATATAGGTAAAATGGGTAATATATATATTATTTAAATATTAAATATAGATATAGGTGTTCATTGTGTTATTCTTTTTACTCATCTATATGTTTGGAAATTTTCATAATAAAATTTTGAATATAAAAAGAAAGTTTTTATTTAAAAGAAGTAAAAAATTATTACTCAACCCTGGAATTCATTCATTTTAATTGTGTTTACATATCTATTCTGTTATAAACTGATTTGCATCCATTTAGCTCCTGCATATATACCATGTTTGTCTAAATGGATGTTGATGGACAATTAATACTCAGGAAAAAATTTAAAGAAAAATTATGAGAGAACAAAATGCACATAAGTCAATTTAAGTCTTCAAAATTCACTTTAAAATGTCTTTCTTAGGGCTATTTTATGAAATGAGTTTCCTACTTATTCCCTTTCTATGTGTAATTTTCAGTACTTGATCCCATTTTTTTTTTTTTTTTTTTTACCATTTTCAAGGCTTCAGAACACTAAATCCAAGTGGATTTAGTTTGGCTTTAGTTAGAAATTTCAGGCTAAAGTTTGCATCCTGCTAAGCTTTATTTTTTTTTCTTTCATCTTTTCTCTCCTCCCTCTCCTTATAAGAATTAACATTTTACTCTAACCGCTAATCTCTAACAACTAGAAAAAGACTTGACTTTCATTTCTGTCTTAAAATGATACTTTGAAGGTAATGACAAGCAACTCGGGATTAGTTCATTACAGAAAAAGAACATATATGAATGTTAAATTACTCAGCAAAGTATACCAAGATGATATCAATATACTTAGAGGGGCCTGATACAGAGGCTATCTAAAACTTCCAAAAGATGCTAAAGTCCTTTAAAAACCTAAAGCATCCAAACTATGTGCAACAATCTCACTTGCCACACAGAAGACTGATAAAGAAGACTTTGAGATCGAAAATCAATAAACAAAGATAAAAAGTACACTCAGAAGAGTCTGGAAATAATCAGTTTTCCTGTATCTTCATAAATAAATCTTGTCTGAAAAAACCCAGATTAATTTCAACTCCCACTAGTTGAACCACTTCTCAAATTCTCTCAACATCTATGAAAAAATCATTCAATCCATAACACAAAAGACCTACTTGACTTTTAACAAAATTACTCACTTCCCATATGCAAATGATATTTTTCAAAACATCACTATAAAAGGGTAACACGTGTCAAGGAAAATGAAAACGTTTAATTAAAATATAGAGAAAGTGCAACAGGGTAGTCCCAGGAACGCAAAATACTTCTGTTTATTTTCTATGGGTCCCTGTTAGGTTTGCCTTGCTGTTTCCAGTAGTTTGAACAACTAAGGGTTCAATAATATATTCATGATTTCTCTTCTGGTCTGAGTTAAAATTCCTGCATGCCCTGCGATTTAGCATTTTATCTATAGAGTTGTTGTCAGTCTCTCCCCTTGAAAGCAAGAATAATAATTTTTAAGGGCTTTAGGATAGGAAAAAATAGGTGCAGATATCAGAGCATTTATTGCTGAATAGGAAATTATGCAATTGATTTGTTTTAAAAAGCCATGTTTAAAGAGAAACTTTTTCAAAGCTGTTCTAATACAGCAAAACCTGTACCAAAGCAAGCTGAGTGACCTGGATTTCCTTTTCTTTTTCACATATAATTTGTCAATAAAAAAAATTCCACAATTTTTTTTTATTCCATTGTTATAAAGAAATGAAGACAAATTCTCAGAGCATAAAACCAACACACTGATGAAAAATAACCTCTCAGGAAGAGACAGTTAACAGAGTCTGTGCCCGAGCCCTGATTTATATCAATGTTGTATTATTAGTGTTTCCCTTTATGAGAGGGAGGGAGGGAGAGAGGGAGGAAATAAGGAACTAGAAAGAGAGAAGCAACAAACTGTTATGACTGTAACCCAGAGTTTCATACATATATTTAATGTTCAGAAAAATATGGATTCCCAATTTTACAGCTATCTCTGTCTTCATTGATCAATGAAGGAGGAAAAAGACAGACAGTCTCCACCTTGAAAGCGGGACTCCGTCTTGGGCCGGACTGTGGACTTTGAGCTCTATGCCCAGTATCTATGGAAATGACATACCAACTGGAAAATGAGGCCCCTGGAAGGAAGAGTCCCAGGGCTCATACCTAGACTCTCCGTCGCCTAAAAGAATACCCTTATTAACTGTGTAACCAAATAGAATCAAACATTCTATTATGCTTATTGGGCTATGACCACAGGCCTGTTGATAATTGTCCACTGTTAACTACCTAGGCTTAAGGCATATGAATCATGGGTTAACTTTTATTATATCTTTCTTTTCTTTTGTTCAGACTAGTTTCAGGGAATTTGGGGGGGGCGTGTACACTTAGGGTATATAAGTTTTTCACAAAAACCGGTCAGGGTCCCTGGCTAAGAAGAGACTCTGCCTTGGGCCCACCGGTGTAATAAACTGCACTCCACTCTCTGCATTGTCCTTCTGAGTGAGTTTGTTTTCCTGGAATGCGTGGCTACAACATCAACCAGCTAGGACTCAGTATTTTTAGCTGATCTTTTCCTGTCCTGGGTAGGACTGAAAATTACTTACAAAGCTATGTAAAATGCAGATCTCAAAACCCATTCCAAGATTAATGAATCTCCAAAGATAAGAAACAAGAATTTATATATATTTGTGTGTGTGCATATATATATATATGTTTTATTTTTTGTTTACTTTAACTTTTTAACTGAACTGTAGTTGATTTATAATGTTTCAGGTGTACAACAAAGTGATTCAGAAATATATAATTCTTTTTCAGATTCCTTTCCTTTCTAAGTTATTACAAGATACTGAATATAGTTCCCTGTGCTACATGGTATGTCCTTGTTCATCTATTTTACTTATAGTAATGTATATCTGTTAATCCCAAATTCCTAATTTATCACTCCCCAACCTCTTTCCTTTGATAACCACAAGTTTGTTTTACATGTCTATTGCATATATTTTTAAAAAGAAAAGGTAAATCACAAGGGATTCAGATTACATCTTGGTTAAAAACCTAGTGACTAAAAATCCAGAGAACCAAATGAAAAGATAAAAGAATCCAGCAAGATAAGTGAATATAAAATTAATGTATAGAAATTTTTAAAACTTCATGCATCTTTAAGATATATTGTCACAAGTAAAATAAGGAAATAAAATAACAACAAAAATATAAAACATCTAGGAATATAATTAAATAGAAACCTTCAAGATTTCTCTGGAAGAAACTTTAAAATTCTCCTGCAGGACACAAAATAAGACAGAAACAAATAGAAAGTCCATGTCCTCTGGAAGGAAGATTCTACACCATGGAAACACCCAGCAAGATAAACAAGCTGATTCTAAAGTTCATATAGAAAAGTAGCAAAGAGAAATCACTAGGGAAACTCAAGAGTATTAAGTGGTTATCAGCTTTTCAGAAGTAAAAGCATATTAAAAAACTATAATAATTAAGCCAGTACATGAATGTCATAAAGCTATAATTAAAAGCATATAATTTGCTATAATAATAGAAAACTAATAGTGGGAAAAGGAAATCCGGTAATAGGTGAAACACACAAAGAGACATTGTATATTAAATACAATAAAAGCAACATTTCAAATCAATGAAGAAAAAGCAGTTTATTCATAAATGCTGTCATCAACAATAAAAAGTATAAATTTACTAGATGAAAATATGGAAGGAGCATATAAAATAAACTTGGAGTGAAAATTTTCTAAATGTAACACAAAACTGAGAAGCCAAATAAAAGATTGCTAACTTCAACTACCAAAAATTTTATCGAGGTCAAAAAGAAAATGTATAGAAGGCAAAATAAAATTAGGAAAATTATCTACAATTCATATCACAATGTGAAGTCCTCAAATAACTCTTAACCACATGCAGCTACAGATCTTTTCCTCTTGTCAGATTGGCAAATATCATAAACTGTTGTTTAAAAAAAAATGTCTGGCCAAAGTGTGGTAAAAACAGACATTTCCATATATTACCAGAGGGAGTATAAATTGAAGCAGTCATTGAGAAGGGTGATTTAACAATGGCAATTCAAATAAAAAATGTGCGTATCCTTTGACCCAGAAAAACTACTTCTATAAATATAATGTGATTTATATTTGGAACTGATATATGCACAAGTTATTCATTTTAGCATTTCTTATAAGATCAGAAGGTTGAAAACAACCTAAATCTCTATTACTGAGGATCCAGCTAAATAAATTGTAGGGACACTTTTATGCAATGAAATAGCCAGTATTTAAAAGAATACGGTGTATCTATGTCAACTGTTATGGTGGAAAATCAAGGTGCCAAGAGCTGTATTTATTCTGTTATTTCCATGCAGCATATATATTTTTTTGTGAAATAGAATATCTCCAAAGTATACACAAAATTGGTACTAGTGTTTTCTTCTTGGGAGGAAGGTTAAGTGACTTCAGAAAAAGAATGGGAGGAAATTTTACTGTTCATTGTATATGGTTTTGAATATTCTTATAATATTTATTCATTGAAAAAAATGAATCAGAATGTGTTAACCAGCTTGTTTTTCAGACACAGCCTCCTTAAAAAGAAGAGACAACACTCAAGGCAGAGCTGTCCAGGAAATGCCAAATTGGTCTGTTAAAACGGTGATCTCGAGTTACACATTCTCAGCTACTGTGCCTGCCTGGCTCCATAACTGGCTGGCCTTCTTTCAGCTCTCCTGGCTGAAATGACTTCCATTGCTCCTGCTTCTTGATTGCTTTAAGCTGGCTTGTCTGAGGTCTGAAAGTCAGCTTGTTTACTCCCTCCAGTGACAGCTTCATTCTCATCTACATTCTCAAAACACACAAGCAGTGCTTTATCCCATCGTCTACCTTGGATTACTCATCACAGTCCCTTTGACCTGGCCCCAGCTCAGTTTCCCACCTTCCATTCCTCTGTCTACAGAATAGTTGGGCATTTGAGCAGGCAGTCCCCTTCTCACTCCAATTGCCAGTTTAGTTACTAGCCTTTCCTCAGCCTCCTCTTCCCTAGGGATAGATGTCTCCTCAGTTCAGAGGAGAAGAATTGCATGCAGGGCAGTGACACATGTGCTGCTATGTACAGTATGGACAGTGGATCACAAAGATCAGGTGTGGGAGCTACGAGAGGAGGTGGTAAAGTCTGTTAGAATTCTTCTTCTAAGATCCAGAGAACAGCAAACAAGAACTCGGCCAGAGAGTTGAAGGAGAAAATGAAAAGTGAGTGAATTTCTAAATTTTTTAGACTAAGAGAAGTTACTGGTATCTAGAATACCAGGGGCAACTATCGAGGAGAACTATGATCCTTGGCTTCTGGCTTGATAACAACAAGGAAGTTGGTGCTTTCCTGATATGGGAAAAAGCAAGGCACCAAAGGTCAGAGGGACACCTAGAGTTTGAGATGCTTCGATAAAACCTGGCAGGGATGTAGGGTAGGTGTTTGGGTATAATAGCCAGTAGTTATTGATGACTTAACTGCACTCAAGATCTAAGTGGGTTTGTATATATAAGAGGTTTATATATCGTTATGGACTGTCCATTTGTTTATGTCACCCCCAAAATTCATATGCTGAAGTCCTAACCCCGCATATAATGGTGAGCCCTCAGTCATGTCTGACTCTCTACAATGCCATGGGCTGTAGCCTGCAGGCTCATCTGTCCATGGAACTTAACAGGCAAGAATACTGGAGTGGGTAGCCATTTCCTACTCCAGGGATTGAACCTGTATCTCTTGTGTCGGCAGGCAGATTCTTTACCACTGTGCCACTTAAGAAGCCCAAATATAATGGTATAAAGTTGTGAGGTAATTAGACCATGAGGGTGAAGTTCTCATTAATGAGGTTAGTGCCCTTATAAGAGACACAAGAGCTTGCCTTCCCTTTCTGTTCTGGAAGATACAGGAGACAGCCATCTGCAAGCCAGGAAGGGGTCCCTCATCAGGCAGTGGATTTGCTGGTATCTTAATCTCGGAATTTCGAACCTCCATAAAGCATACCTTTCACCAGTACTGTAAGAAAGAAGTGTTTGTCGCTTACTCATCCTGTGGTTTTGTATTATAGCAGCACAATCTAAGATGTAAATAATTCAGGCTACAAAGCTCCTGGTATTATATATTATTATTAAGCCAACTTTTCTGCTCTAACTCACCTAATCCTCAAAACAAATGTACAAGTTTTGTACTATTATTGAACACATGAAAAAACTAGAACATACAGAGGTCAAGAAATTTGTCCAAGTACATCATGTAGCTGAAGAGGGGCAGAGCCAGGGTTTAAAATTTGGATGGTTCCTAAATTGAGCTCAGAGAAGAGGTCCCATACAGAGAAATCCATAGTGGAGTCAGTCAATAAATGGTATTTATAACTATGAAAATGAATTGACACAGTTTAAGAAGAGCATGTTGTTACAGAAGAATGCAAGTCCTGTGGAAAGCTAATGATTTAAGGGTAATTTGAGAAGGAGGATTTAGAAAAGGTGAAGGAAAAAAGACCAAAAATGTAGGAAGAAAACTCAGGGATCTGATGCCCTGCCAATGTCATTGTGTGTTCACAATGGTCAGCTTTGTTTAAAGGAGAAGGACAAGGAAAGGAGGAGAGGGGGGGAAAAAAAGAAAGGCAAAGGAAAGAATTGTATAAAAATATCAAATCAAACATGCATATAATACGTCAGAGGGCAAGGGGTAGAATCTTAAGTCTCAGGTAACAAGTCAGAGTCTCATTTCTCAGATGAAAAGCTGTATGTCTAACTTAGATTTAGTAATCATAGTTTCTAAAATATATAGTTGAATTTATGGGACAACTAAATTGAAGGGTATTCCAAAAACTCCAAAGCACAGTGTCCATAACCACATGAGGCATATGAGTATAGGCTCACTCAGGGAAGAAGTTTCCCCTTTACTTCCCAAACCTGGGACACAGTAGACACTCAAAAATGACTTGATAATATTGGACATAGCACAGAAAGATTCATTTAGAAGATAAGTAAGTTTGAGGAAAATAATGTTACTTTACTAATTTCTTTTTATTTTCAATGTCACCAGATTTGCAAAGTTTGCAGTCTCAGTATTAGACTAGTTTCATAAAGTTTTCCTCACTTTGTTTTTTCCCAATCCCATACCAGTCAAATAAAATAAATCTTCAGTTCTCTAACATAGCTTGAATTATGAATTTAGGTCTTTTTTACATAGCAGAGTTCAACTTTTGAAAGAGTTTTACTACCAAATCATAAAGTAACAAGTGTTCAGTAATGTTTGACATTTTGAAAGCTAGTACATAGAACTGTAAAGTTCAGATTTATAAGGGGAACATGTAGATTTTTAATTACAGCAATTTCATTAACTTCAAGATGTGTACTCAACCACACAGAAACATTTCTTTCTTACAGTTATTTGGGAACCAAAGAAATGCATATGCATCACCACAATCTTCTTTAAATGGAAATTTCAAGTCTCTCGGAGACAAAATGCCATCTCTTATGTTTTTAAGTATAGAAACATTTCACTGATTTTCCACAAAACGTTTTCATTAGAGTCAGGGAGATCTTGGATTTTCAACCTGTCCTCTTTCAAAAGGAGATGGAAAAAATGTTTAATGCGTGACTACTAAGAATTTTGTGAAAGACTTTCACACTAATGTTTAAAGAATTCCCAAATGTCATTTATTTGATACCTTTTTTCTTTGACATGGGAAAAAAGGAAGTAGCAGATTAAAAAAAAACTATTGAAAACAAATAGACTGACCCATGCTTAGCTTGTCTCCATGTGGTCGGGTTGAGATGAAAGCCCCAACAGAGTCCGCAAGAATCCCATGTCTGCCTGGGTTCTCAGTACAATACATGTGCCCAAGAGAAGAAAAAGAAAACTGAGGAAGAAGTAGAAAAAATGTGTAATGGGTAATTTTTTTTCTTCCGATGAAGACAGCAAATAAAGGTCCTTCACTCCTCCTCTTGAGGCCAGCTGAATGGATCAAAACAGTAAGAAAAACAGGGAAGGAAATATCATCTTCAACAGGTCAGGGAAACGGCCATGTTTTCAATGCATGGGTCAGGACACAAATGTGCTAAACTGTGAAGGATAATAAAAGAAAATGCGTGCTCCATCAGGCTCGGAGGAGGGTACAGTTCCCTCTCAAAGTGGATGTCAGGACCCAGCTTATCCGATAATTTCCAGAATTCATAGGAAAATGAGTAATAAAGGCACGATCAGGTCACAGGGACCGAAAGAGTCACAGGTCGATACCACAGAACACGGAGCAGAGACGAAGGAGAAACCATGCTGACATAACCTCTTTTGTTCTTTCTAGATGGGCCTCCCAGCTGGGGAAGACGGGCAGAGGGAAAGCAGGGCAGCATGGAATGTGGTACAAAGACACACGCAGAGGGCAGTAGTGGCGAGGAACCCGCCTGCCAACGCAGACAGACACAAGACACACAGGTTCAGTCCCTGTTGCAAGCAGATCCCCTGGGAAAGGGCACAGAAACCCATTCTAGTATTCTTGCCCGGAGGATCCCATGAACAGAGGAGCCTGGCAGGCTATGGCCCATCAGGTCGCACAGAGTCAGACACAACTGAAGCGACTTAGCAGGCATGCATGCAAGAGGACAAAGAGCGTGCAACTTTGTTGTGAGAATGCCATACTCTCAAATGGAGAACAGCAGAAAGGAAGTAAAATGTTTGAAGAAAGGGTGCTTGCTGCCACACATCTAACTGGTAACGAAGACCCAGTTTTTGTACGTTTTAACAAAAGCCTAAACAGATTTCGTTTTATTTACGTTTTTATTTTATATTGGAGTAGAGTCAGTTAATGATGATGTGATAGTTTCGGAGGACAGCAAAGGGGTTCAGCCATCCATATACATGTATCCATTTTCCCCTAAACTCCCCTCCCATCCAGGCTGCCACATAACGTTGAACAGAGTTCCCTGTGCCAAACAGTAGGATCTTGTTGATTATCCATTTTATTAATAAATACAGCAGCAGGTACCTGTGGATCCCAAACTCCCTAACTATCCCTTCCTCCCATCCTTCCCCTCAGCAACAGTAAGTTTATTCTCTAAGTCTGTGACTCTGTTTCTACTTTGTAAATAAATTCGTTTGTATCATTTCTTTTTAGATTCCACATATAAGGGATGTCATATTTCTCTTTGGCTTACTTCACTCACCATGACAATCTCTAGGTCCATTGATGTTGCTGCAAATGGCATTATTTCATTCCTTTTAATGGCTGAGTAATATTCCATTGTACACATCTTCTTTATCCATTCCTCTGTCAGATATCTATGTGGCCTCCATGTCTTTGGCTCTTGTAAACAGAGATGCAATGAACAATGGAGTGCCTGTGTCCTTCTGGACTACCTTTTTCTCTGGATATATGGCCAGAACTGGGATTGCTGGATCATATGGTTCAGTCATTTCAGTTCACTCAGTCTTGTCCGACTCTTTGTGACCCCATGGACCACAGCACACCAGGCTTCCTGTCCATCACCAACTCCCAGAGCTTGCTCAGACTCATGTCCTTCAAGTCGGTGATGCCATCCAACCATCTCATCCTGTCTTCCCTCCTCCTGTCTTCAATCTTTCCCAGCATTAGGGTCTTTTCCAATGAGTCAGTTCTTCGCATCCGGTGGCCAAAGTATTGGAGTTTAAGCTTCAGCATCAGTCCTTCCAATGAATATTCAGGACTGATATCCCTTAGGATTTCCCTTCGGATCATATGGTAACTCTGCTTTAAGGGGCCTCTGCACTGCTCTCCATAGTGGCTGCGCCAATTTGCATTCCTACCAACAGTGTAGGAGGGTTCCCTTTTCTCTGCACCCTCCCCAGCATTGTGGACTTTTTCATGAGAGTCATTTTGACTGGTGTGAAGTGTTTGCAGATTTAAAATTGCCTACTCCACAGGAGAACAGGTTACTTGTGACAGGCACTTGGAGAGGGCTGCTTTTTAAGGTTATGAGAATATTTTTTTGATGTAAGTGAGTTTGGGATAACTGGGAGGGACAAGACATAAATACAGGGCCAGCACAGCTTGGTTTCCCCAGGACTATCCAGGTTTCAGCATGGACAGTCCTGCATCCTGAGAAACCTCTCAGTCCTGGGCAAATGAAGATGGTTGGTCAGCCGAGGGAGGAACCACAATTCCTCCAAGATTCCTCAGCAAAAGGGATCCTAAAGATAGTATTGTGACTTCAGCTTGGGAGTTGCATTAGAAAAGTGTAATCAATCAGGAATGTGAGTGGGGAAGAGATGGGGCCCAGGTAAACAACAGAAAACGTCAAGGCTACACAAATCTGTCACAACATTGGGCCCTTCAATTTACCCAAAGGTAGGTGTTTGGATCCTGAGAAGCCTCATGCTTGTAATAAAATGATTAGTTGGTTTCTAAGCAGTTTAAAATATCATCCTGTTGCTGGAAAGCAGTAAGAAAGACACAAGGAAGCAAAGAAGACTGAAGTTCAGATTCCAGAAAGGCTGCTGCCACGTCCCTGCGTGGCGGCAGAGGGAATTTTGGCAGTGAAAGCAGTGAGTTTTATTAAAATGTCCAAAAATATTGTGCCTTTTGTGACTAATTTTATTGTCCCATTAGTTGACTTCCTAGAACTCTCCTCTGGAGAAGTATTAGTCATCATTAAATAAATAAAGCCCTGCTGCTCCTCCCCTGTAGCTCACGACACGGAGCAGCTCACATGACTGACAATCCATGTCTGCACTTATGCACTAATAGGGGTTCAGTCAAAATTATAAATCACAGACTTGTGATGACACCAGTTGAGCCCAGATATGTACTTTCTTCAACACATGTCAATCTGAGGAGAAAGGATTGCTGGGTGGGTCACAGTGATGGTGAGAAGGGTTTCACAAGTTACTGGGAATGAGATTAAAATGATTGACTACAGGGCCCCAGCTGGGGAGGAAAGGACATGAGGGAACTGAGCAAATGAAATGCAGGTAGCAAGACCACCATGCAATGGAAGAGCAAATGGGCTAAATGGAGTTTTGACCAAAGGATGGACTGTGAAAATACAAGGTTTCAGAGATAAAAAGCCATTAAAATTGATGAAAGCTCCAGAGTACTGGCATGAAAGTGCCTTGCTAAAATTGAAGAAAAATGTCCTTGAAGTATGATTGAAGGAATTCCTAAGGGATTGGATGTGTCCTTGTGGGCGCTGAATTTTTCCAGATTTATGTCAAAAGGCACACTGAGCCATGAGCTCCATGGATCAAGGCAATTCTATCTGTGTCACAAATTCTCAATGTGGTTGACAGTGAAATTCTCATTAGAGCAACTCTTGATTAGTTCTAGTGCCCAGTCCTGTCTGACGCTTTGCATCCCCATGGACTCTAGTTCATGACCCCATGGACTGTAGCCTGCCACACTCCTCCGTCCATGGGATTTTTCCAGGAAAGAATACCAGAGTGGGTTGCCATTTCCTCCTCCAGGGGATCTTCCTGACCCAGTGATCGAACTTGTATCTCTTGCGACTCCTGCTTTGGTGGGTTCTTTACAACTGTTCTATCTGGGAAGCCCTCCTTAATTTTGTGTTAGGGGAAAAGAAAAAGATGATACATACTAGAAACCTAAACTTCAGGGGCTAATTTAGCCTACCTATTACTATACACAGTGCTCAGAAAACTGCATTAAATATCCAATGCTGAAATAATTACACTCGATGTGCAAGATTTCCTGACTTTGGAATGGTTGAACAGTGGCCTCAATGATAGGACAGCCAAAGAATTACTTAACTGCTTAAATATCAACAAACCTGATCTTAAAGTGAAGCCAGTCACTTCAACCACAGGATAAAAGAAAGTTTATGGAAAAAATGACTAAATGATCACCATATGAACAGCTTGGATGCAAAAGGCAGAGTATCATCTTGTGTGTGTATGTGTGTGTGTGTGCACGCAAATGTGGTTGTTATTCTGAAGCTGTCAACATCAGTTAGCAGAGGGAAGAGAGGCATATTCACTTTATTTAGACTTGGATCTTTCAACTTCTCTGCCGAGTCATGCCTGGATGTACATGAGGCTGATCATCCTCAGGTCTTATACCTCTTAGCTCGTTTCATGCAGTTTCTTCAGATCCTTCATTATGCCCTCAGTGTAAACATTAACAAGACTTGCTTACATTAAAACAGGACTTTTCCCAGAAACTGAGAATCACTATAATTTCTTCAAGAGCATTGTCTTACCAAAGAATAACACATATTTACTGTGTGCCAACCTCTGTTCTAAGTATTTCGTATTGATAAATTTATCTAATTCTCACAGTGATCTTATGAAATAGATACAATCATTACCCTCATTATATCAATATGGAAACCAGGCATAGAGAGAGAAGTAAACTGCCGAAGCTGAAGCCTTGATCTGAACCGGGCAGTCTGGCTCCAGGGTACATGTTCTTAACCACTAAACCAGTGGTCTTCATAGGATGGTCCCCAGACCAGCAACAGCAGCCTTCTCTGGGAACTTGTTAGAAATTTAAATTCCTGGACATCACATCATATCTACTGAAACTGTGGAGGTGGGGCCTAGGAATATGTGTTTTAACAAGGTCTTTAGGAGACCCTTTACCAAGGATTGGCTTTACCAAGCATTTTCCAAGCAGGCTCAGTTTGAGAAACGCAGCAACACACCACCATGTTCAAAAGCAACAATGCGGTAACAGATACACATAGACATTGAAAAGGCTGTGCTGACAAATTTCCACCCGTACCTGGGACTTGGGATAACTGCCGTTTCAAAATTTTTGTATTAAATTTTTAGCCTCAGGTCCTGAATTCTGCTGAAAGGAATTCACTTAAAACCCCACAACAGGGTAACGTTCTTGGCATAAGCTGTCAGTATGTGGCTTGGAGTAGAAAAATACAATTCCTTCTTGTCCAGCATGGTTTCCACTTCTGCCCATTTGAAATTTCAGTTGGAATGGTTTTGGCCAACAAGAAGTGTGTTTTGAATCACAGAGTCTGGTCCAGGTAAAAAGCCACCCAACTTTTTCAGAGTGGCAACTATCCATCTGCCAGGACATCTGCCTTGTGATCCCAGGCAACACCCGGCCAGATCTATCGTTATGAAAAAGTGACGCTGGGTCATTTTCAGGGTTTCAACCATGTGTTCCCAAATCATATGAAGAGATAAAATGTCATTGCCTTTGGCCAAGATCCTATATATTTTTAAACTATTCTTTCTGCTCAAATAATATATCTGCATAAAAAGTCTGAGAAGTAAACCAGCAGTTAACAGTGTCTGCTTCTAGCAAGTGGAATTATGGGAGTATTTTTCTTCTTACATTTTTGTATCTCCAGACTCAAATGCCTAATTGTCCACTCAACATCTATTTATATGTCTGATAAGCAACTCAAATGTTAATGTAAAAATACAACCACTTAATTTCTAGACCCCCTCAACAATCATTTAGGCCCCTTTCTTTCTCATCTTACCAATAGGCAAATGCTTAGACCAAAATCTTATCTTCATTTTTATTCCCTTTCTCTTATAAGTTATATCCAATCTATCTGAAATCCTACTTAACCAAATATATCCAGAATAGGACAACTTTTCATCAACATCACAAAACCACCCTGTTCCAACCTACCGCCTCCTCTCACCTGAATTACCACCCTGTTCCAACCTACCGCCTCTTCTCACCTGGATTACTGTGGCTGTCTCCTTGAAGGTCTCCGTTTTCACCCTGGCCCTATAAGTATACAGTCTATGGGGTAGTCAGAGTGACCATTTTAAAACATGAGTCACGTCATGTCATTCTATTGATCAAAACTTTCCAATGGCCACCAAAAACTGTGAAGAATTTAAGATATTATTTTTCTTCCTTACAAGCTGATAAATTAGCCTATTACTATTTTATGGATGTTAACAGAAAACACAAGGCTCCTGGGTCCAAAAGGATTTTATTACTCACAGACTGGCAAGCAGCATAAGTAACAGCATATTTGCAACAGTTCCTCATATGCTCCAAGTTCCAAGAGGGCAGGCAATACAATGGGCCTACATGATTATGTGCATAGACAATGGATCTCTTTGTAGAAGAGGAACATTGAGGTCAAAAAGTCCATCATTTTGTAGGAAGTACTGAGCAAGACTGATCTTTGTTCTGGTGGAAGGTGTCACATCATTCCTCAAGGTTGTTAATTACAAACACAACCCTAAGAGTGGTCAGGACCGTGCATTCTTGGCATACTTGGCAAGACAAGTAGGAGTGCAAGAAATTCATGAAAGAATACTTTCTCCCAACAGTAGCTCCCCATGTTAATCAGAATAAGTTGTTAGTCAGTCACGTCCATCCCATGGACTGTAGCCCACCAGGCTCCTCTCTTCATGAAATTCACCAGGCAAGAATACTGGAGCATGTTGCCATTTCCTTCCTCAGGGGATCTTCCCAACCCAGGGTTCAAACCCAGGTCTCCAGCACTGCAGGTGGATTCTTTCTTTACCTGAGTCACCAGGAAAGCCCCAGAATAAAAGCCAACGCCTTTCTTATGATCTACAAGGCCCTACACTATCTGCATCCCCCTATTTCCATGTCTTTCTTTCTTTGCAAATTATCTCTACCAATCATTCTACCTTAGTCATACTGGGCTCCATGCCATTCCTCACACACACCAGGTACAATCCTGCTCAGAACTCTTGGACTTACTGTTGGTCTGCCTGGAATGCTTTTTCTCCAAGATGTTTTCAGGAGCTTGCTCAAATGTTACCTTCTTAGTGAAGCCTTTCTTGACCATCATATTTATAACTGCTACTTCTGAACCTCTTGGCATTTCATGTCCCTCTATCCAGCATTTTTTACTTCATATGTATCACCATCTGACTTTATGATATGCTGTATATAATTTGTGTGTGTGTACATAAATGTATACACATAATTTACTTATGTCTATTTTTTTATATCTCTCTCCTCTAAGACGTGGCTTCCCTGGTGGCTCAGATGGTAAAGAATCTGCCTGCAATGGGGGAGAGCTGGATTTGATCCCTGGGTTGGTAAGATACCCTGGAGAAGGGAATGGCAACCCACTCCAGTATTCTTGCCTGGAGAATTCCAAGAACAGAAGAGCCTGGCGAGCTACATCCATGAGGTGGCAAAGAGTCTGAGCAACTAACACTTTCCTCTAAGAGGAGAAGGACTTTATTTGTTCTCTGTGGGATTTGTTCACAGTGGGATTGCCAGTGTCTAAAAGCAGCACTACAGGTCATACTAGATGCTTAATAAGTATCTGTTGAATAAATTAATGGTTTTGCATATTTTTCAGATTTTCTAAAATAATCATTTGTATACCCAGTAAAAACATTATTTTATGTATACAAGAACTTCCTAAATAACAGCCAGTTTTTTCTATACTCAAACAACTTAGTTTGACCCTAGCCATGCCCCTTGCCAAGGAAGAATTGCTAGTAATAGTCAACTTTACTAAGTATTTTCCATATTTGGGCCACTTTATAAATTAGTTCATATAGTTTTCACATCTTTGCAATGCATTATCCCCATTTTACCTATGATAAAACAGGCTCAGCTGAGTAACTTTTCTAAGATCACAGAGTTTGTAAGCAATGGAATTGGGACTATGAACCTGGGCAGATACGAGAAAGGAGGACCACTGCTTGAGTCTCTGTGATTTTTGAGGTAGGCTTGCCTCCATCAAAATGTTGACTTCCTCTCAAGTGTGTGGGACAAATTGGGTTCTGCACTCCTGTCTGGGCAAAATGCCCTGAGCCTGGGTGGAGAAGCAGATGGATCCTGAACCTATTTCTTCTCTTCCAAGTGCTCTCCAACTCTCTGCCTTACATTGGGATCAACTAGATCTTGAGGATCTTCGAAACTGACACCTATGGGTAAAAAGAGACTGGGGCAAACGTGGGTTCCAGGACAGTGGCTGGACAAGTGAACCACTCCTTCTGGCTTTCCTTGGCACTCATGAGACTAGACCACAAGAATGGCAGACTCGAGGGACTCTTACCCCACTGCCAGGCCATGTCCTGAGCTCAGGGCTACTAGGTCCACTGCTGACAATTGGTCTTGAGCCACATTTGAGTCCTTACATCATCATTTGCCTGTTTGTTTCAACCATGGTTTCACTTAACTGCTTACAGCACCTGAGGATGGTGGGGGCAGTGGTCTTTTAGTACCCACCCTGTGTGCCCACACCCCTTCCTCAGTGTTTGCATCCCACATCCGGCGGTATCAAAAAAGTGCTGATGGAAGAAAATCAGCTGTCACATACAACTCTGCTAAAAGCAGTTGCATGCATTTGCTATGACATTACAATAAGAATCTATGCACATGTTGCCCTGCAGCCTGAATACTTCTTGTACTCTTGTCTAATTTCCATGTCCTCCTCATAATACCTTTTAGGAAAGCCTTCCCCGATTCCTCCTGCATTTCCCTCCAGAAGCCTAGGCTCCTTTGGAGTCACGCGTTGTTTATACCTCTTTTGATAGTGACGATGACTCTGTATTTCTGATTATTATTTCATAAGACTGTCTTGCCCTCCAAACTATGAAGTTCTTCAAAGCTATCTTTATATCTCCAACAATTTATCACCATACTTGATCCATACTAAGTCCTGAATAAATATTTGTTGAGTTAATGAATGAAGAAGAAAACCAAGAAGTACAGACCCAAGTGATTTTGCAAAATTTTTAAATGAGTAACTTCAAATCATCTAAACACTACTTCAGGATGAAAAATGTTATTTGAATCTACCCCAAATTTTATTGATTTCTTTATGCAAAATATGTGCTATGTTCAAAGTCAAAGGGGCTTTAATGGCTTTAAGTCAGATCCTCCATCAAAATCCTTTGGAAGTAACACTGACAAGGAGGAGATGGTAAATGCTATATTATAAATAAGGCTTAAAAATGTATGCCCGATGTCATTTAGCACTGGGTCTTTCAAGATCCAAAGGTAGCCATGTGTGGCGTTTAAACTTAACATCTGCTCTTTCAACGTGTTCGGCTAGGCTATTTGTGAAATGTTCTCATTTATTTCTTCAAACAAAGGGAGTGGGAGTAGGATTCCTTTGTTAAGAGCATTTTTGTTAAACCCTAGAGGTGAGGTTGTCAGTGGAAATCTGATGAACGATGATGGCACTGGAGGAACCACGGAGAGACGGAGAGGATAACTTGGTTCCCTGTGACGTTTCCTTACGCTGACCTTCGTTCTCCTGAGCTGAGAGCTTCTGGCATAGCTTCTGGTCCTCCCTCCCCAAACAGCTCCCTCTTACTTGCTAGTCCAGTCCCTTCCTAAGCCTCACCACAGCAGCTATTTT
This sequence comes from Cervus canadensis, assembly GCF_019320065.1. Lineage (NCBI taxonomy): Eukaryota > Metazoa > Chordata > Mammalia > Artiodactyla > Cervidae > Cervus > Cervus canadensis. The sequence goes on from NC_057392.1 coordinate 89,134,735, forward strand.
AACTGAGGGAGGAGAATTTTTCTTTTAGGCATCCTAAAAATGAAGATGCTCTTCTAAACAAAACTTCCTCCAAGAAACCATCAAGGAAAAAATACTAAATCAAAAGACACACCAGAAACTTAAAACAACTGGAATTTTTTTCCGCATTGAATTAACTGTTTCTCAATTATCTTCTAAATTACATATTTTCTTCAGAGAAGTTCAGATCATCATCTTCCAGCGTCAAGGCAAACTTTGGCAAGAATCCTGACACTGGGTCTAAAGAAATTCTCCTTCAGCTAACTCCTTCATGGCATCAGTTCAGTTCAGTTCAGTTCAGTTGCTCAGTCATGTCCAGCTCTTTGTGACCCCATGAACCGCAGCAAGCCAGGCCTCCCTGTCCATCACCAACTCCCGGAGTTTACCCAAATTCATGTTCAAGTCAGTGATGCCATCCAGCCATCTCATCCTCTGTTGTCCCCTTCTCCTCCTGCCCCCAATCCCTCCCAGCATCAGAGTCTTTTCCAATGAGTCAACTCTTCGCATCAGGTGGCCAAAGTATTGGAGTTTCAGCTTCAGCATCATTCCTTCCAATGAATGCTCAGGACAGGTTTCCTTTAGGATGGACTGGTTGGATCTCCTTGAAGTCCAAGGGACTCTCAAGAGTCTTCTCCAACACCACAGTTCAAAAGCATTAATTTTTCAGTGCTCAGCTTTCTTCACAGTCCAACTCTCACATCCATACATGACCACTGGAAAAACCATAGCCTTGACTAGATGGACCTTTGTTGACAAAGTAATGTCTCTACTTTTTAATATGCTGTCTAGGTTGGTCATAACTTTCCTTCCCTCCAAGGAGTAAGCATCTTTTAATTCATGGCTGCAGTCACCATCTGCAGTGATTTTGGAGCCCAGAAAAATAAAGTCTGACACTGTTTCCACTGTTTCCCCATCTGTTTGACATGAAGTGATGGGACCAGATGTCATGATCTTGGTTTTCTGAATGTTGAGCTTTAAGCCAACTTTTTCACTCTCCTCTTTCACTTTCATCAAGAGGCTCTTTAGTTCCTCTTCACTTTCTGCCATAAGTGTGGTGTCATCTGTATATCTGAGGTTATTGATATTTCTCCCGGCAATCTTGATTCCAGCTTGTGCTTCCTCCAGCCCAACATTTCTCATGATGTACTCTGCAGATAAGTTAAATAAGCAGGGTGACAGTATACAGCCTTGATGTACTCCTTTTCCTATCTGGAACCAGTCTGTTGTTCCATGTCCAGTTCTAACTGTTGCTTCCTGACCTGCATACAGGTTTCTCAAGAGGCAGGTCAAGTGGTCTGGTATTCCCACCTCTTTCAGAATTTTCCACAGTTTATTGCGATCCACACAGTCAAAGGTTTGGCATAGTCAATAAAGCAGAAATAGATGTTATTCTGGAACTCTCTTGCTTTTTCGATGATCCAGTGGATGTTGGCAATTTGATCTCTGGTTCTTCTGCCTTTTCTAAAACCAACTTGAACATCTGGAAGTTCATGGTTCACGTATTGCTGAAACCTGGCTTGGAGAATTTTGAGCATTACTTTCCTAGCGTGTGAGATGAGTGCAATTGTGTGGTAGTTTGAGCATGCCTTGGGATTGCCTCTACATTCCACAATTAGATGTTTATTTATAGGCTTAAAACTATTGCAGACTTTTTGTCTGTGTAAAAATCTGTAGTAGTGTTACAACCAACAGAGATACCTCAGAGTGAAAAGATTTGTTACATCTGTTTCTGAGACCAAAAGACAGGGGGCTGATAGCAGAGGGTTGAATAGAAGATGGGGGAGAAAAAGGAATATGACAGACTATCTGGACTGCTGGGAGTGAGGGAATCAAGAAAAATCCTCAGGCCAGTTTCTTTTAGCTCACAATTTCTCCCAGTCCAGTCCTACCCAGTTTGTGAAAATGAAGCACAGGTTTTCACCATATGTTCTTTGATTCCCTTTGCTAGAAATATTAATAGCCTCCCCCAAAAAAATTTACAATGTTTTCATATTCTTTAAGGTGTTAATGCACTTTAAAGATAATTTTAACTGTAGCACATGAATCCCAGTTGAGACAGAAACCTAACATCATGATGATCATTCTCCGTAGATGCAGAATAAGATTGACAAACCAACAACAACAAAAATGGGAGAAAGAAAAACATACATCGATCATTTCACAAGCTGTACACCGCTACATGTTTTCCCACAGAAATGAGTTCTACTAACCATTATGTGTGCACAAGCAGAGAAGGGAGGCATGAGTCAGAGATTCATTTTTATCAAATTATTAATAGTTTGACCAAAAGCCCCAACAAGGTTAAATTATCTACACTTCCCTATTCCTAATATGAGAAATGCATTCAGCAAATTAAGGTCTTGAAAATGTATTTGCTGCCCCCCTAAAATCTTTCCATTCTTCCTCTCCTCTCTTCCAACCCTCTGATCATGCCCTAAATTCTTTCCTTCTGTCTATTTATTACTAGGGCTAGTGCTTTAATGTTCTTTATTATCTGTGAATTATCTGACAAAAAAACTGGATATGGTTAAAATTAAGTTCCTCTGAAACAGCTTTAAAATACTGACATAGAATTTAACTACCAACTCGATGGACATGGGTTTGGGTGGACTCCGGGAGCTGGTGATGGACAGGGAGGCCTGGTGTTGCATGGGGTTGCAAAGAGTCGGACACAACTGAGTGACTGAAATGAACTGAAATGAACTGAATAAATACTTGGGATATCTACCATCTTTAGGATATTACAACTGAAGATAATGGTCTAGTGGAGGAACTTATGGTCTAGTGAGGAATTTATAATCTAGAAGGAAATGATAACCTAGTGAGAGGCGAAGACAAAGCAGTGTGACTTCGCAGTGGACGAGGAACACAGCTCAGTAGGAGCACCAAGGAGGGAGGTGCTGTTTCTGTCAAAAAGAAGGGAAGTCCTCCTAAAGCAGGGGGATGATGCTAATTGATCATCATCAATTATATGGTTACTCACTGGTTTGAAAACTACTGCTTTGAATAATAATTTTAGAAAGTACTTATGACCTAGATTCTTCTCTATAAGTAAGTTTTAATGAAACATTAAATGTCAGGGAGGGAGGTTATCTAAACTACTAAAGGAAGACTAATTTATTTTTGCTCTTAAATCTTAATAACAGCACTTTTCTGAAAGACTGCATCCAAGCTAAATCCCTGTAGAATGTGAACTAAAGAGTAATTCAAACCTTGTAGACTTATACAACATCAACATCTTTGAAAACTGTTTCAGTGTCAAAGTTAAGTGCCAAGGCTGAGAGGTAAACAGGTGTCCTTGCTTTGCCAATGGGGGGGACTGAGTTCAAATCCCAGCTCTGCTGCTTGTTAGTCCTGTGATCTTTGATTCAGGTACTCTAATGTTTCATCAAGAGTTTTAGTTCTTGTCTCCTAATAGAGAATTGTTATATAGATTTCACTATTGTACACACCTGGATGCTTTTTTCCTTCTTTCTTCCTTTTTAAAAACTTTTGCTTAATGTTTTAGTTTATAAAAAAAGTATAAAATACACTTTTATATACTACAAAATATACTTCAAGAAAACTATTTTGGGGTATAGTTGATTAACAATGTTGTGATAGTTTCAGGGATACAGCGAAGTGATTCAGTTATACACACGCATGTATTTGCCCATTTAAGTGTTACATAATACTGAGCAGAGTTCCCTGTACTATACAGTATGCCCTTGTTGGTTACTCATTTTAAATATAGTGATGTGTACATGTCAACCCCTAGCTACCCCTCCCCCACCATTCTCCCTGGCAACCACAAGTTCCTTGTCTAAGTCTGTGACTGTTTCTGTTTTGTAAGTTCATTTGTATCACTTCCTTTTAGATTCCACTTATAGCCAATATCATACAATACTTCTCGCTCTCTGACTTACATCACTCAGTTTGGCAATCTCTAGGTCCATCCATGTTGTAGTAAATGGCATCATTTCGTTCTTTTTAATGACTGAGTAATATTCCGTTGTATATATGTGCGACATCTTCTTTATCCATTCCTGTTGATGGACATGTAGGTTCTTCCATGTCTTGGCTATTGTAAGCAGTCCTGTGATGAACATTGTAGTGCATGTATCCTGGAAATGTGGATTTCAAGTTTCTCTCTGCTAGTGTTCTTGATTTGTACACCTGTTTGCCTCTTCAAGTGTTTTCATATTTATAATAACATTTATGATACCACAATGAATCTGAGCAGTGATTATTATTACTCACCTAGCACTCAAATCCAACCACTCACAGCAATCCAATTACTCACAGTAATCCAATTACTCACAGCAAACTAAATCCAACCTAGGCTGCTTGTTTCTCTAGCACCAAACTCACTAGTAGAAGAGCCCCGTCTTAACCTAGATTTCATAATTCCAATTGCTAGACACTCTTATCTTCAAGCTTGTGAGGTTTCCCTCCTCCTTACCTTTCCCAATGGCAACATCATCCACTTTGTTGTGGACATAATGCCAAGGGCTTTACATGCAGTCTCTTGAATAACTTGAACCTCACTGCAAGTTAGAAAGGAGGATACTTTGGAATGAAATCTACAAATTCCCTCTCCTCCCTACCCACCATTCCACTGGAAAGTCCTAAAGACCAGTGGTTGGCTTACTCTACTTTCGGTACCATTCTGAGTGCTGTAACAGCTCAGATATAGTTTTAAGTCAGTAGCACTACCCTTCAGAAAGCCATGCCAAAGAAATGAAAGTTAAGCCTATGACTCCAGCACTTCACTTGCTGAAAATCAGTAAATGACAGGATGCATCTCAATTAGTCAGATGTTTGCTTTCACAGGAGGCAAATAGGTAGCCTCCTTTTTTTATTTGCTACTGAAATTGAGAGAAGGTGATGACTTATACTTCCTTTGGTGCTCATTCTTATCAATTTTGAGGTTGGTCTTTCACTTACAGAAGCAAGACTTGGTATGACTAGTACAGCAGAAACTTCTAGATGGTGTTATCTTTTTACTGTTAATTATTTGATAAAGAATATTAAAGTAACTCATGGTTTCAAAACTTGTTTATTACCTTTCATCACATCAGTTCAGTCTCTTCTGTAGCTCTAAGGGAAATTCTGGTTAGGGCAGATCTCTTTCTGGATTCAATCTCCATCTGCCTTTCTTCCTTTAGTGTTCATAGGTATCTACTCTTCTCCCTGGAAGCTCAGAGTAAGAGTACCAAATCTTCAGAGATGGCAAAAGTTTGAATATCCATTTTCAATGGGAGGAAATAAACACATGCTAACAGAGTATCCTCTTCCTTCATTGGTCAAATATATTTGAGGATGTATACAAATTTGTCTCAAATTCTTCATCCTTAAGCATCAAAAATTTAGGGTGAGCTTTTTGATGAGCTGACATTTGGGCTATGATTCACTGTCTCAGACAAGCAGACCATCAAAATGAATTTTTAATCTACATTAAATAAAAATGATGGGGTCTGAAAATCTGGAGAAATATTTAGCACTGCTGTTCCTTAAATGTCAGGATACGCCCAATTCCTCTCTATGCAAATACTACAGGTGAAAACAACATCAGTGATTGTTCATGTCTGCCTCAGTGCCAGGATATATAAGCACTCATTCATTTGGACAATTCTCTTAGGAAGAAGGAAATTAAATTCAAACGGTTTGGTAATCACCTCAAAAACATATTTGTCAAAGGGAATCAGGCTAGAGGTTTAGAGAAATATCTGTTGTTGTTGCTTTGTTCAAATAAGCAGAACCTTTTCCCCCTCAGAAATCTGAAAGCCTGGTTGCCTCACATCCTTCAAGCCTCTCCTAAAGTCACCTTCCCAATGACACTTTACCCCCGACCCTATTTAAAACTGTAACCGTTCTCCAACCGCCCTATGCTTTTTTTTTCTTTTCACTTGCTTTTCTCAAATGTACTTATTACCACCTGACAAACTACAAATTTCACTATTTTATAGCTTGTCTGACTTCCTCAGTTAAAATGCAAGCTCCATGAGGGCAGGATTTTTTTTCCTGCTATATCCCCATGCCTAGAATAGTTACTTTGGCAGATATAGGCACTCAATAAGTATTTGAGTGAATGTGTTAGTGAGCCAATAAACTAGGCTTGGAGTCTTATTAAAAGTGAGGCCATAAATCCAGAGATATCAGGCAATAATAGCTCTTCCTATAATTTTTATGGGTCAGAACTTTATCTTTAATTAAATGATTAAATTAATTAATTTAAATTATCTTTAATTAAAACCACAGATTGCTTTTTTTAAAATGTATATGCCTACAGTTCACCCACTTGGGGAGCTGTGAACAAAGGAGAATGTTTTGGAAGTGAAAACATAACTTAAGAAATTTATCCTTTCTTTTTTTATTATTCTTTCTCAAGTAGTTGCTGGAGGTGACAACTTGAGTATTCAAATACATGGTACCTTCTATGCTGGAGCTTAGGAAGAGTAGTTTTGTGTGGAAATGCAGGAAAAACACTGTATGATGGAGAGAAAGTCACTCTAAAATTTTGCGCCCGAGTTTCTTAACTTGTAAAACTTTTCCTCTTGAAAGGGGATGCTGTGAGAGTGAAAGTAAAGGGTAAAATAAAATCAATTTGAAAAATATAAACATGAGCTATTATTGCTGCTAATTTTATACTTATTGTTAATAAAATTATGTACTTTGGCACTATGTTAACATCTAACACTTAATTTAGGAAAACATTGGCCTATATTGAATATTACTCAGTGTTTGAAAACACTTGGATAGATATGCTTCCATTGACTTCATTTGAGGAGAAGATGGAGAAAGGCAGTTTTAACTTTCCTATGGCTCGATCTTATGAAAACAGTTTATCCATAAATATAAAAATAATTTAAGATGTCTTCAGTTCAGTCACTCAGTCATGTCCGACTCTTTGCGACCCCGTGGACTGCAGCACTCCAGGCCACACTGTCCATCACCAGCTCCCAGAGTTCACCCAAACCCATGTCCATCAAGTTGGTGATGCCATCCAGTCATCTCATCCTCTGTCGTCCCCTTCTCCTCCTGCCCTCAATCCCTCCCAGCATCAGGGTCTTTTCCAATGAGTCAGCTCTTTGCATCAGGTGGCCAAAGTTTCAGCTTCAACATCAGTCCTTCCAATGAACACCCAGGGCTGATCTCCTTTAGGATGGACTGGTTGGATCTCCTTGAAGTCCAAGGGACTCTCAAGAGTCTTCTCCAACACCACAGTTCAAAAGCATTAATTCTTTGGCACTCAGCTTTCTTTATAGTCCAACTCTCACATCCGTACATGACCACTGGAAAAACCATAGCCTTGACTAGACGGACCTTTGTTGGCAAAGTAATGTCTCTGCTTTTTAATATGCTGTCTAGGTTGGTCATAACTTCCCTTCCAAGGAGTAAGCATCTTTTAATTCATGGCTGCAGTCACCATCTGCAGTGATTTTGGAGCCCAGAAAAATAAAGTCAGCCCCTGTTTCCACTGTTTCCCCATCTATTTGACATGAAGTGATGGAACCAGATGCCGTGATCTTAGTTTTCTGAATGTTGAGCTTTAAGCCAACTTTTTCACTCTCCTCTTTCACTTTCATCAAGAGGCTCTTTAGTTCCTCTTCACTTTCTGCCATAAGGGTAGTGTCATCTGCATATCTGAGGTTATTGGTATTTCTCCTGGCAATCTTGATTCCAGCTTGTGCTTCCTCCAGCCCAACGTTTCTCATGATGTACTCTGCAGATAAGTTAAATAAGCAGGGTGACAATATACAGTCTTGACGTACTCCTTTTCCTATTTGGAACCAGTCTGTTGTTCCATGTCCAGTTCTAACTGTTGCTTCCTGACCTGCATACAGGTTTCTCGAGAGGCAGGTCAGGTGGTCTGGTATTCCCATCTCTTTCAGAATATTCCACGGTTTATTGTGATTCACACAGTCAAAGGCTTTGGCATGGTCAATAAAGCAGAAATAGATGTTTTTGTGGAACTCTCTTGCTTTTTTGATGATCCAGCGGATATTGGCAATTTGATCTCTGGTTCCTCTGCCTTTTCTAAAACCAGCTTGAACATCTGGAAGTTCATGGTTCACGTATTGCTGAAGCCTGGCTTGGTGAATTTTGAGCATTACTTTACTAGCGTGTGAGATGAGTGCAATGTGTGGTAGTTTGAGCATTCTTTGCCATTGCCTTTTTTGGGATTGGAATGAAAACTGACCTTTTCCAGTTCTGTGGCCATTGCTGAGTTTTCCAAATTTGTTGGCATATTGCATGCAACACTTTCACAGTGTCATCTTTTAGGATTTGAAATAACTCAACTGGAATTCCATCACCTCCACTAGCTAACATGTCTTAAGTATCATCAAAATAAAGTTAGCTATCAGTTTAAGATTTAGTCCACTATTTCAACTTGTTCATAATCAAATTATATAGCCCAGATTTTTCTATGATAGTTCTAAAAATAATAGGGATCTATCTATATACCTGTCCCTCAATAAAAATGACCCTAGAATTATAAATTATAGTACATCTATATCAAGAAATATGAGAACTGACTATTCTAATAAATATGTTCACTGTCTCCACACCATGGTGGAAAGTTTAGCTGACTCTGGAAGACAAATATTTGGGTTTCCTGTCTTCAGTTCAATGACTGGCTCTGAGAAACCTCAAAATGTGCTGGGGAATTAAGACCCCTGCCTTCCATACTGGTTCTGCTACAAAAAATCTGCTGCATGTGGTCTTGGCCAATCTGCATTCTTTGGGACTCAGTTTTTGTTTATATAAAAGGAAACATGAATTCTATTGTCACAGGAGCATCAGAGAATGTTAGAACTAAAGGAGATTTGGGACTCATTTAGTCTAACATGTTTACGTTATAGAAGAAACAAATTCTGAATGGCCTGTATCTCTTGTATGTGCTAATTCTATTGGTAATCTTTCCAGTCAGATTTTTATAGCAACTTCTCACTCCTTCCTCCAAAATGAAATGAAATGAAGCTTTCTATTTTAAAAACATCCCAAAAGATATTAACCAAAATAAGAAACATTATCAAGAGTAGATTTATGACCTATGACTATCAATGCTACTCTTAATCAATCCCCCAATTGGAAATATTTTCTCTTGCCTAAGAATGTGAAATGGGCATATGTTCAAATGAAATTATATATCATATGCACTCTAATTAATACTTCTTGAGGAGTAAGGATTGATGATAAATTTTTGAACCTGTACTATTTGAGAAGCATTTTACATTTATTTTTTTGTTTTAGTCCTTTAATCAGTGGTATCTATCATCATTTTTATTTCATAATTTAGTATCATGGGAAATAAATGATTTGTCCTAAAATAGATTACCAAGAAGATGAATGTCAAAGCTGGGATTCAATATAAAGTCTTGCTGGCCTCAAAGTTTAGGAACCATTCACTATTCTACATGATCTGACTAAAGAGAAAATTTTGTCTCAAAATTGTGGGGTAGTTAGAGTTATCCACTTTTGGATAAAAGCCAGTTAATAACTCAATGACTTGACAATCCACAGAGAGCAGAATGCCTGGGTCAACATGCAGGAGTTCCCCATCTGGACCTCTCCTTCCCACTAAAATAGAAATAAGGGATAGGACTTCCCAGGTGGTTCAGGGGATAGCAGTTGCCTGCAGTGCAGGGGACCTGTGTACGACCCCTGTTCTGGAAGATTCCACATGCCACAGAGCAACTAAGACTGTGTGCCACAGCTACTGAGCCCATGTGCTGCAAAGGCTGAATCCCATGTACCCAGAGCCCTTGCTCTGCAACAAGAAAAGCCAGAGCGATGAGAAGCCCACACACTGCAGTGAAGAGTTAGCCCCCACTCGCCACAACTAGAGAAAGCCTGCATGCAGCAACAAAGACCCAGCACAACCAAAAATTAATTAATTAATTTTAAAAAAGAAATAAGGGGTAAAATAGTTAAGTGTTAAAAGGTATAGAAAGTGAAAGTCGCTCAGTCATGTCCGACTCTTTGCGACCCCATGGCCTATATAGCCCATGGGATTCTCCAGGCCAGAATACTGGAGTGGGTAGCCTTTCCCTTCTCCAGGGAATCTTCCCAACACAGGGATCAAACACAGGTCTCCCGCATTGCAGGCAGATTCTTTACCATCTGAGCCACCAGGAAAGCCCAAGGATACTAAAGTGGGTAGCCTATCCCTTCCCCAGGGTATCTTCCCAACCAAGGAATCAAACCAGGGTCTCCTGCATTGCAGGCAGCTTCTTTACCAATTGAGCTATCGGGGAAGCCCAAAAGGTATAAGACTACAACTCAAAAATAGAAAGTGAAAATCTTTATGTTGCAGAAGCAGGGGGAGCCCAGAGCAATAGCAGAGATTAAAGTATTACAACCCACATGGAGGTATAACTGTATGTATGTATTCGAGACGATACTTTAGGAACTGTCGGTACAGAAGTCAAATCTGCCACGCACATGGCAGGGAACAGGAAATGGCAACTGCTGTGAGCCCAGGAAGCAGAACACTACTGCCTGCCTATTTAAAGAGCAGAAATAGCTCTACCCACTCACATACTTACAGTTAGAGACATTCCATTTGAGTACAGAAAGACTGCATGAGATCTGTACCCATGCTTCTGAGTAACTGCCATAGTTGCTGGAACAAAAGTTGATAAAAGGTAATATCTATCCTGGGTTCAAAACCATTCATGAAATAGCAGATGGATATTTTCTAGTTATTTGTGTTACAAAATCCATCAGCAAGCTCAATAGGAAAACACTAGAAGATGAAAACTGGCTTCTAGCTAACACACTTAGACAAAGAAGAGAGACAGAAAAGAAAGTAATTCATGTTGGAAAACTTGGAGGAAAAAAGGTAAAATTAGCATTGCTTGCACATGATACCATTGCAATAGAGAAAAGGCTATGAGATTCAAAATCAAAACTATTACAAGCTATGTAAAGTTTTAGGTACAAATATGAATAACCTTCAATAAAAAACACAAAGTTTCAGCAAATATAGTATACTTACATAATGATTAGCAAGAAAAGTGAAAAACTAAGAAGAAAATTTTGCAGTGCTCCTGAGAGACAAAAAAACACTTGGTCAAAAAAAAAAACAAAAAACCTACTTATCCTTACACAAGTTTCATAGCATAAAGTTACTAATTTTCCTAAAATTAGTCAGCAGGTCTAAAGCATCCCAACAAAATAAGAACCTATTTTCTTTGGAAATAAACAGGCTGATTCAAAAGTTCACATGAAGAAATAAACAAACAGTAATAGTCACTGAATCATGATATTCACGTAATAGAATTAACTGTATCCTCCCAAATTCATGTTCATAGGGTTGAAGCCCTAAGCCACAGTGCCTTCGAATGTGACTGTATTTGGAGATAGAACCTTTAAAGTGGCATTGAAGTTAAAATGAATCCTCTAGGATGGACCCTAATCCAGTCCGACTGGTGTCCTTATAAAGAGATTAGGAACCACAGAGAGACCCCAGGGTGTCCATGTACAGATGAAAGGATATACAAGGACAAAGCAAGGAGGTGGCCATCCACGCTGCAAGGAGAAGCACCTCAGGAGGAGTCAAACCCACAAGCTCTTCTGAGTTCAGCAACCCTTCTTCCATTGAAAATCTAGTAAGAGGTATATACTAAAATTGTTTCAGTAAGGAATGCTTATCCCTGCAAGATTTTTAGGACCTGACAAGCAGCACCTTAAGCAGTTTAGTAACCTTCCATAACGATAAGTCTGGTTCTAGAATTGGTCCTCAGTTCAAAGTCATCAAAAACCCAACATATTCACATCTTCTTATTCAGCCATCTTCAGTTTTCGGGCTTTTTGGTGCATATGCTACTGTAACCTCCATGACACAACTCAGCGATCAGAGCTTCTGATATGACTTTATCACATTAGCAACACAGACCACAAGGAAGAAGGGGAGAGCACATCTCATAGGGCTGTCTTCTTAATGCATAAGGAAAAGCTCTCCCCCAACTCCCTGGTTGACTTTCTTTCATGCTTGGTAATATTAATGTGATATACACATGCATCCATTCTTTTCACACAAAACTACTGCATATAAGTATCAGGCAAATATTCATATGAGCTATTATTAATAATAATTGATGTTATTAATAATCTGGCTCTGCATATCGGGAACAATCATAAGCTGTAGAGCTGAGGAGAGCTTGAGTTACTACAGGAATCACCCAAGTGTCTCTACCCACCGAAAATCCTGGTAAAACAACAGCAATTTGTTAAACTGGTTAAAGTAAATAATTCAACCCACATCTTTTCCCTCCTAGGCTTCTCAGAGAAGATTCCCCATATATAAATAAATCAGAGTATTTATTGTACAATCTCTAGATATAGATTTAGGTGACATGAGGGATATAAAAAAAAAACTTTCCATGAACAAGATGCTTTTAGATTTATTAGGGAAATAAGATCTATATTCGAAAGAAAATGTGACCAAGGATGACATTTCTGTATAAAAGTAATACTTAAGCTGTGCTGTGCTAAGTCACTCCAGTCATGTCCATCTCTTGGTGACCCTAAGGATGGACTGTAGCCCACCAGACTCTTCTGTCCATGGGAATTCCCCAGCAAGAACACTGGAGTGGGTTGCCATGCCCTCTTCCAGGCAGGGGATCTTCCCGACCCAGTGATTGAACTTGCATCTCTTATGTCTATACATGTTTTAAATTTTCATTCTGTTTAGTTCACAGTTCCCCAAACCTCCACTCCTTTCCTTTAATCTACAATTTCCTTCCTTTCTCTCCTTCTATTCCTCCTCATTCTCTGAAACTCAGATGAAGGGTGAGCTCCCGCATAAAACTCTGTCCCACCAATGACATCCTCTTTGTGTACCCTCTACAAAATGTTTCAACACCACAAGCTGGCAATTCTTGCATGTATTTGTTTGCATGCTTGTCTCATCCATGATTACACTCATTCAACTTTATGTACCTGACACCAAACACAACATTGAAAATAAAAGAGGGCAAGCAAATAAGTGAATAAAACAATGGGAGTCTGACTATTTAAAAAGGAGGCAGAATACAGTATTGTAAGACCAAGAGAACTAGAGGAGCAGGAGTCATTTTTGAGCCCTTCACGCTGAAGGAATGAGTGAACTAGATCGAGAGGCATGCTTACTCTAAAAGACAAAGATCTGACTGTGTACAGTCTTTGAATTGATTTTAAGTAAATTGCAGTGAGAAATAAGGGCTTCCCTGGTAGCTCAGCTGGTAAAGAATCCACCTGCAACACAGGAGACCCCAGTTCAATTCTGGGGTCTGGAAGATCCCCTGGAGGAGGACATGGCAACCGACTCCAGCATTCTTGCCTGGCAAATCTCCATGGACAGAGGAGCCAGGCAGGCTATAGTCCATGGGGTCGCCAAGAGTCAGACACGGCTGAGCGGCCAAGCACACAGGAATAAAATCATACTTGACTGCTCCCAGGCTAAAACTTGGAAGACAAATATATTTTCCTGTTTCTGTGCTAAACAAAACTGGTATTGGGCAAAAGCAATTTAGCAGCTTGCTATAGCAAATGTTTGCTGGAAGATAAATCTGTGAACCAACCAAAATAGCTTACTTACAAAGACTCAGCTCACTTCAAGACCTTCTCCTTTCCGTGTCCACCAAAACAAAGCTATTTTGTTATAAATCCTGCCAATCCCATTTTCCTCCCTTGCAACATCTGCCTTAAAATTTACCTGAGGTTCTGTATAATTTGCACCTTCAGAGACCTGGCTAAAAATATATCACACTGATGTTCTCTCTTACCCTAAACAAACTCAGATTTGCTTGATCAACATGTGTTTCTAGGGGTCTTTGGGTTGAGCTAAAAGCCAATAGTAACCTTAAAATGAATTTGACATATACCCAGCTTTGAAGAACAGCAGATCTGAGGTAGGGAAGCTATTTTTGTGTCATTTACCTTAAACTTTATTCTTCTCCTCAAATATGAGGAGGTCTGAGTAATTTATAAAAAACATTTTTTTTCATTTTTAAAATAACAGCTAAAGTTATCAGTTTTTTCACTTGCTTCCTCTGATAAGAATTATTTACTCATATTTTCATACTGAACTTTAATGACTGGTATTACCTTAAAAATAACCATTTATTTATTTTTAACAGCTTTATTAGGACCCAAGTATTTTTTACATGAAATGTACATTTCCTGTGAAAGAATTCCCAAGACATAAAACCATTGCCTCCTTTGGAAATCTTTTAACCTAATGAATGTCCGTGAAAAAGAAAATACACTGTTACCACTCTATTACAAGATGTTGTTTATAGAAATTTTACATATTTCAGTTGCTTTACTATATCAAATTGTGACTAGTTGTTATCATCTCTGAAACCTGTAATCTATGCTGAATGAATTAAACAAAATGAAAAAAAAAAAAAACCTATAGTAAAATAGATGTTTGGTAAATAAATAAGTGGATAAGTGAGTGGTTATAAATTGATATAATGCCAGGAAGCCACAGTTGCTTAAGTATTTAAATGAGTATTTTGCCATTTTAAGAATTACTGACTGCCAGTATTTCTTTATTTTTTATTCTTCAAAAGATTCATCTCCATCCACCTTTCTGTTCTATTTTAATCATTCTCTTTTTGTAGCCCATAAGTTTTATTTGCCATTTTCCTGTGTTGTTTCCTTTTGGCATTACTTATTTGCTTTTCTTTGTAGTTTATTTGATCCATAAAGATCTTATAAAATATTTTAATTAATTCCACATTGCTATGTTCTCATTAAGCTTATTTCATATGCTTAGCATAACATCAGCCTCTATTTACCCCTTAAAGCAAATTTCTTCACTTTCTTGGCATTTAAAAAAAATGGTAGAAGAATTAAATTCAGCATGTAAAAATAAGAAAAAGGTATTATTTTCAGAAACTACTTGTAAGAAGTGATAAAGAAATTTAAAAAAATTTATTTCCACATAGAGATGAGATAAAGATAAAAATTTTAAAGGAAAGATACTAAAGAAGAAAGTAATACCTATAGTAAAGACATGGGAAAAGTTCCATTTAGGTGAATTTTCATCGCTTTCAATCACAAGACAAAATTTGACATCTGATCTTCTAAATAAAGTGGTTTTAGTTATATATCTAAAGCAAATGTCACATAGGAGACTAGAACACTGTGTGGCTAACAGTAGAGGCTCGATGCATATGTTTCCTCAAATATGTCTGAATAAATTTACAAAAAATTGTGGTGTTAAAATTTTCTGTCCTCAGCAAATGTTAACAGCTTGCAGAAGGGCACAGACTTTGGGAGTAATGAATCATTAAGAGAGGGCTTCCTAGGTGAGTCAAAAGTAAAGAATCCACTGGCCAGTGCAGGAGATTCAGGAGACATGGGTTCGAGCTCTGGGTTGGAAAGTTCCCCTGGAGAATGAAATGGCAACTCACTCCAATAATCTTGCCTGGGAAATCCTATGGACCGAGAAGCCTGGTGGGCGACAGTCCATAAAATTGCAAAGAATCAGACACAAGTGAGCACACACACGACAAGGGAACACCTCAGACTATTTTTAGTCAGGTGTCTTTTTCAATGATGTAACCAAAATTATTAGGTTATAGATTTTGCAATATTCGATATCAGCCTATTCATTTCCACTGTTAAGAGCAAAGTTTTTTAAAGCGTCCTTTCTCTGGAACCATCAAAGATTATGACTTAGACAGTCTACCCCTAACTGTTAAGGCCATTTGGAAAGCTGATATGTCTCAAAACCTCAGAAGGAATGCTCCCATAAATAATGGACTTTATTCAAAGAAGTCTTATTTCAATTCAGTCCAATAATCATTTGCCAGCCATGTTGTATGCATAGCTTTGGACCAGTCATTGAGGGACTATGGAGACCAGAAGACACACAGGGTGATCTCAAGGAACTTCCTTTCAAGGAGCTAGACTTCAAGTAAAGTGAAAGTTGCTCAGTCGTGTCCAGCTCTTTCCAACCCCATGGACTATACAGTCCATGGAATTCTCCAGGCCAGAGTACTGGAGTGGGTAGCCTTTCCCTTCTCCAGGGGATCTTCCCAACCCAGGGATCAAAGCCAGGTCTCCCGCATTGCAGGCTGATTCTTTACCAGCTGAGGCACAAGGGAAGCCCCAAGAATACTGGAGTGGGTAGCCTATCCCTTCTCCAGCAGATCTTCCCGACCCAGGGATCAAACCAGGGTCTCCTGAATTGCAGGCAGATTCTTTACCAACTGAGCTATCAGGGAAGCCTAGACTTCAAGTAAAAGAAGTACAAATAACTAATTCAGACTAAAATGTCATATTTGTACGAATGGAGATAAAAGAAATATGATAGGAGACACGAGAAGTTATGATCTCCAAAAGTGAGAGTAGAAAAACCTTCAGGATTTTCTAGTTACTGATTAAGTATTATGTCAAATATAGTTAGAGGAAGAAAGAGAAGATAGTTTAGGCTAAACAGAGACAAAGATATCTGCAAATGTGTGGCCCTGTCAGTGATGGTGAAGATTATGGAATATAAAAGGAAATAAGGCAAATAAAAAAGTGGAAAGATGTGAGGGACCAGACTGTGAAGGCCTTGAATATCATAGTAAGGAGTTTGTATTTACACCCTCTGGCCCATATACATGCTCCAACAGTAGCTGAGATCTTATCTGTACCAGAATTGCATCAGGAAGATCATACTCTCAAAGACTCATTTACTCCTTGATGCATTTTCAGAATATTGATTCTTGGTTGCTTCCTCATGCTCTCAGGTTAAAACAACAAGCAAAAACTCTTGTATTGAGCTCATTTTTAATATTCTGCATTCTTAATGAATTGTAACTAAGCTTCTCTCCCACTTATTGAGTCATTGGCAATACAGTCTAGTTGACAATTACCCCATCTCAGCCTTGCGCAAGAAATCTACATGTTTCTCATGAAAGCTATGTGCAAGGAATCTTCGTGTTTCTCATGAGAGCTATGTGGCAACAGCGCCTCACATTTGTATACTGCTTTGTTATTTGCAACCTGTTTTCAGGTACACTGTGCCTCTGTCACATTGGGCAACACATTGTGTCCTTGTCATTTGACAGACATTAGGCCAAGCTCTTTATATTCAATCCCATTTAGAAATGAGAATATTGAGGCTTATAAACATTAAGAGACTTCACAAGACCATAGAACTAATAACTAGAAATAAGATCAGGGCTGAGTCTAGAATTTCCACCTTAGCCATCTGCTACATCATTTCTGTTATAAACACACATACCCCAAAACTATTACATTTTCAACAGGAAGCAAAATATTTATAAGTCAGTGACTTTCTAGACTTTGTTCCTCTAAATTCTTAATTCATTTCAGACTAATATTCAATTTATCTTACTTGTTCAATGCATCCAAAATTATCAAAAATGTATCATGTAATCTTTTTTAACATGGACTACCCCAGCCAAGAGAGCAATGCATTTGAAGTTGTATGCCAAAGCTTATGCATTAAAGTATATTCAGTACAGTTCAGTTGCTCAGTCATGTCTGACTCTTTGCAACCCCATGGACTACAGTACGCCACGCTTTCCCATCCATCACCAGCTCCTAGAGCTTACTCTAACTCATGTTCCTCGAGTCAGTAATGCCATCCAACCATCTCATCCTCTGTCGTCCCCTTCTCTCTTTCAATCTTTCCCAGCATCACGGTCTTTTCAAATGAGTCACCTCTTCGCATCAGGTGGCCAAAGTATTGGAGTTTCAGCTTCAGCATCAGTCCTTCCAATGAATATTCAGGACTGATTTCCTTTAGGATGGACTGGTTGGATCTCCCTGCAGCCCAAGGGACTCTCAAGAGTCTTCTCCAACACCACAGTTCAAAAGCATCAATTCTTCAGCACTCAGCTTTCTTTATAGCCCAACATCCATACATGACCACTAGAAAAACCATAACTTCTAGACAGACCTTTGTTGGCAAAGTAATGTCTCTGCTTTTCAATATGCTGTCTAGGTTGATCATAGCTTTCCTTCCAAGGAGCAAGTGTCTTTTCATTTCATGACTGCAGCCACCATATGCAGTGATTTTGGAGCCCCAAAATATAGTCTGTCACTGTTTCCATTGTTTCCCCATCTACTTCCATGAAGTGATGGGACTGGATGCCATGATTTTAGTTTTCTGAGTGTTGAACTTTAAGCCAACTTTTTCAGTCTCCTCTTTCACTTTCATCAAGAGGCTCTTTAGCTCTTCTTCACTTTCTGCCATAAGGGTGGTGTCATCTGCATATCTGAGGTTATTGATATTTCTCCTGGCAATCTTGATTCCAGCTTGTGCTTCCTCCAGCCCAGTGTTTCTCATGATGTACTCTGCATATAAGTTAAATAAGCAGGGTGACAATATACAGCCTTTACATACTCCTTTTCCTATTTGGAACCAGTCTGTTTTCCATGTCCAGTTCTAACTGTTGCTTCCTGACCTGCAAACAGGTTTCTCAAGAGGCAGGTCAGGTGGTCTGGTATTCCCATCTCTTTCACAGAGTTTGTTGTGATCCACACAGTCAAAGGATTTGGTGTAATCAATACAGCAGAAGTAGATATTTTTCTGGAACTCTCTTGCCTTTCTCAATGATCCAATGGAGTTAGCAATTTGATCTCTGGCTCCTCTCTTTTCTAAATCCAAGTTGAGCATCTGGAGGTTCACAGTTCATGTACTGTTGAAGCCTGGCTTGGAGAATTTTGAGCATTACTTTGCTAACTTGTGAGATGAGTACAATTGTGCAGTAGTTTGAGCATTCTTTGGGATTGCCTTTCGTTGGGATTGGAATGAAAACTGACCTTTTCCAGTCCTGTGGCCACTGCTGAGTTTTCCAAATTTGCTGGCATGTTGAGTGGAGCACTTTCACAGCATCATCTTTTAGGGTTTGAAATAGCTCACCTGGAATTCCATCACCTCCACTAGCTTTGTTCGTAGTGATGCTTCCTAAGGCCCACTTGACTTCACATTCCAGGATGTCTGGCTCTAGGTGAGTGATCACACCATCGTGATTATCTGGGTCATGAAGATCTTTTTTGTACAGTTCTGTGTTTTCCTGCCAACTCTTCTTAATATCTTCTGCTTCTGTTAGGTCCATACCATCTCTGTCCTTTATTGTGCCCATCTTTGCATGAAATATTCCCTTAGTGTCTCTAATTTTCTTGAAGAGATCTCTAGCCTTTCCCATTCTATTGTTTTCCTCTATTTCTTTACATTCATCACTGAGGAAGGCTTTCTTATCTCTCCTGGCTATTCTTTAGAACTCTGCATTCAAATGGGTATATCTTTCCTTTTCTCCTTTGCCTGTTGTTTCTCTTCTTTTCTCAGCTCTTTGTGAGGCCTCCTCAGACAGCCATTTTGCCTTTTTGTATTTCTTTTTCTTGGAGATGGTCTTGATCACTGCCTGCTATACAGGGTCATGAACCTCCATCCATAGTTCATCAGGCGCGCTGTCTATCAGATCTAATCCCTTGAATGTATTTCTCACTTCCACTGCATAATTATAATAATAAAGTATATTATTAATGGAAAAATACTTGTAAAATGCACCAATGGTAAGACAACCATTTTGAAATCTAAATATATTTCACTACTTTAGATTTTAGAATTCTAAATATATTTCATTATTCTAATACAAAACAAATTTCTTAAGAGAAAGTTGAAACGTTATGTTTCTGAAGTCAAAGTCAGAATAAATGTATAATCTCCCAAGTAGTATACTAGTCACTATTTCCTTTTGTTTTTAATTTTTTAATTGAAGGATAATTGTGTTGGTTTCTTGAAAACATCAACATGAATCAGCTATATGGTTCACTATTTCAAAGCTGTATCTCCTCGAAGTTATACCTGCGTCCTTGAGGGACCTTTATTCTTACATGAGTAGGAGGGTTCTTAGCCTTTACTGTACTTCCATTCCTGTCCAACCAGCAGCACCAGCTAGGTTTCCCATCTCTTTACCGTCCCAAATGTAGCAACACTTTCCTGTTTGAATTCATTGTTACCTCTCCTTAAGAAAGTCACTGCCAGCTGAAGAAAAAAATGAAGTCTAATGAAAACCACAGGAGTATTATTAAATTGGATTTAAATGAACAACTTTATTAGAGAAAAATAAAAGTTCTGTTCCCTATCTGTTAAAGAAATACCATTTTGATGTTATACATAACAGAGCTAAGCAAGAAATTATAGCCCCAGAAGCAAATTGCTAGCCTAGTATGGTTCTATCAGAGAAAAGAGAAAAATGTCCTTTTAAAGAAGCTTTATCATCAAAGTAATTCTTAAAATCTCATAGCTAAGAGGCATTCACTGATAGCTGAAAATTTGAAAAACTATCCAGGAAGGAAAACCAAGTAATAATAGCTTTGTATTGATTAAATATCATTTGTTCAAATATCATTTGTAAATATATGTACAAGTGCCCAGCTCCTACTTAGCAGAACTCCTAAAAGAAAAAATACTTGCAGCCACAAAATAATCAAAGAGAACTGAAAAGAGAAAAATATATTACATGTAAATTATTTTTATTCTGGAGACAGATAAAAGTAGTTTCTCTAAACAGATTACATGAGCCAAAATAAACTTTAATGGCCATTTGGGAAAACATGATTGACCAAGCAGCAGAATGAAACATGTTCTCCAGAGAACAGAACAGGACTTAGGAACTCCATAAGTAAACATGTGTAATGATCATGATGACAACTTATCTACATTTTTTATTACCTTAAGAATCCAATAAAGAAAATAAATGTGTTCTCTCACAAGAAAGAATTTACCTCAAAAACTTATTTGGTATCCCTTAAATAAACCACATTTATATTTTATAGGCATGTATATTAAATCTAATATTAGTATGAAAATCCAAGTAATATAATTTGAGAAATCTATTCACATTATTTACAGTTAGCACTAGGGAAATTAAAAGGCTATGTTTCTGATAAAAATGACTGATTTACATTTTGTTAATATAAAAATGATAAATGATAGCTTTATTGATTCTGTATTTTGAACTGTTCACTTATGAAAATATAAAAATAGGAATTTCCCTGGTGATCCAGTGGTTAAGACTCTGTACTTCCAATGCAGGGGGAATGGGTTTGTGGCAAAAAAAAAAAAAATTAGTATCCCTATCTTTCATTATTTAACACCCTTTCATGATTCTCCTCTTCTCATCTAAATGTTCTATTTCTGCCTTTTTTTCTTCCCTCCACTTCTTTACTGTTATTCATGCAGTTTCACAGGAGGATGACCGTGAGAAACCTATGAATACCAACAGCAAGCCCACAGCACTGAAGTCCTCATAACAATGCGCCGGGCTCTTTATATTTTAATCCTCATTTACTTGTCCTTTTGATCCCTGAGGAAAAATCTCACACTTCACTGTTTTACATAACTTCCTTTCAGAAAAGAAGCCATTTGGTTGAACTTATTTTATATCTTTTTCTCTATCAGCCTAAGTTCCTTGAGCCCAGGACCCTCTAAGCATCTTCGTGTCTCCAGGAACCAACTCAATGCCCAAAACCGAACAAGTGGTGTTAACTCAACCTGTTCTGTCAACCTGTTTCTTCAATGGCCAGTAGTAAATATTTCAGACTTTTGAGGGCCCTCCAGTCTCTGTCACAACTACCCAACTCTGCCACTGTAGTAGGAAATTAGCCATAGATAAAATGTTTTCTTTTTTTTTTAATGAGCATGACTGTCATTCAATAAAGTTTTATTTACAGAAAGGTGGACAATTCTGTATTTCAATAAAACTTTATTCACAGAAAAAGTTGGCTGCCCACAGTGCCATTAATTTGCCAGCCCCTGCTACAGGAGGGCAGGCATAAACACAAGAGTGAAGGCTAAAGGGTGAGTCTAAAAACCGTAGCTTAGGTGAAATCACTTACACCTCATGCCATGTGTTCCTAAATAAAATGCGGCTGTCTTTGGGTTTTTAAACTTTATATAAATGGTATCATAGAACAAACGGCTCCTATATTTTGCTTTTTGAGCAATGCACAAGTGTCAACAAGTGCATCACATGTTGACACTTGTGGCCTCTAGTTCATTATGTTTGACAATTGCATAATATTCTATTCTATCAGTAGACCACAGTTTTCCCTTGTTCTTGATGATAAATGTTAAAACAACACAAATCTTTTATATCACAGTTAATTTTTAACTACCAAAAACGCTGCAACTATCTTATATAAATTCTTTTGAAAATGTACCAAATTTTCTGAAGGGACTCTGCCTAGAAATGAAAGTGCAAGGTCATTAGACATAAAAAATTCAGTTTTAATAGATAGTTCCTCCCTGGTGGCTCAGACGGCAAAGCGTCTGCCTACAATGCGGGAGACCCGGGTTCAATCCCTGGGTCAGGAAGATCCTCTGGAGAAGGAAATGGCAACCCACTCCAGTAGTCTTGCCTGGAAAATCCCATGGGTGAAGGAGCATGGTAGGCTATAGTCCATGGGGTCACAAAGAGTCGGACACAACTGAGAGACTTCACTTTCCTATTGTAGGCAGAATAATAGTTCCTCAAAGAAGTCCATGTCTTAATCCCCAGAATTTGTGAATATGTTTGCTTACATGGCAAAAGGAAATTAAGGTTGCTAACCAACTGACCTTGAGATGAGATTATTCAGGTAGACCCAGTGTCCTCACAAGGGTCCTTATAAGTACAAGAAGGAAGAAAAAAGTGAAAGGAAGAACCAGAGAGATGGTAGTGTGAGAAGGACTCAGCTCAATGTTTCTGACATGAAGATGGAGGGAATGTAGATGGCCTCTAGATGCTAGAAAAAAACAAGGAAGCAGAATCCTAGAGTTTCCAGAAAGGAATACAACCCTGCTGACCCATTTTAGTCCAGAGAGACCCATTTCAGACTTCTGACCTCCAGTGCTGTGAGATAATAGTGTTGTGTTGTTTTAAGTTACTTGATTTATTATTAATAAAGCACCAATAGAAAATTAATACATGTTTATATTGCCATACAAGTGTTAGCTCATGCTAATTTATTTATTTATTTTTTTTAATTTTTTATTAGTTGGAGGCTAATTACTTCACAACATTTCAGTGGGTTTTGTCACACATTGATATGAATCAGCCATAGATTTACACATATTCCCCATCCCGATTCCCCCTCCCACCTCCCTCTCCACCTGATTCCTCTGGGTCTTCCCAGTGCACCAGGCCCGAGCACTTGTCTCATGCATCCCTCCTGGGCTGGGGATCTGTTTCACCATAGATAGTATACATGCTGTTCTTTTGAAATATCCCACCCTCACCTTCTCCCACAGAGTTCAATAGTCTGTTCTGTATTTCTGTGTCTCTTTTTCTGTTTT